>NC_143576.1:95583832-95894185 GCF_048544385.1 Mastigoproctus giganteus | reverse complement strand
GGAATATATAGCCAATGGGAAAAATTTTAAAAAAACTCAAGTTAAATGTCTATCTTTTGTTGTAAAGGTTAATAATAGTATTATTGTGTATAGTTTGCACCTCCAGGTCCAAATAGTTGGTATTGTGGTCATTATTATTAATTTTTTTAAAAGTAAGCTTTTTCAGGTATAAGTGGCTGTAATTTGTTAAATTCCAATCTAAGACATCTAAAAACATAAACATTAACATATTGAGGTGAAGGACATGAGACTTCCCATGGATGTTCCTTTAATTTGTTCTTAAATTGTTGCTCAGTCAGACACAAAAATGTGGAATATGCATCAGTTAATAATGAATATTCCACTATGTACTGTTGTAGCTTATTGCCTTTTTAGACTTGCTGTATATGCTATTAAAAACCAGCTTTCAATTTTGAAGATTAATGCTATTGAAGAGACGGAAAGTCGAAGGTTTGAATGTGATTTACGAAGTGTTACCCAAAAGTTCCTGAAATTTGAATGTTGCATCAGAACTACATCTAGTACGGACTTGTGGTGCTAGGTAACACTGCATGCATCCTTTGTGAATCAGTGTGCCATGTGGTGTCAGGCTGGATAGAATCATTGAATATTTATGCGCGGTTCTTTAGTGTTGTGTTTTGCATAGTTTGCAATTGTTGCGATGCTGTTGTGAGAGAGCAATGTGCTTGCATCAAGTTTTGTTTCCTTCTTTACAATACAGCAGCAGAAACCCATAAGACGTTGAAACAAGCTTTTGGTGGCAATACTTTAGGTCAGACACAGTCCTACTACTGGTTCAACCATTTTAAAAACTGTCGAATGTCAGTTGATGATTACGATCGTTGTGGATGTCCATCATTGAGCACCACCCTGGAAAATGTCACAAAAGTTTGGGTGGCGGTCCACAAAGACCGCAGGTGGGACCATCCATGACATTTGTGGCATTGTAGGACTATCATACAGCAATTGTCAGCAGATTTTGTCAGATGAGTTGAATATGAGAAGGATTGCAGCCAAGTTCATGCCATGGTTACTGAGTGAGGACCAAAAGCAGCATCTCATGGAAGTTAGCTGAGATCTTCAAGAACTAGCCAGGAGTGATCAAAACTTCCTTTATATGGTTGTCACTGGTGACAAGGGTTGGGTATATGGGTATGACCCAGAAACCAAGCAACAATCATCCCAGCAGAAGAGCTCATTTTTGCCCCGACTGAAGAAAGCCTGACAAGTGAGGAGTAATGTGAAGTCCGTGCTGATCTGTTTTTTTTTTTGACATTGATGGGATTATCCATAAGGAATCCATTCCTCCTGGCCAGACAGTCAATGCAAAGTTCTAATGCAATGGCAGTTAAGGGAAGCCATCAAGAGGAAACATCCAGAGAAGTGGTGCCCAAAGAACTGGGTCCTTCATCGTGACAATGTGCAGGCCCACCATCTTTTGATGTGGTGCAGTTTTTGGCATCCAGCAACATAACACTTGTTCCCTACCCCCGTTATTCCCGAGACTTAGCAGCCTACGACTTCTTCCGCTTCTCAAGAATGAAAATCAAGCTGAAGGGTCGAAGATTTGACAGTGTAGAGGATATCCAAACCAAATTGCAGGCAGTTTCGAAGAACTATGACGAAGGACTTTCAGGAAGCATCCAAATCATGGGCAAATCACTGGGATTGGTGTTTATGATCTCAAGGGGACTACTTCAGTGGTGACATTGGCAATTAAGACCAGATTGAGTCTAATTTATTTTATAAATACATTTTGGGAACTTTTGGGTAGCACCTCGTATATGGGTGGGGGAAGTGTGTGAGCTGAGTATGAAAAGGTACAATGTTCAAAGTTTTTGTACTTAATGTGTATAACACTTCAGATCGTAATCCACCAGGTGTCATGTTGTTTCATGTAGGAGAACTCTGTTGTATGGAAGCAGTATATATATATATATATATATATATGTGTGTGTATATATATATATATATATATATATATATATGAATATGAGTTAAGTTGATAGTGGTAAGAGTTTTTAAAGGTAAAATATGATATACTAGCTTATCAGGTAAACCATAAACCATGGCGGGTACCCAACGTGACCTGGAAAAAATCAATCTATGCCATGACATATGCAATAAATTTTAAACATATATAAAAATACCATTAAAATGTTAATTATGGCAATAAGATACATTGAAAGGGACTTTTTCGAGGGCTAACCCTTTCAATGTATCAACCATAATTAACGAGCTATCCATTTCTGTAGTCATCGTCCAGCATAACTATGTCCAAATATATGTAAAATAGTAGTAGTAAGTTAGAGCCAAAAGGTAGTGATGAGAATAAAATTTTGTAGTAAGTTAGAGCCAAATGGTAGTAATAAAATTTTGTTAATTAATCCCAAATTTAGCAGTAAGCTGGCAAGATGACCGTTAGCCCGACGGATAGCCAAAATTTTAAATTAAAATTATAGAAAGAGCTATAATTATTGTTAGGCATATGTGCGTAGTTGATAGTAAATGCAGTCACGGTAGTCTAAGCAAAAATAACAGTGTGAGCTATAGCTAACCAAGGCGAACTGGTATTTTTATATGTTTAAAATTTATTGCATATGTCATGGCATAGATTGATTTTTTTTTTTTTTTCCAGGTCACGTTGGGTACCCGCCATGGTTTATGGTTTACCTGATAAGCTAGTATATCATATTTTACCTTTAAAAACTCTTACCACTATCAACTTAACTCATATTCATATTTATACAGACCGATGTAATGTTTAATCGTCCTAGATGGCATTAATTGGTTATGTGACTACTTAATATTTATTATAAAATTTATATTTATTATAACATTTAATATTTGCTTTTTAATACTTGGATATATATATATATATATATATATATATATATATATATGCAGGTAGTAAAAAAAAAACTAGCTAAAATTTTGAAATAGAATAGCATTGTGTATCATAGTTCGTGTTCTTTCTCATATGCTACATATTCATTTGAACTTTACAATTTCCCTGCATTATTCTGAGCAGCAGTGGTGTTTCGATTTAAAAAGTCAATCAATTGTTTGCTGTATTTATTTATGTTGAATAATATATTTTTGGCACTATACTCTTTTCTGCTAAACATCCATGGGATTTCCTTTATAAATTTATTTTGAAGCAAAATATACCAGTTAATAATTAAAACTGAAACCTTCACTTACACAGAGATTAGCATTAGCATTAGTAGAGGCATTTGATGCAAGAAAGCAAGCTTATGCAGCATCAGCCAAAAAAAAAAAAAAAAAAAAAAAACCACTTCCACTTCATCCCTCTGTTCGTTCAAAATACCTGTCCAGCTGAGCCTTAAACTTATTTAGGCTATCAACCTCCACCACAAGAGATGGAAGTCTGTTCCACCAACCAACCACCCGCTGGCTAAAGGCAAATTTCCGCACGTCTATCCTACATCTGTCTTTCCTCAATTTGAATTTATGCCCTCTCAGGTGATTTTTCTGAGCTAGAGGAAGAATCCCATCAGCATTGAGCATGCTTAAACCATTCAAGGCTTTATACACCTCTTATCAGATCACCTCGCTGGTGCCTAGTCTCCAGACACTGTAATTTGCAAAACTTAAGCCTTTAATACAGTTAGTTGAAGACTTTGGATCTATAGAAAATGCATCATAAACAGAACATCTATGTGTGTTTGTGTGAGAGAGAGAGAGAGAGAGAGAGAGAGAGAGAGAGAGAGAGAGAGAGAGAGAGAGATACTTTGTTAGAAATTAACCCAAGTTGGGTCATTAATTAACCCAACTGCCCTCTTTTGGATGGAATCTAGAAACTTGAGAGAGATTTTAGGGGCACTTCTACAGATGTGGGAACAATATTCCATGGTAGGGCATATTTGCAATTTGTAGAGAGTGAGCAGCTGTTTGGAAGAAAAGTAATGCTGACAGCGAAAGAGAAAACCCAGTTTTTTAGATACAGAGGAAGCAATATTGTGATGTGCTTATACCAAGTGAGATTAGAAGTCAGGATAATCCCTAATAGAGATATGTGATCTTTTCTAGAAATCTTTGTCTCTTCAAAGAAAAAATTAGAACAGAAGAAACCTTTTTTGCAAGATACAAACCAGGACTCAGTTTTAGAAGGATTGAAATCAACTAAGATACCTTTGCCCCCACTAGAGAATTAACTGGAGTCAGCATTTAGGGAATTGGTAGTGGATATTCAAGAAGTTGAAGCTGTTTGTGCAGGACAAGGTTTTTCAAACTGGAAGGTGGAATGCAGTGTGCTGTCATCATCAGCAAAACTATGAATAGGTTTTCCAGTCAATAGGAAAAGATAATTAATATACAAGAGGAAAAGAGTGGAAGGAAGAACTGAACCTTGGGGAACACCTAAATTAGTGAAGTTAGAAGACAGAGCCATCCACCATCATCTGCAGTGAGTGGTCAGAGAGCAAATGGATACCCAATTACAAAAAATAGTTAGCATACCATAAAATGGAAGCTTATTTATAAGACCTTTATGCCATACATGATCAAAAGTCTGAAATATCAAGAGCAACTGCTTTAGTTTCGCCATACTTTTACATTGAATTTCTCCATAGATCCAAGTTTGAGGATGATACAAAGGTTGGCAGTAAAGACAAAGGGATCTAGGAAAGTAAGGCAGATGGGCTGAGAAGTGGAAATACATAGTTTCCTATGTGAAACTTCAGCAAAACCTATTCATAGTTTTGCTGAAGTTTAACATTGACAAATGCAAAGTACTGCATATGCGTAGCAGTAACCCAAGAGAAATGTACCAAATGTGTGGTACTACACTCAGGGACGTGGAGAATGAAAAAGACCTGGGGCTAATTGTGTGGCCAGATATGAAGTTCTCTGAGCAGTGCAGATGGGCTGCCAGAGCAGGTCATGGAATTTTGTCAATGATATATAGGAATTTTGCTAGCAGAGACAAGGTGATTATCCCTTTGTATAAGGCAATGGTCAGTCCACACCTTGAGTACTGCGTACAGGTCTGGAGGCCTCATTTTAGGAAGGATGCTGGAACGAGCACAGAGAAGGGCAACAAGATTGGTGAGAGGAACAAAAGGAGTTCCCTTACCAGGAGAGGCTTAAGTGCTGTAAGTTGCAGTATCTGGAGACAGGCACCAGTGAGGTGATCTGATTGAGGTGTATAAGGCCTTGAATGGTTTTAGCAGGTTCGATGCTGATGGAATACTTATGCTTGCTTGGGTTAAAAACCCGAGAGGGCATAGATTCAATTGAGGAAAGACAGTTGTAGAATAGATGTATGGAAGGTTGCCTTTAGCCAGCAAGTACTTGATTGTTGGAATAGACTTTCTTCTGTTGTTGTGGAAGTTGATAGCTTAAATTTAAGGCTGAACTAAACAAACATTTGGAGTGACCAGATGGGTGAATTGGGAAGGGTGTGTTTTTTTTTTTTTTGGCTGATGCTGTATAAGCTTATTTCTTGCCTCATATGCCTAAACTAATGCTAATAAGCCAGCATATCAACAGTGAATCAGCACTGACAGAATCCATGCTGGTGATTATTAATCATATGGAAGATTTCGAGATAGTTTAAATTTATCAGTTAATTGATTTCTCCGTTACTTTAGAAAGAGTAGAAGTGGAATGGGATGATAATTAGATGGGAGTGATTTGTCACCCTCTTTAGGAACTGGCTGAATATAACCAAATTTCCAAACAGAAGGGAAAAAACTCCTTTGAAATGAGAAAGTGAAAAAAGGTGACACAGAACAGGAGTAAGCTCAGGATCACAGGTTTTGAGAACAGGTGGAGAAATACCATCAGGACTTGGAGCTTTCTTAGCATCAAGGCTGTTCAAAAAATTAGGATGCTAGCAGTCAGCTTTATCTTTAGCTGAGATGGGAAAAAGTTGTGGCCAATAGCTTTGGCAAGAGACCAAAATGCTTTACCTTTAGCCTATTCAAAATCTTTTTTGAACTGCTGTTTTACAATTGTTGCGAGCATTTTGTGTAGGTAGAAAATGAACCTGGAGATTTTGATGCAACGTTTTTATCTTGAACATCCTTAGCACATTTATTGGAAAGCCGAGGTTTAGATAAAGGACAAAATTTTTAGGATAAAAGTTTATTGTAGAATACAGGATTTCATCCCTCCAAGAATAATTTCACTGACACATTCTAGCACATCAGATTAGAAGCAGTAAACAGGCCAAGAAAAAGAAGAAAAGAAATCTTGCAGAACATCCCATTTTTGGCATTCTTGTAATGCCAAACAACACAAGGTTGGGAATGGCATAGAGAGGGGGGAGCTGATCTGAAGTGCCTAGAGGACCGCTCACCTCAATGTAATTGGAGGGTCATTTGTTTGTAAAAGATCAGGAGTTGGCCGAGCAGTTAGGATTATCTGGTATTCTAGTAGGTAAATTAGGTAAATGAACAATCTGTGCATCTAGTCCTTAGGATATAGAAAACAGAAGCCAGCTGGAATTGTGAACATTAATATCACTAAGGAAAATTTCCTCATTGTTAGGAAAGTTCAACTGGAGAAAGTTAAGTTTCAGAGAGATGAATTCGGAGTTCTAAGTGATTAGTGGAGTTGGGAGAATGATAGAGGCAACAGATGAATTTGACAGAATGGGGCAAAGATATATTTTAAGCCAGGGAATATTGAAAAGAGGTGATTTTCGATGCATTCTGATATTTCTTGTCAGAGTTAGTACAATTACTAACTCTCTGACATGGAATATCAGAGTGGACATATATTCATGAGTACCATCTTTGAAGTGAAAGGTGGTAATTAGGACAGCTGAGATGAGCAGTGGTTGAATTGACTGATAATTGGGTTTCCGTCAGAAAAAGTACGTAGAGTATGGCTATGGTTGCCAGATTTCTAGGACTGGATTAAAGGACACTCAAAAATAATTAATGCTACCACTCTCAAACTCTCATTCCACCCCAAAAAAGGAAAATTGAATGATTTTTTAGTTAATAATTAAACATTGTTTATATTTTTAGATTTTGGTTTAAAAATTAGTTTTCATATTGACTATAAATATTTGCAAATTTTAGTTTAATTTAGAATTTAAAATATTTAATGGTAACTCATGGCTTTCTATGGGGAAAGATATGGATTGATATATAAGGATAATGAACAATATGGATGATATAAAAAGCATGAATTATCCAAATATTTTAATGCAAGTTTACTGCATTAATTGACATCAAGCTAAAGTAATTTTAGGTAGGTGAAAAAGGCAAAAGAAAAGGGGAAAAAAAAAATGTACTTGTTTAATAGCTAGAAATCGTTCGCATTGCACATATTTTGTACTACTTTGAGCAGCCTTAAGCACTTCTGGCATCATTTTTAATTTTCTCAGAAAAATCTAAACAATTATCTTTAAAATTGAAGTAGATCATTAGTTCACTTTTTATGAATGAAACTGAACATCTGTTTTGCCCATCCCTCCACTTCGAGTTCATTACACTAAAAATCCTTTCTGAATTTTCCGAAGTCCCCAGCACTCAAAAATCATACAAAATGACCTTGTAAATATTTGAAAGCTTAAAATCAACACTTCAAAATTAAATGCCATTGACTCAAAGTCCTCAAATAAGTTTTAAATTTTTCAAAGGTTGACACAGTTTCATAATTTGTTTTCAGTACCAAAACCTCATCAAATAAATCATTCATATCCAACTTAATTTTTTCTATTAATTTAAAATATTCTGCTACTTCAACAAATGAGTCATAGTTAGGACAACCATTTTTAAAGCTTAATTTACTGAGTTTCAAAAAGGGTATTTTCATTAAAATTAAATTTTTTTCCTAAATATTTATAAACTATAAGAAAAAAGTATAAAAATAGAATGCAAGTAGAGTGTGAATGCAGATTCTCTCCCACGCCCCTTGCCTGGTGGGTTCCCCACTGCCAGCTAACATATCCCACCCCCAGAGCGGGATAGGCAGTTTGACCTTCTTACTGGATTCAACAAGACATGGACCTGACAACCATCACCGACAAGGACATATTGCAGCCTTGCTGCCAACACGCCATTTGCCGATCTGAACTGGGTACTCTAACCCAACATTACATGACCAAATAAATTGAAAATTAATAAAATAAAATAAAATAGAATAGAATAGACTGACCATTATGCCCCATCTCGAGAGAGAGGACCAGTAATAGTCAGGGAATCGCTGCATTTCGAATGCTAAACAAATCAGTGCAATGACGGAATGATACTAAGATCAAACCGCCTATGCAATAGATTTGCATAGCGGTGGTCCTTGTGCCCCACCTCTTTCGAGATGGAGCACAATGGTCAGTCTATTCTATTTTATTTTATTAATTTTCAGTTTATTTGGTCATGTAATGTTGTTAGTTTACATTTCAACATTAGTGAGATTTCACATAATTCGGAAATGGGTGCCATCGAGGGGGCGCTGCTAAATTTCTCTTAATTGGCTTAATTTTTAAATTATTTTAGGAACTTTGCTTCAACAATACCCTTTTCTTCTTTAACCCCCCATATTTATCTGTTATTGTTATTTTATTTGGTTCAGTTCATTTTCACTCTACTGGTTTGCCATGCTACTGGCAATATTTTATTTTAATCTGGCTTATATATATATATAGGCCTAGCCACTGAAATTCTTGGAAACTAGGTGATAGAGCCTGCCAGAGTACTTAAATAATCTACTGGGTGTCTGACCTGCGTCCTCATGGTAAAGTGTGCGCAACGGTGGGCCCCATTAGGGGCCCAACGGCTAAATGGTCAGAGAAACAACAGAACATAACACTACACAACAAACCATTCCCCACACACTTTTTAAATCTCTGCCCTCCACAAAGTTCTCTAGAGGGCAGACAAAGAATACAGTGCCTAGATGGGGAGAACCCCTGGTGTCGTCAGACAACTTACACATTTTACTGTTATAAAGAATTCCAGAACTAGGGGGTTGAGGTTTAGATTAGATTGTAGGAAGTTTTCTATTAACTAACAAGTCATTGATTGCTGGAACAAGTATCCCTCGCAAGTTGTTGAGGTTGACGGTTTGAATAAATTCAAAGGTAACTGGATAGTTACCTGTGTGTGAGGAGGGAAGCATATAATTTGTATTTTCTTATCTACTTGTGGTTTTATTTTATTTTTTTTTTTGACAGTGCAGGAAAAGTCTGTGGCTTCCTTGCACACTATATGGCAAAATACTATTACATGTAAAAAATTATCAAATTCCATTTTATTGAGTCCTCCCCATTGACACCTTAGCTAGCAGCAAAGGGAAAGGTTTTTTTTAATTACTTGTGTATTAATTTTTGTTTCTTCTCTGAAACAGTTCTGGCAAAATATTTGCCATGGATATTCTAAGACCCTACGGCTTGTCGCAACCTCATCTTTATGGTATTGTTGTTGAGTTTTATTTTATTTGTTTAGTTGATGTTAACTAGAACATGGCTGCAACAGAAAGATGTTCATATATATATATCCTGCTTTAATTAATTAATTTTCAACTTTATACTGAAATTTCATATCACTTTCAGATGTCATCGATGTTCATGTATCTTATATCAACTTAGAAGCTGGTGATATTTTGGAGATTTATCACTTAGGGGAAAGTCAGACTCCACTGGTGAAAGTAGATAATTCCACAGTCAAGCATATTTCAGGACTATATCTTTCTTCATCTTTGGGATCATATTTCAAAATTCAAAGAAGACAGTGTTCACTACGAAGTGAAAATAAAACAGTTTTTCTTGCCAGTTACACTTCAATTCCTAGTGAGATATGCTTATTTTATTATTTTATTATGAATTTTGGTGCAAAAAAATTAATTTTTTTTATCATTCTGTGATTGTGAAAAGGGAATAAAAGAAAATTAGTTTATTGACCAGTTATTGTTAATTACTTCCAAAACAGATGATGATAACATTTCTAATGTGAAAAGCAGATTTTTAAAATAAATTTAGGAAGACTGAAAACTTTTTTTTTTTTTTTTAAGCTTTGTTAATATTAAAGCAAAGGCTGCTTATTAATATTAGACTGTAGAATTTTTGTTCTTAAAATCATTTTTATTTTATTTTTTAGAAGAAATAACTTTCATTCACTATTTGTTTTTGTTCTTTTTTTTTAAGTAATTATGAAATTAGTGTATATAATACAGTAGACTCTCGATTTTCCGGGATGGATGGTAAAAAAAAAATTCACAGATAATCGATTTCCCTGGTAATCCAAAAATACAGTAAGTCCCCGACATACATAATAGAGACATTCCAAGACTTCTTACATAAGTCGAGTTTTGCATAACTCAGGAATGACTAATAAAATATTGCTACTGTATCTCTGATTGGCCAAAATTACAAAAACTATGTAATGTCCTCAGAAAAATGAAGACAAACAGTTATACATTTTTAATTAGTTCAATTAAAAACTTTATCTGGGGATGGCAGTGAAGTAGCAGGAGTGGCACATAAGAAAAGAAAACATAAAAGGAATAAAAAAACGCATGTTATTGTACTGCAAAAACTGATATGTATTTCGTAGCTTTGGTTATTATAGTTGACCTTCATTGGTGCCGATCACTTCACCGCTTCTCATATTCTATCTTTATTGTGTTCACCGTTGCCACTGACAAATCTGAATTTCGCATGATACTTGTTATTAATGTTTGGCCATTTTCATACATCTTTATTATTTTAATTTTCTGATCCAGCTCAATCGGTTTCCTTTTTCTTGATAGATTTACTAGTACCACTGTAAATTATTCTCTTAGTCGGCACCATGATAACAGTCAAAATTAAATTTTCTGGAAAGAACTTAGCATTTTTAGCATTAGCATTAGTAGAGGCATTTGATGCAAGAAAGCAAGCTTATGCAGCATCAGCCAAAAAAAAAAAAAAAAACCCACTTCCACTTCACCCCTCTGTTCGTTCAAAATACCTGTCCAGCTGAGCCTTAAACTTATTTAGGCTATCAACCTCCACCACAAGGGATGGAAGTCTGTTCCACCAACCAACCACCCGCTGGCTAAAGGCAAATTTCCGCACGTCTATCCTACATCTGTCTTTCCTCAATTTGAATTTATGCCCTCTCAGGTGATTTTTCTGAGCTAGAGGAAGAATCCCATCAGCATTGAGCATGCTTAAACCATTCAAGGCTTTATACACCTCTATCAGATCACCTCGCTGGTGCCTAGTCTCCGTACACTGTAATTTGCAAAACTTAAGCCTTTCTTCGTAAGAGTACCCCTTTGTTCCATTCACTAATCTTGTTGCCCTTCTCTGTACTCGTTCCAGCAGCTCTACATCCTTCTTGAAATGAGGCCTCCAGACCTGTATACAGTACTCTAGGTGTGGCCTGACCATCGCCTTATACAATGGAATAATCACCTCCTTATCCCTGCTGGAAAAATTCCTGTATATCATCGACAATACTCCATGAGCTACTCTTGCAGCCCGTCTGCACTGCTCAGAGAACTTCATATCTGCCTGCACAACCACCCCCAAGTCCCTTTCATTCTCTACCACTGTCAGTGTAGTACCACAGAGTTGATACGTTGCTCTGGGGTTGCCGTTTCCCATGTGTAGTACTTTACATTTGTCAATGTTAAACTTCATTTGCCACCTCTCAGCCCATCTGCTCAACCTTTCCAGATCCTGTTGCAGCAGCATAGTGTCAGTAGTGTCCTTGACAACCCTGCCAACCTTTGTATCGTCTGCAAACTTGGACATTAAGCCCGATATACCATCATCAATATCATTTATAAATACAGAAAACAATAATGGACCCAACACTGAGCCCTGAGGTACTCCACTAATAACATCAGTCCACGATGAGCAGTGTCCATTGATTACCACTCTCTGTCTTCTCCCCCTCAACCACCCCTTTATCCATAGCAGCAATTTGCCTCCAATGTCACACTGCTCCAATTTGTGTAGCAGTCTTCCATGTGCAACAGTATCAAAAGCCTTTCTAAGATCCAAGTATATAATATCAAAGTTATTCCCTGCATCCAGTTCTTTTGTGACTGCATCATAGTATCCAATCAAGTTGGTCAGGCAAGACTTCCCCTTAACAAAACCATGCTGTGTCTGAGCTATAACTGAAGTCTTGTCTAAATGATCCTGCAGTGCTTCTTTAACCAGTGCCTCCATTAATTTTCCTGGAACAGAAGTTAAGCTCACAGGTCTATAATTACTTGTGTCAGCCTTTGATCCTCCTTTGTGAATTGGGGTCACATTTGCACATTTCCAGTCTATGGGTACCTCCCCTGAGTCCAAGGAAGCTCTCATAATTATGGCTAAGGGTTTGCTTATTTCCTTTGCTGCCTCCTTTAATATAACTGGATAGATCCCATCCACCCCGGGTGCCTTTCTTGTGTTTATCTTCAACAGTTTCTCCTCCACTTTACTCCCAGTTATTTCAAGATTCTGTAGCTTACTGCTAGAGTTGAATACACCTCTGGCATTCCCCTCGCTGAATAACTCCTCATGTGTGAATGTCGATGCAAAATATTCATTTAGTTTGTTAGCTACCTGAGCAGGATCATCAACAGTTGACCCATCAATATCAAGTGGACCAATCTGATTCATCCCCTTCCTTCTAGAGTTTACATAAGTAAAGAACTCTTTGCTGTTTTTCTTTGCATCCCTTGCCAAGGATTTCTCGTAATCTGCCTTCGCCTGCCTAACCTCCTTTGTAACTTGGTTGCATATCAACTTGTATCTATCATAGGCTTCTGTGTCATGTGTTAATTTGTATGTATCCCATGCATTTTTCTTTTCTGCCATATGCCTCATTAGTTCATCTGACATCCATTTTGGCCTAAACCTTGAACAATATTTCTTAGGTGGTATGTAAAGCCTAGTAGCTTCCAAGATAAGTTCTTTGAATGCTTCCCATTTTGAATTTGCTGTTGGTAACATCATCAGTTGGTCCCACTGTATAGAATTTAAATACTGTCTCAGTCCATCGTAGTTGCCTTTACGGAAGCAATACCCTTCCCTTTACCCCTAATGGCAGTTACCTCTTTGAGTAAATCCCACTTCAGCACACTGTGATCACTGCCACCTAGTGGTTCATTTATCTGCAGATTCTTAATGCATGAAGAATCACTGCTGATAATCAAATCAAGAGTATTACTCCCTCTAGTTGCCTCCCAAACATGCTGATGTAGAAAACAATCATCCAATAAATCCAAAAAAGCCCTGCTAGTGTGTGAGTAACCAGCCCCCAAATTCCAGTCAATATCTGGGAAATTAAAATCTCCCATTATAAGACTCTCTGATTTACTGGCCCACTCTATTTCCCTGTACAGTTCCTTATTATACTCATCAGAGTCATTAGGCCTATAGCACACTCCTACTCTCAATTTTGATCTCCCAATGTTTATGTCACACCAAACTGACTCAACACTGCACTGTCCAGCGATGTCGACTGGCTTCACTTCCTTGGTTTTTATGTGTTTCTTAACTAATAGCATAACCCCTCCCTCCTTCCTATCCTGTCTATCCTTTCTGTAGACGTTGTACTCCCCAAATTGCAGTTCTGCATCCCTTATATCTGTGTGACACCACGTCTCTGATATCCCAACAATATCTGCCTTCGATGTTTTGAGCAATACCTCAAATTCATCAAATTTATTTACTAACCTCCTAGCATTGGTGTACACGCAAGTATACCTGCACCTGTTTCTATTCTTAGCTACCCTAACACAACCCATGTGTTTACTTGTACCGCAGTGGCTCCCAGCAGTCTCTGAAATACCATGCATCTTGTTTTTCAGGCTTCTGCTCATTCTAATAGAAGCAGTGCAAAAATCTCTTTCACCCTCTGCCAGTGGCTACTGTCAATCTATTGGTCTTTGTCTCCCCCCAAGCTAGCAGTTTTCCGACCCACCTAACACTGCCTCGATAGCATCAGCAAATATTCTTGCACCCTTTCTATTTAAGTGTATCCCATCCCTGTAGAAGCAATCTCTCCTGTTAACAAGTACAGTCCAGGCTGAAAAAAATTCTACCCCTTGAGCCTTGCACAATCTTTCCAGGGCCGAATTGATCGACAAGGCTCTCATCATATACTTCCTCCTATCGTGTCTGGGCAGAATTGCAGACACTTTCAAATTCAACCCTAATTCTCGGCTTTTGTTCAGCAGTGACCTGTACTTGTTAAGTAATTCTGCCGGTCTCCTACTCTTAATATTATTAGTGCCAACGTGTACAACTATATCACCTTTTGTGCCCTTAAAAGATGATATTCGCTCTACGTCATCAACCTTTGCCCCTGGCAGACATACCCTGGTCCTGTTCCACCTATCTTTTTTACAAAGCATGTTCCCCGTTTCCCTGACAATAGAGTCACCAACAACTACTAGTTCCTTCGGGACCAGCGCATTCTGCCTTGGGGGTTGCCTCTGTGTCACGCGATGCCCAAGTGCAAGCTCTGGCATTGATGTGGGCAGCTGAGAGCGTGATGGGCCCCTCAATTTAGTTTCTTCGAGGGCATCCACCCTGTCCTTCAAGCTCTCATATAGGCCCACAAGAACGCCGAGTTGTTGCCTGATATCGATACACTCCTTGCATCGCGCACACACAAAGACATCCCCCTTGGCAGTATCATGTCCCGTACCCGATTGCTCTGCAAACATCAAGCAAACAGTGCATTTTATAAGGCTGTGAGTCAGAGGACAACTGCCCCACTCAGTTCTGCTCTGAGCCACAGCACTTCCATTAGTTTGAGCCTTTTGCTTTGCTGCTCTGGTCTGAGTCATTCTTTCTTTGGTTCAGCATCCTTTTCTGATTGTGTGATAGTTTTTTTTTTTTTTTTTTACTTCCCTATCAGGTGGGTTCTGTTATCTTAAACGGGTGATGTTCCGTTCTCAACTTTGGGTGGCATATTCCAATGGTCATCAATCATTGGCTGATATCACCGTCCTTAGTTTCACGTATTCCTTGGTGTCCATATTTGGTTTCATTACTTCTGTTGGCCTTGGTGGATGGCTATTCGTAGTTTTCTTCTGGAGAAGACGTCCTGGGCAAAGCGACTAAAGGCCGCAAATTCTTCTGGTGTGTCCAGGAGATGGTGTTCCTGGGTGTTACGGATGTATTTAATTCTCGTGATCATTTGACATCTGATGTCTTCGTATATTTCACACTGATGCATAACATGATGCCATGTTTCTAGTTCGCCGCAGGGACAGTGTGATTCTTCGATTATGCCCATGGCATTTAATTTGGCCTTGAAAGGCCCGTGGCCGGTGAGTATAAAAGTAGTGTTTAGGCCTGGGTACAGCCATGCGGGAGCCTTGGGATACAGCTTGGTTACTTGGGGAATAATTTTTTTGTTATCGCTCCTTTTTCCACATCTGTCCATCTTCTCTGCCAAATTTGTACAAGGTGGTCCACTATTTTTTTGTGGCGCCTCCATAGCCAGGTGGGAAGGAGCAGCAGTGCATAGCACACGCTTCTTGATTAGACCGGGGTTCGAGCCCGTCACCACCAAATACGGAGGATGCGGAAAGGTCAGGGAATGACCACCGCATATCCCGGAGCAATATGGCCTTAGTTGCTAATGCTCCTAAAAACCAAATAACAAACAAACAAACTATTTTTTGTTTCTTGTTTTTCCTGTTATTGGTGATGTCAATGGTAAGACCGTTGTAGGTGGTTTGGGTTCCTTTGGCTAGTAGATACATAAGTCCGCAGCGGATTACCTCTAAATACAAGGGCAGGGTCCCGCAAGGACCTGTAGGGCACTCGTACTAACCGTGTTACATGCTCTTGTTATTGTTAATAATATGTTGCATTGGATCGTGTCCAGTATCCTTTTATTCACTGCTGTTTCTGCTTTCTTGTACCATATGAGAGATCCGTATGTTATTATCGGGATGAAGATGGCTTTATAATACAGGGACAAGGTTCTCCTGTTTAGCCCCCAGTCCCTGCGTGTAACTCTGGCAATGAGCGCTGTGTATTTCCGCAGTTTCTCTTTTAGATAGATTAGGCGCGGTTTAAATGATAAGTTCTGATCGATGATCAGTCCCAGATATTTAATTTGTGTTGACAGTTTGATTTTTTGTCCTGCCAGCTTGATTTGTGGTGGTCTTCTAAGGTTTAACCTCCCTCTCAGTAGTACTGAGTCCGTCTTCATTGGCGAGATTGTTAAGGTGTGTAGTTTTTCCCAGTTCTGCAAGGTTTCAAGGGCTTGGTTTGCAAGCGTTTCAAGGTTCTGTCTGGAATCCGCCGCGACCATCAGTACGAGGTCGTCTGTGAAGGCCTGGGCCTCCACCTCCCCCAGGTCCATGGTGAGGAACTCGTCAAACAGTATGTTCCACAGTAGCGGCCCCAGGACAGATCCCTGAGGGCAGCCCCTGCGGAACAGCCAGGTCAACTTCTTGTAGGGCTTATTTCTGTCCGAGAGATAAGTTTTGATGCTCCTGTACAAATTGCTTGGTGTTCTTGCTGCCCTGAGCCTGCAAAGGACGCTCGGCCACCAGAGGGTGTCGAAGGCCCCAGCAAAGTCGACGGCTATGACCAGGAAATATTTCTTGGTACGATCTAGTATGAGCTCTTCGTTGTCATCACAGATCATGATATATAATGTTTTTAAAGAGTACTTGCAGCCATTTATTCTCACCTTTCATAACGGCTGCGTTGTCATACTATTGACCATGACTGTTGTTCAGTGACAGGTTACAATCGTCCAGAACTTGTTTCACTTTGTTGAATAAAGTCACAGAGAAGTGTGACGGAGGAGAAGTCCGAGTGGAAAGGGACAGTGGTTTTAACCGATTGTGGTTAAAATATCTTATTTTTGCAAATTTTAAAAAACATGACTATGTGAACACACTGCTAGGACCCCTCCCAGGGCCTTGGAAGAGGTCTGTGCAAGTGAGAGGCCCTGAAGCTCAAGCTTCATTAGCTTCATGGTAAATCCACCTCTGACCCGAAGTGACTATTAATTATATACAACGGAACATTTTTCCAATTGCAGAGCAGATGAGTTTAAATGATCAAGCTCCTTTTCCTTATGCAAACTGCTATGTGCATAAAGAGTTTGAAAGGAGATTTATGAAAAATGATATCTGTTCTATATGCTACATTTGCAATCATCTACAGTTCGAAAACGACACAAAGAAACCAGCTGCCAACTATGCACTATTGATATGCACTGCATTTCCCGATGTTGACATTGACAGGATCCTTGTGTGTAATAGCTGTAGAGGATCACTTAAGAACAACACCATTCCAGCACTAAAATATTTACAGTACAAAAGCTCTTTTATTTTGTAATCAGTATAAACAAATTAACAATCAAAATATCTAAAAGAAATGTGAAGGATGTGTCACATAAAACCATGTGAAAAATGGCACATGTGCCATGCATGCTGGGCAGTTTTTTTTTATCCTACACAATTTGATAATTGGCTAGTGAACACACCAGCCATAGAAAATACACACAGCCTATTTACTACAATCATGAGAACTGATGTACCATAATCGTTGTTGTTCATGCACCAAGAAGCCTCTAAACAATATCATCCTCATCTAAGTAACTGTTGTCGTCATCATTAAAAGTAAGTTCAGCACTAGTTAGTGTTGAAGGTTTACTATATTCTGGTTAAAAAATTTAATTCATTTTATATTTTTTCCCTCATTTTTATGAAATATCTTTTTTATAATGCTAAAATGATTCTATTATTAATTTTAATATTATTTTTACAGGTTGTCTCTTTACCAGTGCTTTAAAAAAGTTTCAACAGATAGTAATCACTTCTCCTAATTATCCTAGTTATTATACTTCGTTTATTGACTGTTGGTGGAATCTCACATATCCAGAAATGATTTTTTTGTCATTTGAAGACCTTCAGCTTTCACCTGGGCAGTGCGTGGTTATTTATAGTAACAATCAAATGAAGGCAAAATTTTGTGGCATCATTAAATTATTACCAGATGATTTATTGCTAAATAAGAGTGCCAGTATTCATTTTGTACCTGATCACATGAAAGTGAATGAAAACCCTATAAGAGGCAGCCAAGGATTTAAGCTACATGTAGCTGCTGTAGGTAAGCTCGCTCTCTCCCTCTCTCTCTCTCATGAATGAATGAAAACAGTATATAAAAGGAGAAAATAATGATTTTAAAAAAATTAATCGATCTTTGATATTATTTTCAAATTCAAGATTTAGAAATGAACAGAAATAATTTTATAGCCATTCTTATTATATAATAACCATATTTTCTTATTATATAAAATATTTGGCAAATATTTTGCCAAAACTGTTTTAGAGAAGGAGTAAAGATTAATATTGACATAATCGTAAAAACCTTTCCCTCGGCTCCCTTTGCTGCTAGTTAAGGTTGTCAATGGGACTGCCTCGGGTAAAAATGCAATTTGATAAATTTTTTTTACATGTATGACTATATCACCCTTTTAAAAAAAAAAAAATTTCAATTCTTGCACAAAAAAATTAACTGTACCTGGAAACTGCTATGTAAAATTTCCATAAGCAAAAATGGCAACTTTGTTGCAAGTCTGACCTTGAGATTTGTTGATTGTGATGACAAGAGGTAAGAAATTGTCTTCTCTTCAAAATAAACAGTAAGTCAGTTTCACTGGGAGCTAAATCAATTCTCGGGATTTGAAAATTTTGTGAGATTTTTTTTGTTTTCCCGTCAATTTTACTGCTAAAATAAAACTTATTGCATAGGGAATCGGGTCAAAAGCTTGTTTAGTCTTTGAGTTTGAGTTATTCAAGTTCAAAGTGTTCTGGACAGAGGGACGTATGCAAATTATTTTATAGATGCTCCAACTGCACTGGTTTAAAAAGGATTTTTTTTTCCCTCAAATACATTCAATAAAATAAAATTGTAATTCATAATTCTGGTAAGAAGAGAAGAGTTTTTTATATTAACCCCAGAAGCTCACATCTGGCTTGGCACACCCTGGGTCCTGAGCTGGATATCATCATTCTTCTCTTTCTTGGTGATTCCCTTTTGACTCTCTCTCTCTCTCTCTCTCTCTCTCTCCCTCTCTCTCTCTCTCTCTCCCTCTCTCTCTCTCTCCCCCCCCCCTCTCTCTCTCTCTCCCCCCCCCCCTCTCTCTCTCTCTCCCTCTCTCTCTCTCTCCCTCTCTCTCTCTCCCTCCCTCTCTCTCTCTCCCTCCCTCTCTCTCTCTCTCTCTCTCTCTCTCTCTCTCTCTCTCTCTCTCTCTCTCGGTAACTCGTGAATATATTTTTTGGCTGGTGCAGCATAAGCCTCAGACTCCCTTGCACCATATAGCTAATAATATACTGCAAGGTATAAATGGTTTGGGTTTTCAAGTTCTGGTTCAGTGAAGTGGCTGATTCAATTGACTAGTGATTCCATTAAGCTGAACCCAATATACTTAAGTTTATTGAATTGTTTACTGCAGCTTAAAAAAAAAACTATAATAAAGTAAAATAATTCTGCCATGGTACCCTTTAAGACACATGTAGCACACTTTGGATGAAATCCTTTCCTAGTTTTCTGAGAACAAATTCCTTTTCCTCTAAATTTCAACCAGTAGTGTTATTTTTTTCAAATACAGACCTATCATTTCCTCAATATGGGTTCAAAGCTCCAGTTAGGTGTCTGTTGCTGTACTCATATTTATCCCAAAGAATAACATATACTGAGAGTAAAAACCTTACTAAGAGTAAGGTGGACAAGGCTTATATTTGCTTGATTAAATGAAATAATTTTGAACTAAATAGGCTCTTTAGCGACAAAGTTTTCTTTGTCAAGAATTCAGGAACAGATATATAGGCGATCACTGAATTGTCCCCATCTGTAATGGACTATGTCACGCAGCTTGCAGTAAGAAGGCAAACTGTTTTGTATGCTAGAACAAAACAGTGGTGATTTGCATCTGGTCATGCAAGTCAAAGTGATAAAGTAACAGTTATGGTACATAGTAAAGATATCAGTGAGTTTCAAAAGGGCATGATTGTGGTAGTTTGTGTGTCGAATGTTCCATATTGGAAACAGCACATCTTGTCGGTTACTCATGGCCCACTACAGTTAAGGTGTATAAAGAACAGTGTTGAACAGGTTCAAACCACCTCCTGCTGACAGAACTGTAAAGGATTATGCAAGGTGGATATTCAGAGTGATATTCTAGATGCAGAGGAAATATGCATGGATATTCATAGTGTTATACTAGATGCAGAGGAAATATGCATGGATATTCATAGTGTTATACTAGATGCAGAGGAAACATGCATGGATATTCATAGTGTTATACTAGATGCATAGGAAAAGTCGTAGAAAAAATAGGCAATGCATGCCTCACCTGGATATTAACCACAGAAAATCTTCATTTATCATTCCATGTCTTCCATGGATGTAGGTCAGCTCTAGACCTCTTGATAAAAGCTGATACTGATGCAAGTGGAGATAGCATTTGCTAGGTCTAAGAGGAAATTTTTCAGTTTTGAATTCAGAATATTCTTTCTCAGACTTTCGTTCAAGGAGAAAGGGTCCCACAGGGATCAGTTTTGAGTATCACTCAAAACTAAGTGTTCAGTTGCAGGGAGCTATCAATAAAATCATAATGTGGACTGAAAATAATGAAATTCTGCCTGTGTGCTTAATGGACTGATGTTCACTTATGCAGAAAATGATCTCCACTCTGATTCTGAGTTAAAAGTAGGAGACCACATAATTCCTGTTTTGCCAATGTTCATTTTCTTGGTTTAGTCTTGTTGGAGGAGAGAGTTCTCTGCCTATCACGATACATCAACATCACTCTTAACATATGGAAAAGCTATTTTTCCCTTGCAGGGTTATAAATAACTTCACAAAGTTTTCACTATGCAGTATAGTCCTAGTATACCAATATATACAGATAGTCCCAAACAGAAGACTGTTGGTGTGCAGCAGCTGCCTTCCATTCTTTTACAATTCTTTCTACCCATCTGCTAATTGAAAGTAGTATCTTTTTTTTTTCTGAACTCATAAATCTAACCAGCTGTATCTCCAGATAAGGGTGGCCATTATAATGTTGAGTCAGCTTGGTGTGATATAAGCACTGGGAAAACAAAAATGAGAATAGAAGTGTGTTATAGGCTTAATGACTGTGATGAGTCCAACAAATAACTGTACAAACATATAGCACATGCCAGTATATCAGAATGTCTTATAATAGGGGATTAACGTTCCTGATATTGACTGGACCTTGTGGGTTGGTCGCTCACAATATCAAGACCTGTGAATTTATTGAGAGGCAACAAGAGAAAGCAATACTGTTGATCTGATCATCAACAATGATCCTTCATGCATTAAGAATCTGCAGAAAAAAGAATTAATATTGGCAATGATCACAGTGTATTGGTATGGAATTTACTTAAAGATGTAACTAAGGCAAGGGTAAGAGCTTTTGCTTTTTTAATAATGACTGCAGCAATCTCAGGCAGTTTTTAAGTACTATACAGTGGGCCAACTGATGACAAAAATGGCCAATTATAAATGGAAGCATTGACAGGAGTAATCAAGCTGTTAAAATTTTTATACCTACTAAAAGATATTGTATAAGACATAAACATAGATGTTAGATGAACTGATGAGACTCGCATCAGTGAATAAAAATGCATAGGATGTATATAAATTATTAGGTGATACCATTACCTACATTAGATAGAAACTGGTCTGCAATCAGGTCACAAAGCAGGTTATGCAAACTGAGGCATATTACAAGAAATCCCTGGCAGTGAATGCTAAGAAAAGTAGCAATACTTGTGTAAATAGTTTGAGGTAGGGTGGGTCAGAACGTAGGGTAAGGAATAAAGGTGGACCAAGGTGAAGGACCCACCCGGTGCAAAAACAGGAAGTTTAATTTCGAAACAGACACGTCACTATCAGTTGTGTAAAGCTGATATTCTGGGGGAGGTGGAGAAATGCAACATGATTGGTCTGTTTGAATTTTTGTAAATTTCTGTCTGTCTGAAAACATTAAATTCTAGGGCATCAGAAATAAATATATGCCAAAATTAGTAGGACTAAAGTAACGGCCATCGAATGGTAATTCCCTTCTATTTCTGACACACACACACACACACACACTTGGGGATTGGATCACATTGGTCCATTAAATATGAATGAATTAAAACTGTTGGTGGTCCTGCACATTGCTGACAAACAACAGGTATTTTGCATCTACATTTATACATGAGAAATTGTTTAGGAATGGGGATACCAAAAGTGAGTAAAATTCTGGCAGGGAGCTGTATGATTTTTTGATAACTCAGAGGAAAGTGGAAGAGAAATTGTTGAAGCTAAACAAAAAAAAAAAAAACTCCTGGAGATTATAGGATCTATCCAGCTATATTAAAGTAGGCAGCAAATAAGGAAAGCAAACCTTTAGCCATCATTATGAGAGATTTCCTGGATTCAAGAGAAGTCCCTATGAATTGGAGATGTGCACAAATGTATCCCAATTCTCATACGGGAATCAAAGGGAGACATGAGAAACTACAAAGCTGTTAGCTTGACTTCAGTTCTAATAGTCACTGGTCAAAGAAGTAATGCTGGACCATCTGGACAGGAATGCAGTTATAGTGCAGTACAGCATGGATTTGTCACACAAGACCACCCCCCTGGGTGGTCTTGTGTGACCAAACTGATTATCATATTAACAAAGGAAATGGATGCAAAAACTGATTTTGACATCATATACTTAGATTTCAGAAATGCTCTTGATACTGTTGCACATAAAGACTACTATACAAATTGCAGCAGTTTGGCATTAAGGGCAAGTTTGCTGCTAGTGATAAAAGGATGGTTGAATAGAAGACAATGGTTATTAATGGACATGCCCTTCGTGGACTAAAGTTATTATTGAGGTCCCTCAGTGCTGGTGCCATCGCTGTTTCTATATTATTATTATTAGCTATAATGTGCAAGGAAGCCTGAGGCTTATGCTGCACCAGCCAAAAAAAAAAAAATTCCCGAGTTATTACACTGAGAGAGAGAGAGAGAGAGAGAGAGAGAGAGAGAGAGAGAGAGAGAGAGAAGGGAATTACCAAGAAAAAGAAAAATGATAATATCTAGCTCAGGACCCTGGGTATGCCAAGCCCATACTCACCAGATGTGAGCCCCCATATTTATTAATGTTTTTGTGAAGGTATATCAGGCTTCATGTCTAAGTTTCCAGATGAGTAGGTTGGAAAGGTGGTTAATGACAGTAACCAAAGGTACAATACTACAACAAGATCTAGAAAAATTAGCAGATGGGATGAGTAAAGGCAATTGAAGTTTAATTTTGACAAATGCAAAATATTTCATATGCGGACATAATCCCACATTAATGTACGAACTGTGTGGTACCACACTGAAGAGAGTAGAATGAAAGAGACAGGGGAGTAATTGTGCAGACAGATGTGTTCTCTGAGCAGCAAAGACAGGCTGTCAGCATAGCTCATAGAGGTTTTGTCAATGATATACAGGAATTTTGCCAGCAGGGATAAGGAGGTGATGGGGCAATGGTTAGGCCATATCTTGAATACTGCATACAGATCTCACCATGCAAGTTGCCTGTCTTTGAGCACTTTTTTTTTTTTAGATGACGTCTCCATACTTGGAGACTTCATCTAAAATTGCTATTCCAAATGCAGTCTTACAATTGCCTTATACAAGTGGGCCTCATTTTAGCAAGTACATCGATCTGTTGGAAAAGATGCTCTTACAGGGAAAAGCTTCAGTTTTGCAAATTGAAGCATTTGGAAACTATGGACTCGAAAGATTTGATTAAGGTGTTAAAGGCCTTGAACAGGTTACGCTCAATGCTGATTGAATCCTTCCTCTTGTTTAGACTACACACAAATTGAGGAAGAATGGTTGCAGGTTGGGTGTATGGAAATTTGAGTTCAGTTGGAGGGTGGCTGATTGTTGGAACAACCTCCAATCTGGTGTTGTAGAGGTGGGTAGTTTGAATAAATTCAAAGAACTAGATAAACTGTTAGAAGGGATGGACAGGTGAAATGGAAAGTGTTGACTTATTTTTTTTTTTTTTTTTTTTGTTTTACTGCTGATGCTGTATAAGCTTGCTTTTTATACTAGTACACTTCATGCTCTGCAAAAAATAATAGTATGCTCCAACCATTTAATTGGAATAGATCTGGTTGGAATTAGCATGTTTAGTGAAAAACAGGGAAATAATCTTCTTTGCTACAAATATTGCTGCTAAAACAGTAGTGTTGGTAGAACCTATCAGTCTATTTCTTTACATATTATAAATGCCTTACAAAGGCTTGGTATATGAAGCAGTCTCACAGATTTGGCAAGTCCAAGATGGTCAAGCCCAACCATCTCTTGCAGTCCAGTATGGATTCAAACAGAAAGGAAGAAGTCATGCTTCAAGACTGTGCATAGGCAATGAGGATTTGAATGTCCAATCTACATAGAAAGCAAACAAATTACCCTTTTGTTTACTTAGAAAGCAAACAAATTACCTGCACTCAAAATCTGATGCGAGTTAGACATCTGATGCAACTAAAGTTCTCTGTTTTAAAACAAGTTAATTGCCCTGGCAGCTCATGAACCTTTAAGCCTGTATAAACAACAGCAATGTCAACTAGCTTTGAATGGATATCAGTAGAAATAACACCCCATGCTACTTAAAACTTAGCCAGATGAGTAATAATGATACTAAAATTACAGTAATCCCTGTAAAACCAGAGGGATTTGCACAAACAGAAAAACATTAAAATGAGATTATTTGACATTGAAGGGACCAAAAGAAAGAAAAAATAAGAGAGAGAAAATGTTTGGTGATATTCTTGTTTAGTCTCCAGCATGACCACTAGGACAGAGGAGTTTATATTAATTATTTTACATCTAATATAATCATTAATTAAAAATTGCATAATTTGTTTAGGGCAGTAGCCTCAGGTTACAAAGAACTTATAGGTTTGTGCTATAGCATCATGTTTATATGTAGCCAGTAATATGAGATATACTTAAACAATGACAATTTTTTAAAACTTAGTAGTTGGCTATGTATAAATATGATGCTATAGCTTTATACCTATACGTTAGTTAACTTCTTCATAACCTGAGGCTATTGCTCTAAACAAATTATGTAATTTTCAATTACTGGCATCTCTCATATTGTGGAGTCATACGTTGCAACTGGGTTGTCATCATTGCAACACCAAGGTACCTGCCCACCCACCAATGAAGAGCCAATAAGCTTTGAAGCAGTGCCGTCTGGGTGGTGGTATCCACAGAGAATAAGTAACAATAGCCTTCAATGTGAAATATACTTAAAACGATGCCAATTTTTTTAACTAGTTAGTAGTTGGCTACGTATAAACATGATGCTATTGCACAAAACTATAAGTTAGTTATAACCGTTACCGTATATAAAAATTACGTGGGCATGAACAGTGGTCTACTCAAAGCCCGATGATTCTGCACCCCTGATTGTGATCACCTGGCTATATTAGACTAATACATTCAGGCTTGTCCCCCCCCCCCCAAATTAATTGAAAAATTTAGTTTCCTTTTACTGTGATTAATAAAAGTGAAAAGTAAATACAGTTAACTTATCAATTAATTACTAAGATTATAACTAAAGGACACAAACTCTAGTTTAGTGTTCCCAAAACTTAGCCATTCATTTTAATTATAGCTGTTTAATATTTATTACTCTTCTCCCATATACTTTAAAAGTCTCTTCTCTTTCTCCCTCACATACAGGGTGATTCAGGAGGAATAGTAAATATTTTGGGAGGTTGTAGTATCATTATAAACACGTGTCCAATTCTCAGTGGATATGGAGATACAGCTGTTTGGTGTTTTAGGTGTTGTTAAGAATGTCGCACATCTTTGCCCATCCTGAATATGCCGATATGGTGTTTGTCTACAGTTTTTGTGGTGGAAGTGCTACTGCTGCTTGTAGAGAATACTGTCGACAGTTTCCTAACTGCACAAGACTGGTATAGTTTTCATCACTCATATTTCTTTTGAACATACAAATGAACAAAATTACTTCCTTTGCTGCCTCCTTTAATATAACTGGATAGATCATATCTGCCCCAAGTGCCTTATTTATGTTTAACTTCAGCAATTTCTCCTCCACTATGCTCTCAGTTATTACAAAATCATTTAACTCTCTGTTAGAGCTTGATAAGCTTCTGGCCTCCACTTCCCTACAGCATTCTTCATGTGAGAGTGTAGATGCAAAATACTCATTCAGTTTGTCTTTTAGCTGAGCAGAATCCTCAACAAACCATTGATATCAAGTGGACCAATCTGATTCATATCCTTCCTTTTAGAGCTTACATAAGTAAAGAAGTCTTTACTGTTTTTCTTTGCATCCTTTGCCAAAGATTTCTCATATTTTCCTTTGCTTACCTAATTCTCTTTGGCTTGATTACACAATCTTTTATCTACCATATTCATCTGTGTCTCCTAATAATTTGTGTCCCATGCATTTTTCTTCTCTGCCACAAGTCTCACTAGTTCATCTGATATCTCTTGGCACAAGCACATTACAAATATTGCTTCCTCTGCATCTAAAAAACTTCGTTTTCTCTTTTGTTCTCTTTCTCTTTTGCAAACAGCAGCTGTTCACTCTGTACAAATCGCAAATCTGCCCTACCATGGAACATTGCCCCACATCTGGGGCAATGTCCCCAAAACCTCTCTCAGGCTTCTCGATTCCATTCAGAAGAGGGCAGTTAGGTTAATTAATGACTCCTCTCTAACAGAGTCTCTCCACTCGCTGTCTAATAGACATACTGTTTCTGCTGTATGCCTTTTCTACAGATACTTCCATGGGCTCTGTTCTTCTAAAGTGGCTTCTATATTTCCTGCTCTCTTTCAAAACAGTCCGAACATGTGCCGCCACCAGCCAACATCCATTTACTGTCCAACTTCAAACTCACAGAACCAACTTTTCATCTTCCTTATTTATTTATTCAACTGCTGTTTTCTGGAACAACCTTCCTTCATACGTATTTCCTGAAAATACAGTCTATAGAAGTTCAAATCTAATGTCAACAAATATCTTCTTTTGTCTTCTCAACCTCCAACCCAAGCAGAGTACTAAGTACTATAGGTTCTAATACCTCTCATATTTGGGGTTTTCATAAAAAAAAAATATAAGCTTACTTTCATTTTAGCTTCATGCATGTAATTCTTCTCTGTTAACTTTAAAACGTATATTACCACATTACAGATAGCTGTAATGTTCATTAGTTGGTTTGATGGCATTTCTTCTCTTTTTGACACCAATGATTAATTTTCTTCTTGGTCTGCCTATGTACTCATGAATACTGTCGAATTGTAAGAGGATATTTGAACTCAGTAGTTAAAATCAAATAATATTTGTATGCCTTACTCTGTTCTATTCTTGATCAAACACATTAAATTCTGATATACTATCTTACATTACAGTACTTTCTATTATGTTTGTTTTAATTAATTTTGCTTTCACAAAGAAAATGGCTTATGCAGTTCATACACTGGTTTAAACCCCTGTTATAACAATCCTCCCATTTATAGCACAATTTTACTTTTAATGCTATATTTTTATGGCCCCATGATCAGTCCTATGAACTACTGTGCATTTCTTAATGACTTGTTATCATTCCTGTTTAAAAGCTTTCCTATTTTCTTGCTTACAGCTACCCAATCTGCAGCTTTTCAAAAGTCACAAAAAGTTGGCAAATGTGATTATGGTTTTAAGGTCTTGCAATTTTTTTTAACGTCTCAAGAAGGAATAAACCTGGGTATAAACTCTCCTTCCTCTTAAGAAAGGAAAGAATCATTAATCATTTGGTTTTGTTTGCTTCATAGAAATTGTTCTCTGGCAAGTAGGATTTATTTTGAGTGGCCTATTAACACTTTGATGGTTAATAGGCCACTCTTTACAACTGAAGGTCTAGCCGTTCATTGTTGCATTTATACACTCCTCGGTTTTTTTTTTTTTTTTTTTGGAATTTCAACATTATTTGTCCGCTTCCTTTGTGGGTATGTAACTTGTGTGTATATTCAACATTGCATCAATAAATTTCTTTAATGATACCATTGTTATTATGTTAATACTACATTTATATATAATACTCAAAAAAAATAATTTACTACAAGTTAATACTACAAAATTTTTCATTCTTTATGAGAAAAGATTGAGGATCAAAAAAATTTGTTATCTACTAAAATATTGATGAAAAATAGCTGCAAAAAGGTGTCTTGCTTATAGCGCTCTTTCGCCGAGTCAAAAGTACTCTAACAAGAGTTTGTTTTGTTATATATAAAATTGCTGTGTGTGTCTCAAAAATATTGGTACAAACGTTTAGGGGAGGTAGGTAACATCTAAAGGAATGTGAATCGCATAGGAACCCATAACTGGAAACATCACAGGAAAGTAGTAGCAGAGGCACAAGAAGCAGAAATGACACAAGACAGTAATTAGTGGCAAACATTTATTTGACATAATATTAACAATGGAGTACGAGATGGATGCATTTCATGATATTACAACAGATGCTCGAAGGTTCCACCCTGAAACGTGATGCATGCGTGACACCGACGCAGCATGGATTGGCGGACACGGTCGAACACACCTGGAGTTTCTTTGACAGTAGCAGCAGCAGCGCAGACAAGTCGCCACAAGATCCATTTCCATCTCCACATTGCGATTCATACACGATACATTTGAGGGCCCCCACAGAAAGAAATCAAGGCTCGATAAATCAGGTGAGCGTGGGGGCCAGGCAACGGATCCACCACGGTCAATCCATCAACGCCCAAAACGCCTGTTCAAATGGTCACGAAAAATGGCCAAATGGCCTGTTCAAATGACGGGTCATAATAGGCCCGTCATGTTGAAACCAAATGTTGCGTCTCACATTTGCTGGAACATCGTCAAGTAATCCTGGTAGAACTTGTTCAAGAAAGATCCTATATTTCATGCGGGATGGTAACAGGTATGGGCTGACTAAGCAGTCACCGACCATACCTGCCCACACACTTATTGCGAAGCGATGTTGTGCTGCATGGGGGTGCACACAGTGTGGGTTGTTGTGAGCCCACACATCAGCATTGTTCTGATTGAATAAGCCTTCCTGAGTGAAATAAGCATCATCCGTGAACAAAACATAGGCTTGAAAATTCAAGTCTTGAACACTTTCTTGGAGAAACCACTGTGCAAAAGCAACACGTGCAGGATGATCTTGGGGAGCAGTAACTGAACCCTTTGGAGATGAAAGGGGTGTAAGGAATCGTCGTTCCAGACACGCTGTACACTGCAACGAGACGCTCCTAAGGCAGAGGCAACAGCACATGTGCTGGTAGTAGGATTATTCTGGATGGCATTCAACACACTTTCTTCCATGGCGGGAGTTTGTGTCGAATGTGGTCTGCCCACACTACTCCTGTTACTTCTAAATGACCCATAATCGCACAAATTTTGATGCACATGTGCAAACAAACAGTGGTCCGGTACATGTCTGTCTGGGAAGCGTTCTCTATAAATTCGTTGAGCATCTCGTCCATTGCCCTCTGCTAATCCATACACTAGGTGCATGTCTGCCAGCTCACAGTTCGTATATCGATGCATGCTCTTCGTGTGGCGACTACCGCGCCGTCTGCCGACTTACGGTGACGTTTCCGGTTATGGGTTCTTATGCAATTCACATTCCTTTAGAAGAGGTTACCTATCTCCCCTAAACGTTTGTACAAATATTTTTGGGACACCCTGTATATATATAGCAATTTTAAAAAGTAGAATGGAGATTGTGCATAAAATATAGTTAATTTGGAAACAAAAATCAAAAGGATGGTCCTAACTTGACCTGTTCAGATTTGAGAAAAAAAATATGTAGTTGCTGAACTTCCAACCTTGTTCACAAGATGAGTGATGCCAGATAGTGCAAATAATAAATAAGCTAATAATATTTATGCAGTTATAGCTCAGAGAAAATAATAGCTTTAGCATAGCAATTTAAGAAAATTGTTACATGAAATTGCTTTTGTCATCTTCTGACTCCCATACCTTGGCAAAAAAAATAAATAAATAAATAAATAAACTATATATCTAAATCCTGTGAATTTATTATTTATTGAATTCATACAGATTAGAACTTTTATTAGTATGTTATAGTAGAAGTTGGGTAGATTTGTTATGTGGTAAGTTGTGTATATAATTTTAGATCAAGCTTGTGTAACTTTTCCTGATCAGTTTTATTTGATTCTTTAGACAGAGGCTCTAATTTTGTTGATGATAGATCAACTCTTACGTCTCCTGAGCAGTTAGGTTTTTTTACTTGGATATTGAAGCCTTCTGATCTTCTTGCAAAGAACATAAAAGTTAACTTAACTTGGAATGGGCCAATAGATCCGTAAGAATGTATTCCTATGTGATTATTTGTTTTTAGTTATTTATTAGATTTTAATTCTTTTTTTTTTTTTTTTTTTTTATGATTAAGATTTTGGGTATTGGTATTTTATTAAATTGGTGAATTACTGTTTTTAATATCATCTTCCTTTATAAAAAAAGAATAATAATAAAAATACTTAATTTAACCCTTGTATTCCCTCCACATTACCCTCCCCTTATGTGAAGTCTTTTTTTCTAATTCTAGCCTTTTGAACTAGCATTTTATTTTTTAGCATTAGTAGAGGCATATGATGCAAGAAAACAAGCTTATATAGCATAAGCTCTTCCCCCCAAAAAAACCTTCTCATTTAGCCCATCCAATCACTTCAAAAGATTGTCTGGTTCAGCTTTCAATTTATTTAAGCAGACAACTTCCACAATGACAAATGAAAGCTCGTTCCAGCAATCAACCACCCACTGGATAAAGGCAAATTTCCACACATCTATTCTACAACTGTCCTTCTTCAATTGAGGGAATTTATATTCCTTCAAGTGCAGAATCAGAGCAAGAAGATTAATCCCATCAGCATTGAGCTTGCTCAAACCAGGCAAGGCCTATTACACCTCAATCTGATCACCTTGCAGTGCATAGTCTCCAGATGCTGCAATTTGCAGAATTTAAGCCTATCTTGGTAACAGCAAAACATGCCCTTCTCTGTACTCGTTCTAGTAGCTCAACATTTTTCCTAAAATGAGGGCTCCAGACCTGTATGCAATACCCAAGGTGCAGCCCGACTTGCCTTTTACGAGGGGATAATCACTTCCTTATCCCTGCTAGCAAAATTCCTATATATCATTGACAAGATCCCATGAGGCTACTCTTGCAGCCACCCTGCACTGCTCAGAAAACTTCATATCAAACTGCACAATTATTCCCAGGTCTTTTTCATTCTCCACTTCCCTGAGTGTAGTACCGCACAGTTGGTATTGTTGCTGTGAGGCTACTGCTACCTATAAACAATATTTTACATTTTTCAATGTTAAAACTTCAGTTGCCACCTCTCAGCCCATCTGCTCAACTTTTCTAGATCCTGTTGCAGTAGCGTATTGTCGTTAACAACCCTGCCAACCTTCGTATCATCTGCAAACTTGGACATTAAGCCTTATATACCTTCATCTATATCATTGATAAATACAGAAAACAATGGGTCCCCACAACACGGACCCCTGGGGAACTCCACTAATAACATTTGTCCATGAAGAGCAGTGTCCTTCTCCCATTCAACCATCCTATTATCCATTGTAGCAACTTGCACAGTAGTCTTCCATTTGCAACAATATCAAAAGCTTTCCTAAAATCCAAGTACAGCCAGACCTCGCATAACGCGAGTTCGATTAACGCGTTTTTCAGTTACCGCTATTTGAAAAAATTATACCACTTTTCACTTTACATGATGCAAATTTTTTTAATGCGATAGTTGAAAAAGATTTGAATTGCGCGTTAAGCTTACCGCACATCAGACAGGTAATAAATAAACGTTTGCCTCCTGCCCGCCTCGGTGTGTTCCATCAACCATTGGAAGAAGACGTGTTACTTGTTTGTCTCCCACTAATAAAGTCAATGCAGACTTGCATTTAAAAATTCCAATTTTTAAATGAGCCAGATGAAAATGTTACCGCGAAGGAGATGACGGTAAAAGAACTAGATGAAATCTTTTATGTCAGAGGTTCCCAAATTTTCTCGGTTCACAGCGCCCTTAGTGCCTCAGTAATTTTTTTATGGTGCACCTAGACCAAAAGAAATACCTAACGGTTCCATTTATTAAGTAGTTAGGTCCAAATAAATTAATAAGAAATGTTGAAACTGTGAACTATCTTGAGCTAATTAATAGTTTGCGTGGTGTTCGACAGATGTTGAGTATCGCTGTGTTTCCCTCGAAAATTTAAAATATTCCGCGGCGCACAGTTTGGGAACTGCTGTTTATGCAATAAACATTTAATTGCATAATTATTTTCATTATCTTTTACATTGTATACAGTTAAAATGTTATTTAAAAGGTATTTTAAATAACTTTTTAAAATTGTTTATGGACATTCCAGAAGGTCAAGGACCAATTATAATTTTTCCTATTGATTATTATATTCGATTAACGCGTTTCTGTGACAAATTAATCGCGTTAATCAAGGCCAGCCTGTATATGATATCAAAATTATTTTTTGCATCCATTTCCTTTGTGACCACATCATAGTATCCAATCAAATTGGTCAGACAAGACTTCCCCTTAAAAAACCCATGCAGTGTCTGAACTATAACCAGTTTTGTCTAGGTGACGCTGCATTTGCTTCTTTAACCAGTGACTTCATTATTTTCCCTGGAACAGAAGTTAAACTAAACTGACAGGTCTGTAATTACTCGTGTCACCTTTTGTGAATTGGGGATACATGTGCACATCTCCAGTCCACGGGGACCTCTCCTGATTCCATGGGTGCCCTCATCATAGCTAAGGGCCAGCTTACTTCCTTTGCTGCCTCCTTTAATTTAACTAGATAGATCCCATCCACCCCAGGTGCCTTCTTTATTTTTAACTTCAGCAATTACTCCACCACTTTGCTTTCAGTTATTACAAAATTTATTTTGTAATTACTGAAACTCCACTTCTGTACAGAATTTCTCTTGTATGAATGTAGATGCAAAATACCCATTCAGTTTCTCAGCTACGTGGGCAGAATCATCAACAATGGAACCATCGATATGAAGTGGACCAATCTGAATCATCCCCTTCCTTCTAGAATTTACATAAGTAAAGATGTCTTTATTGTTTTTTTTTTTTTTTTTTGCATCCTTTGCTGAGGATTTCTCGTAATATACCTTTGCTTGCCTAAACTCCTTTGTGACTTGATTACAGACTATCTTATATTTACCATAGGCATGTGTGTCTCCTGATAATTTATGTGTCCCATGCATTTAGGCCTAAACCCCTAACAATATTTCTTAGAGGCGCACTATGGCCACAGCAGCTTGTGCACAACTAAACACCTATGTTGGGAACATCATCAGTTAGTCTCACTGTATAGAATTCAAAAAAAAATCTCTGAGACCATTGTAGTCACCTTTACGAAAACAAAAACTCTTCCTTTTAACCCATGATATTAGTTACATCTTTGAGTAAATCCCACAGTAGCCGACCGGGCTAGCCGAGTGGGTAAAAGTACCTGCCCGGCAACCCAAAGGTCGCGGGTTCGATTCCCGCCTCGGGCTTGGATCAAAGTACTGCAAAAACCTTGGGAGGTGCAATATGGCCACAGAAGCCGATGCGCCAACAACTATCAAATCAAAAAAAAATCCCACAGCAGTACATTGTGATCACTGCCATCTAGTGGTTCCTTTATCTGCAGATTGTTAATGCGTGATGAATCACTGCTGATAATCAGATCAAGAGTATTACTTCCTCTGGTTGCCTCTCGAACATGCCTCTGTAGAAAACAACCATCCAATAAATCCAGAAAAGTCTTCCTGGTGTGTCGGTGACCAGCCCACATGTTCCGAACTACATCTGAGAAGTTAAAATCCCTCATTATAAAAAAGTCATTCAGTGGGAGAAGACAGCAGTGATAATCAATTATTAGTTAAGTCCCCCAGGGTTCAGTGTTCATCCATTGTTTTCTATATTTATCAATGATATTGATGAAGGTATAACAGGCTTAATGTCTAAGTTTGCAGATGATACGAAGGTTCGCAAGTAGTTAATGAAAGTATGCTACTGTAACAGGATTTAGAAAAGTTGAGCAGATGGGCTGAGAGGTGGCAACTGAAGTTTAGCATTGACAAATATAAACTACTGCTTATGGGTAGCAGTAAACCCAGAGTAATGTATCAACTGTGTGGTACTACAAACAGGGTGGTAGAGAATGAAAGGGATATGGGAGTAATTGTGCAGTCAGATATGAAGTTTCCTGAGCAGTGCAAAAAGGTTGCGAAATTAGCTCATGGTGTCTTGTCAATGATACACAGGAATTTTTCTAGCAGGCGTTGGTTTGTGTACGGTGTTGGTCAGGCCACACTTGAGTGCTGTATACAGGTCTGGGGCCTCATTTTAGGACAATGTAGAGCAGCTGGAACAAGTACAGAGAAAGGCAACAAGAATAGTGAATGAAACAAATGGTTGCTCTTACAAAGAGAGGCTTAAGTTTTGCAAATTACGGTGTCTGGAGACTGGGTACCTGCGAGGTGATCTGATTGAGGTGTATAAGGCCTTGAATGGTTTGAGCAAGCTCAATGCTGATGGGATTCTTCCTCTTGCAGCACACCTTTTTTTTTTTTATTATTCCACATGCCAAAGCTTATTATCAGTACTTGTAAACAGTAGTTTACTTCTTCGTGGAATCTATCAAGCAATGTACATTACACAGCTAGGGAGAGAATTCTGCTTACTGATCCTTACTAGTAAGCTTGTGAGAACACAGCATGACCATGCATCGAATGGGGACTGTTCTACCATCTCATGATATTGCTATTTTCTTTCATAGTCTGAGTTTTACTTGTTCTTCTCTGCAATAATTAAGGTACTTTTTTGGCCAAATTGAGCAGTGTGTGTGCCACTCTCAAATGTCCCCATGGGCACAAAAAGGTTGGCAACCACTTCTTTACAGCAATGACACCAGCTTCTGTAAAGAATATTTTGAAAACACTTAGTGACATTTTTGATTTACTGTAATTTTAGTTCCTGCTTCAAGTAACTTCCACTGTTGTAACCTAGATCCAAGTTGTTCTGCTTGCTCTTTAGATAAGTTGAAATTTTGAACTAAGTCATTCAACTCTTCTTACTTAAATACAGGCCGACCGAGCTAGTCGGGTAGGTAAAGTACCTGCCTGGAAACCCAAAGGTCACGGGTTCGAATCCCGCCTCGGGCTTGTGGATCAAAGTACTGCAAAAACCTTGGGATTTGCATTATGGCCACAGAAGCTGATGCGCCAACAACTACAAAAAAAAAAAAAAAAATTAAATATAGTAGCGGACAAAAAAAACTGCATCACTTGTGAATTTTGTGTTGCATTGTGGGTTGCAGAAATGTTCGAAATGCATTTTTTATATGGGATCTATATCTCTGTGAATGAAATTCAATAAAAAGACTCTGCCTGATATACCTAATTGCCATAAATATCTTCCCAAAGGGTAAAATGCATAATTAATGAAATATAAGAAATCATGCCAGTGGCATTCATGACAACCAAACATACATTTTATTGCATTTACGTGTACAAACTGAAATGACAAGTTACGTAATAATGTAATAGTATTATGTACTGTAAATCAGCAAAATAAGTCCTCAATATTTTGTTGTTCCTCCTCAAGCTGCAATTAAAGTCTTGCAACGATCTGGCATAGAGTTAATCAACTTCTGAATATACGGTTGCCCAATTTCGTGGTACCACACCCTTACATTACTCTCTTGCAGCCGAATCTTACTTGATGGTTTCTTCTGAGCAATTGTATATGACATTATGTACCAACAGTTTTCAATATGATTCAAATGTGGACTTTTGCTGGGCCAGTCCAACACTGTAATTCCAGCATTTCTGAGTTATGACTACTCCTTAAGGGAGAAAAATGAGGGAAAATATTGGTGTATGTTTTAATCCTTGTGAGACAAGAAAACAAACTCATCATTAAATCTAAATAGTATAAAGCTTACCAGTTTTGCTGTGTTGCAAGGTGCTGAGTCCCATTGAAAAATGCTGTTTTGGATGCCTGTGGTGATCCCTAATAATGAGTTTCAGGCACTCCTCCAAGATAGCAGTGTAGGTGTCTGCATTCACCGTTCTATTAATAAACTTAATTCACCCAACCCCTTTGCTTGTTATGGATTCCTAGACCATCTGACCAGCGGGTAACTTGACAGTGGTGTTATGCAGACAGGATGCTATGCCTCTGATTTTCGTCTTCTGGCATATCGCTTCCCAACCAAGCCAACATTGAATTTCGATTCGTCAGAAAAGATCACTGTGTCCCGTTGCTCTTTTGTCCATGAAACATGCGTTTTAGCCCAAGCAAGTTGCTTCTTCTTCTTGGGCTAATAGGCATGCAGACCATATTCCGAAAGCCATCTTTGGATAGTTCCTGCACTTGTTTCAACACCAGAAGCCATCTCAAAGTCCAGTTTTAGATCAGGAGCACTAGCATGGTGATTATGAAGGCAAAGTCATTTCAAATATCGACCTTTGGAAGGCATAGTCTCTCTTACAGCTTGATCCAGGTCTTCTCTTCACATCACCGATTTCATGCTTTAATTTCAGCACCCCGAATACTGTTGACTGGTGGCAGCCTATTTTATCAGTGATTTCGCAAGTAGAAAGCCCTTCCTGGGAAAGAGCAATAGCTACACTTTTTTTTTCTTGGTGTCATTAGCATACTTGAACATACGGAGGCATGTATACCCTTCCAATGCTATATTTATAGACATGGCTGATGCAATACCTTGCAATTACTGTCTGGTGCAATAGAAGTATTATCTGACGCAGTACCTTTGCTTTGCGACAAACAAAATGACTGTAATCAAACCATATCTTATACATTTCATTACAAATGTTACTTTTTTTAAGGTGATAGTTTTTTTGTCTGCCACTGTAAATGTGGTGAGTTAAATTTTGTGAGTTTTCTAGTTGGTAGTCCAAATCTGTTAAAGTGGATGGTCTAGCAAAATCTGCAATACAACCTCCTTGCTATAATTATCACTGCTTCCTTTATCTCCATAATTTTGGAGATTTGGAATTTGTAAAGCTTCATTATTTGGAATAAGCCTTATTGCAGAAGATGTTAGGATATTTGATGCTGTGCTTGCTTTTTTCTGATTATCCCTGATATTGATACTTTTTCTTATGCAGAAAGAGTAATCATCAGTATGGTTCTGCAGTTCTAGCCACATCACAGGAGCAGAAAAAGGCATACAGTCAGTCCTCCCATAACATGTGCTTACATTACATGAATTCGATCATACATGGTTTATAAATAGGGGAACGATATTGTGTATAGCACAAACCGAATTCGCTTATGCACGATTCGCCTTTGTGTTTACGAGAAATGGCAGTCGAACACGGAATCACCCCACAATAGGAATGAAGAGAAGGTTCTGAAAATGTATTTGTTTTTTATATCAGTGAAGGGGAAACACATTTCACCATAATAATGTAAAAACCCACACAATTTCAGCTATCGGTATTATTACAAATGCAATTACTACCAGTTTATAACAGATTCCACTAGCAGAAACGTAACTGGAAGTTATTTTTATTGTTTTTTGGTAGTAACCCCCAGAAATGTGCTTTAGTAAAATGTGAGCTAGTGAGGTGTTAATAGTGTGCCGCTGCCTTTACGGTGTTGTTTATTCAGTTGCTACATTCACACAGCTTTTTTATGTGTATCAAGTGTGCCTCCTCATTTTGTAATTGTGCTTTATTCCCTAAAAATGAGTAAAATACTTAAAAGGTGTGAAAAGGGAGCATCCTGGTGAAGACACTACAGATTTAGAGAGAAAAAGAAAAGCAATATCGATAGACAGAGCCAGACTGGGTCAAAAATTCTTACCCGGGAAAATTTGTAGTGGCCTCATACCATAAACTCATACTAGTGTTTATGGTAAAAATAACACCGGCTTCCAGAGCTTTCCCGGTAAGGCTTATGGCCAGTCCGCCTCTGTCGATAGAGAAAAAATATGAAATTGTGATGCACTTTGAGTGAAATGAAAGACCATGTGATACTGCACATGCTACAGGCCTAAATGAGGCAACTCCATGAATTAGAAAGAATGCAGAGAAAATAAAAACAACTTTCATAGCAGGAACAACTCAAAGTGTAACAAATTCCATTAGATCAAGACAAAGAATTGGAAGAGATAAAACGTCTGTTTGGATAGAAGATCAAACAAAGAACAAGTTTGCTTATGATAGAAGCAAAAGCATTAGCAATATTTTATTACGTAATAGTCGTAATCATTAATAACACAATAAATAATCCTAATAAAAAGTATTTTATTACGATTATTTATTGTGTTTGGTAGTTTTTTGGTTACAAATGTGTGTTCAACCTTGGGTGGTCGGCACCTAACCCTATTTTTCCCATAGGGTCTCTTATTTATATTGCACGATTTTGCATTGCACGAGGGTTTCTAGGAACACAACTATTGTGCTATACGAGGACTGACTATACTTATAATTTTCCAAGGTAGCCACATCCACAGATTTGTAGTGTAGCTAATACAGAACATATGTGGAGCCCAAGTTTTATCCTGATCACCAGTCTTACAAAGTACAAAGAATATGCACTTTAGATTTTTGTCTGAGTTGTTATAAACTGTCCACACTTGTAGTAGAAATTGTCAAGGTAATTGAGACACTTCTTTTGCTTCTGCTTAAAAATTTTAACAATACACTGCTAAGCAAAACACAGAAGAAACAATATGCAATAGATACACAGATAAATTGTACACATACACTGTTTTTCAATTACTGAGAGAGAGAGAGAGAGAAAGAGTGACAAGGATGAATATATGAACTCTCTCTCCAGCATTACTGCCATCTATGAGCACATGCAAACATTGTCATTTGCAAGTAATACAACAGGTCAGTGTTATATCAACTTGCCTAAATTGTAGTAAGGTATAAGTATTATAGGTAAACACAGAAACCTATATATGTAGGTAACAGGAGGGCACGTATATGGTGGAAACTGCATGGAACTATGCACCTGTCATGTCAACAAGGAACTGTTCAGGCAGGTGGACGGTCGGTGATGATCTGGGGTGTGTTCAACTGGCACACGTTGGGACCTCTGGTACATCTAGACACATCTCTGAATGGTCCAGGTTACGTGTCCATCCTTGCAGACTATCTGCATCCCTTCATGGTCATCATGAACCCACACAACAATGGACTTTTTCAGCAGGACAGTGCACCTCCCCACAGAGCTTTGGTGACTAGAACATGGTTCGAAGAGCATTCCACAGATTTTACCACCATGGAATGGCCTCCCTGTTCACCAGACATGAACCAAGTGGAGCATCTTTTTTGGATGTTGTGGAAAGGTCCTTTCGAGCTTTGGATCCTCCGCCCAGGAATGCGATGGAATTATGGACAGCAGTGCAGCAACCATGGATGGAAAAACCTGTGGAATGCTTTCTTGAACTAGTGGACTCAATGCCTCACCGTGTGACTGTCCTTATCTGGGTGAAAGGTGAAAATGAAGGCCTAAAATATATATAATCACGATGCAGTGAAATTGCTTCTCTCTCTCTCTCTCTCTCTCTCTGCTCTTGGGCATAAGCAATGGTCACTGATAATCTTAAAATAAATTTAAGTATAATTCTGTGCAGTATTCAGCAACTTTTACCAAAGTAGAAATTTATTCCTCTACTTTGGTGTTATCTTCAACCTTTTCTTTATCAACTGGTAGTAACTTGCACTTTGTCTTGCCAAATTTTCATTGATATTAACATAGTTTTCAAAATTTATTTTAGCATACTGGATTTGGAAGTTCTCATGAATTATCCCTGTTAAGGTCACCTTCATGTTTTAACAGTGAGGGCGCTTGCTAAATTCTGTTAATCGGCCTGCATGCTTCTAGAGAATTCAAATTGACTAAGTCATTCTTGTGCATTTCATGCAGTATTTTTTCTGAAGTCAATGAATAATCAAGAATTTAGTGTACATGAAAAGACAGATATCATTGACAATAATAAAATGGAATGAGGACAAAAAATGCAAAGAAACAAACAAACAAATTTGCCAATCAATGAAGTTTCATAACAAATTGGCTTACTACATACATATTCTTCATGATTTTTTGTAAATTATCTTTTTTTTTTTTTTTTTTTTTTTTTTTTCCTTTCTTGAATGTGTGTTAAAATTACAGATCGCTCCCTAACTATGGGTTGAACTTTCAGTGTCATGTTTGTAGGTTAATAACTGTACATGTACTGAACAATTGTCTGTAAGCAAAACCAGATAATGTTTCTTTAATTTTATACACTTTGTCAATCATTTTTAAAACAGTTCAATGATTATCCATAACTTTTTTTTTTTTTTTTTTTTTTGTTCAATTCAGTCACCAACATGTCTTGCTGATTTACCATTGAGTGCCAGAAACTCTTCTGAATTAGCTCTCAGTGGTGCAGTAATGTTCTCTCTGTCCCTCCCTCCCCAACGCTGCTTACTTTTGAATGTAAGCATTTTGTCTTAGTTTTCATTTTCTTATTAACTCTACATTAAAAACAGTACGGGGGTCATAACTCTGGATCACACCTGACAGTTTGGACATCCATCTTTCACATTCATTGCCCTTTACCAGTTCTCCACATCTTCTTAAAGTGATGTCATGTCTTTCCCCAAAACTGACAGTACCTACTTTTAAGTTTAAATCTAGGCTGTTTGCCAAGTGATTCGGAATTAGCTTGAACCAAAATTCCCAATAATAGTTCATTGTTAACTCTTAATTATTTGAAACATGTCACAGCATGTTGTCAGTTTCCTCATTGTTAGTGGCACAAAGTTTCACTTCTGCTGAAGCTTCTCAAAATCTTATTTTTAATATCTGATAATGTACTGGTTGGTATTCCAAACCTCTTGGAATGTCACTCTTTCTTCATAGTGTCTATATATAAGTTGTGCTTTTTGCTGAAGCTCCTTTTAATGACATTTTAGTGATTGAACAAAATAAAAACACTGTACAGAAATGAAGAACATCCTCGCTATAAAATATTACCAAGGATCTTTTACTATCATTGGTAATGATAAAATATCTTTGATAATAATGTTATTTACAAATCTCAGTAGCTGGGAAATAATTAATTATTCAAGTTTGAATTAAACCAGTTTCGTTTCATTGCTTCTATGTTGAGTGAATTACACCAAGTGGGGTGTTGAATTCTTAAATTGTGTGAAAAAACACAAAATTAAGATAATTTAGTTTGTTGATCTCTATAGCGCAGGAAACATTTTCCTGGCAGTTTCTGTACCCAGTGTAAAATCTGTTTTCAAGTCTAAACAGGTCAAAAAACAAATTTGCTTGTACTTATTCTTTCTCTGTTTATTTTGTAGACTTAAAAACAGAATCCCAAAATGGGTTCAGAAACTTCATCTGCAAATACTGAATTAATGTAGTGTATTTTTTTGAATATTCTGGATTTGAGAAATTTTCCTGCATTATAGAGATCAATAAACAAATTATTTTGATAATTTGATGTGAAGCAGTGTTTTATTCATATAATGAAGGATATATTATTGACTTAATTGTTAGATTAAATTATTTTCTATAAGTAGCTTATAGAATTTATTTTGAATTTAGATAGCGCAATTTGAAAGTGATTAATACCTCGTGTCTGCAGATTTACTGTTCATAACTTGCCACCATTGTTATACCCGAACTAGATAGCAAGGTTTAAAGGAAAACTAGATAATGAGCATAGTATATTATCAATTAATGAGTAAAATTTACTAATCTTATTAAATTTCATTGTCAATTAAATTGTACTTTTTTAACTAAATACACATAACGACCTAGTTTTTACAAATGTAACATTATAAATTAATACATGTAACTTGACAGGATATAAGAAAGTCATAACATTACTCGGAGATAATATTAGATACTGAAATACATATATATAGTGTTATAACTGCATTGGGATATAAGTGTAGGGTTATATTTTGTATTGGAATTTTATTTGAAATTGAATAGAAATCATGACTCAGACCAGAGCAGCAAATCAAAGGGCTCAAACTAGTGGGAGTGCTGTGCCTCAGGGGAGAACTGAGGGGGCTGGTTGTCCTCTGAATCACAGCCTTTTGAAATGCACTGCTTGTTTGATGTTTGTGGAGTAATCAGGAATGGAACATGGTATTACCAAGGGGAATGTCTTTGTGTGTGCGTGATGTAAGAAGTGTGAGGAAATCAAGCGCCAACTCAGCGTTGTTATGGGCCTATATGAGAGCTTGAAGGACAGGGTTGGATGCCCTCGAAGGATTTCAATTGAGGGACCCATCAAGCTCTCATCTGTCCACATCAATGCCAGAGCTTGCACTTGAACATCATGCAACACAGCAGCAACCCTCAAGGCAGAATGTGCTGGTCTCAGAGGAACTAGTTATTTTTGCTGACTCTATTGTCAGGGAGACTGGGAATATACTATGCAAGAAGGATAGGTGGAATAGGACCAGGGTATGTCTGCCAGGTGCAAAGGTTGATGACATTGTAGAGCAGATATCATCTTTTAAGGGCACAAAGGGCAGTATTGTTGTGCATGTTGGCACTAATTGATATTAATTGATAACTGGAGAATTACTTAACAAGTACAGGTCAATGTTGAAAAAAAAGCCGAGAGTTAGGATTGAATTAGAAAGTGTCTGCAATTCTGCCCAGACACGATAGGAAAGAGTATAGGATGAGAACCTTGTCGATCAATTCGGCCCTGGAGAGATTGTGCAAGGCTCAAGAGGTTGAATTTTTCCCACTTTGGTCTGTGCTTGTTAACAGGAGAGACTGCTTCTACAGGGATGGGATACACTTAAATAGAAAGGGTGCAAGAATATTTGCTGATGCTATCGAGGCAGAGTTAGGTGAGTCGGAAAACTGTTAGCTTGGGAGGGGGATACATGGACTAATAGATTAACAGTAGCCACTGGCACAGGTGAAAGTGATTCTTGCACTGCTTCTATTGAAATACAATTGAGCAGCAGCCTGAGAAGCAAGGCGGTGGGGATTTCTAGGAATGCTGGGAGTCATAGTGGAACAAGTAAATACATGGGCTGCGTTAGGGTAACTAAGAGTAGAAACAGGTGCATGTATACTTGCACATACACCAATGCTAGGAGAATTTGATGAGCTTTAAGTGCTAGTCAAGACATCTAAGGCAGATATTGTTGGGAAATAACACAGACGTGGTGTCACACAGACATAAGCAGTGAGAATTGGAATTTGGGGAGTACAATGTGTACAGAAAGGATATACAGGATAGGAAGCGACGAAGGGCTATGCTGTTAGTTAAACACATAAAATCTAAGGAAGTGCATCCAATTGATGTTGGTGGACAATGCAATGTTGAGTCTGTTTGGTGTGACATAAGCACTGAGAAAGGAAAAATGAGAGTAGGTGTGGGTTATAGGCCTAATGAATGTGATGAGTCTAATGAGCAATTGTGCAGAGAAATAGAGTAGGCCAATAAATCAGATTGTCCTATAATGGAGGATTTTAATTTCCCAGAGATTGACAGGAATTTGTGGGTAGGTCACACACGCTAGCAAGGCTTTTGTGGATTTATTGGATGATTGTTTTCTACAGCTGCATGTTTGGGAGGCAATTGGAGGGAGTAATACTCTTGATCTGATTATCAGTAGTGATTCTTCATGCATTAAAAATGTGCAGAGAAAGGAACCACTAGGTGGCAGTGATCACAGTGTGCTGAAGTGGGATTTACTCAAAGAGATAACTACATCAGGGGTAAAGGGAAGAGTTTTTGCTTTCGTAAAGGTGACTACAGTGGTCTGAGACAGTATTTAAATTCTATACGGGGGGACCAACTGATGTTACCAACAGCAAATTCAAAGAATTAATCTTGGTAGCTACTAGGCTTTTCATACCAACTAAGAAATACTGTCAGTTGAATTAATTAGACATGTGGCAGAGAGAAAAAAATGCATGGGATACATAAAAATTAACAGGTGACACAGAAACCTATGATAGATATAAACTGGTCTGTAACCAAGTCGCAAAGCCAGATTACAAGAAATCTTTGGCAAAGGATGCAAAGAAAAACAGCAAAGAATTCTTTACTTATGTAAACTGTAGAAGGAAAGAGATGAATCAGATTGGTTCAATTGATATTGATGGTTCAACTGTTGATGATCTTGCTCAGATAGCTAACAAACTAAATGAATATTTTGCATCTACATTCACACATGAGGAGTTATTCAGGGATCGGAATGCCAGAGGTGTATTAAACTCTGGCGGTAAGCTAGATAATCTTGTAATAACTGAGAGTAAAGTGGAAGATAAATTGTTGAAGATAAACATAAGAAAGGCAACTGGGGTGGATGGAATCTATCCAGCTATATTAAAGGAGGCAGCAAAGGAAGTAAGCAAACCCTTAGCCATAATTATGAGAGCTTCCTTGGACTCAAGAGAGGTACCCATGGACTGGAGATGTGCAAATGTGACCCCAATCCACAAAGGAGGAACAAGGGGAGGCACTGGTTAAAGAAACATTGCAGGATCATCGAGATAAAGGAGAAGTCTTTTCTTACCAATTTGATTGGATACTATGATGTAGTCACAAAGGAACTGGATGCAAAGAATAATTTTGATATCATGTACAGTGAAACTTCTCCTAATGGACACCTCTCGTTAACGGACATCTCTCTACAACGGACATTTTCAAATTCCCCAACTCACCTCCATTGGTTTTAACGTGTTTGCAGCTTCTGTCTAGCGGACATTCTCTTTAACGGACGCGGACAGGCAATCTGCAGTGTTTCGTTTAGATTAGCACTTAATTTGATCTCCCACAACGGACTGCGGGAGAGCTCACGGCCCTTTTTCTAGGAACTTTTCTTCCACGTATTGCCTCAATCGTGTGTTTATCTTCTATTTCCGATTCTCTGAATTTTATCAAGGTTTACGTCGCGGTTCTAAACCCTTTTTCAAGAATTTTAAGGCACGTGTAAAACTTCTGATTATTACTGTGCGGGGGGAGGGGAATATGGTCGGCTTTTCAGTTTCAGTTTTCAGTTTTGTTCAGTGTCATGTGAAGTGCACAATGTCTTCTCGTAAACATTTAACTTTAAAAGATAAAGTCGAACTCATTAATGCGTATGATCGGCAAAAAAATAGTGTTCGCAATCTCGCTGCAAAATTCAAAATCGGGAAGACACAGGTAAGCGACATCCTAAAGAAAAAAAATGAACTGCTCAAACAATTTTGGCAACATGGAAATGATCAGGTTCAAAAATCATTCCCGAAAACTGTTGGACTTCAAATTTGTTGTGCATGTGCTAAAAAAATTCCCATTAATGGGCCTATTATTAGGGAAAAAGCTTTGGAGGTTGCGAAATCTATGGGAGTAAATGAGTTCAAAGTTTCTGTGGGATGGCTAGACAAGTTCAAAACTCGGCATAAAATTTCTTGGAAAACCGTAAGTGGTGAAGGTGGATCTGTTGATACTGGGGTTGTAACAGAGTGGACCGTCAAATTGGAAGATTTATGTCGTGATTTTGAAGCTAAGGATATTTACAACTGTGACGAAACAGGGTTGTTTTTTTAAAGCTCTTCCTGAAAAAACAAAGAGTCTAAAAAACGAAAAGTGCCAGGGCGGAAAAATGTCTAAGGAACGCTTGACTGTACTATTGTGTACAAATATGCTGGGAGACTTTGAACAACCTCTTGTTATAGGAAACCCACAAAATCCTCGTTGTTTCAAGGGCATAAAGTTGAATCTTTTGGATGTTGACTGGAAGTCTAATAAAAAAGCGTGGATGACATGAGATATCACGAGCGAATGGATAAGTCAATTTAACCAAAACATGATTCGTCAAAACAGAAAAATTATTCTTTTCATGGATAATGCTGGATCTCACCCGCACATTGAATTGTCCAACATTCAAATCATTTTTCTGCCACCAAACACATCTGCAGAGTGTCAGCCCTTGGATCAAGGGATAATAAAAAATTTTAAACTTCACTACAGAAAATGTGTTTTAAGACATCTCATTGCAAACATGAACGATGTAACATGTGTGAGTGACCTTGCAAAGAAAATCAGCATCCTAGATGCGATTCAGTGGATTTCCTCTTCAGTAAACGTAATTAGAAAACAAACTGTCGTGAACTGTTTTGTAAAGTCTGGCTTCTCAAACGCAAAAATTGAAGTTGTGAACAGCATGTGGAGCACCAAGAAGAACAAGAACTTCAACATCTATTGATAATGTACGATACTTCCGCTACAAGTGACCCTGGCTACAAAGATGCAGAAGATGGTGCTCTAGATATCAATGACATTATCATCGATATTTTTCAAGAAGTTACTCATGAGGATGAAGAAATGGAAGGAGGTCATTCTGTCGAAGAACATATTAACGACGAACCACCGATGAAAATAGAAGAAGCGCTCATACAAATCAATCATTTAAAAATGTTTTTCGCCGCTGAAGAAGATACGGAAGGACTTTCGATGGTTTCTTCACTCCAAACAAATGTTGAAAACAAAATTATCAGCCGGAAGAAGGTGCAGAAGAAAATAAGTGATTACTGTATGCATTTTTCTTAAGATAAAGTCATAATATGCATAGCACAATTGTATGTATATTATTTACAAAAATATTGTGCAAAATCTGTATATAATTTAATTTAATTTTACATTAAACGTTTAACGATTTTTCTTTATCTCTTGTGTATGTAATTGTATATTATTTACAAAAATATTGTTCAAAATCTGTATATATTTTAATTTAATTTTACATTAAACGTTTAACGATTTTTCTTTCTTTCTTTTTTTTTTTCTCTCTCAGACTTCTTGTTAGCGGACACTTCTCTCTAATGGACACATTTTCGTTCCCCATGGCTGTCCATTAAAGGGAAGTTTCACTGTATTTGGATCTTAAAAAAGGCTTTTGATACTGTTGCACATGGAAGACTGCTGCACGAATTGGAGCAGTGTCTCATTTGAGGCAAATTGCTGCTATGGATAAAGGGAGGGTTGAGTGGGAGAAGCAAGAGTGGTAATCAATGGACACTGCACTTCGTGGACTAATGTTATTAGTGGAGTCCCCGAGGTTTAGTGTTGGGTCCATTGTTGTTTTCTATATTCATCAATGATATTGATGATGGTATGTCAGGCTTAATATCCAAGTTTGCATATGATACAAAGGTCGGCCGGGTTGTTAATGACAGTACGCTGCTGCAACAGGATCTAGAAAAGTTGATCAGATGGACTTGAGAGGTGGCAGCTGAAGTTTAACAGTGACAAATGAAAAGTACTGTAAATGGGAAGTAGTAACCCCAGAATAATGTAACAACTAATAATGTTTCATTCTCCACTATCATGAGTGTAGTATGAAAGAAACCTGTTGATAATTGTGCAGTCAGATATCATGTTCTCTAAGCAGTGCAGACAGGCTGCAGTACAACTAATGGGGTCTTGTCAATGATATACAGTAATACCCCGACTTACGCTACCCCGACTTACGCGAACTCGGAGTTACGCGGTTCTTGATTTTTTTCGTTTGGCAACGCTGCCGCCCACTATCTTCAAGGTTGTTTTTCATATGTTATCGATATACGGTGCGACGGCGGAGAATGAGAGCGAAAGATGAACAAAATTCAACTTTGCTGCTTTTATGTTTTTTATATCAGTGAAGGGGAAACACATTTCACCATAATAACGTAAAAACCAACACAATTCCAGCTATCGGTATAATCGCAAATGCAATTAGATCGAGTTTACTACCAGTTTATAACAGATTTCACTAGCAGAAACGCAACTGGATTTTTATTGTTTTATGGTAGTAACCCCTAGAAATGTGAGGTGTTAATTGTGTATCTCTGCCTTTATGGTGTTGTTTATTCAGTTGCTACATGCGCGCAGCTTTGTTTATGCGTATCAAGCGTGCCTCCTCGTTTTGTAATTGTGCTTTATTCCCTAAAAATGAGTAAAATACTTAATTAAAAGGTGTGAAAAGGAAGCGTCCTGGTGAAGACACTGCAGATTCAGAGAGAAAAAGAAAAGCAATTATCGATAAACAGAGGCGGACTGGGTCAAAAATTCTTACCCGGGAAAATTTATAGTGGCCTCATACTATGGTTTATGGCCAAAATCACACAGGCCCACCGGGGTTTCGCCGGTAAGGCTTATGGCCAGTCCGCCTCTGTCGATAGAGAAAAAATATGAAATTGTGGAACGCTTTGAGCGAAATGAAAGACCATGTGATATTGCACGTGCTACAGGCCTAAATGAAGCAACGGCGAAAAGCACATGACAATTGCAAACTTGACAGGTTGAAAATTGAAAAGGGCTCAATTTACTGTAAAGGGCTTAAAAATTTTAGAAAACATAGACTCCAACGAAGAACGCGTTATAGCTACAAAGCAAGGAATAAAAAAATTATTAGCTTGCTACGAAGGAATTCTGCGTGAAAAAAAGAACGCGCTGTGTCGTCAGACGAATTTGTTAGATTTTATGAAGCCATCGACATCGAAATAACTTTTTTACGTAAGTCATTTGTTTTTTTTTTAATACATATTTTGTATTAATATGTATAAAGAACTGCAATTTTATTAATATTTTTCTTCTAAACTAGTGTTTTTGTTAGTCCTTGGTCCCAATTAAGCAAAATTTATATGTATTTATATACAAAGTTTTACCCCGACTTACGCGAATTCGACTTACGCGCTTTTCGTCGGACCCACCTATCGCGTAACTTCGGGGTATTACTGTACAGGAATTTTTCTAGCAGGGATAAGGAGGTGATTATCCCCTTGTATAAGGCAATGGTCAGGCCACACCTTGAGTACTGTATACAGGTTTGGAGGCCTCATTTTAAGAAGGATGTAGAGCTGTTGGAATAAGTACAGAGAAGGGCAACAAGATTAGTGAAGAGGACAAAGGATTGCTCTTACAAATAAAGGCCTATGTTTTGCAAATTGCAGTGTGTGGAGACTAGGCACTTGGAGGTGATCTGATTGAGGTGTATAAAGCCTTGAATGGTTTGAGCATACTCAATGCTGATGGGATTGGCGCCTCTGTAGCCAGGTGGGAAGGAGCAGCAGTGCGTAGCACACGCTTATTAGACCGGGGTTCGAGCCCGTCACCATCAAATACGGAGGATGCGGAAAGGTCAGGAATGACCACTGCATATTCCCGGAGCAATATGGCCTTAGTTGCTAATGCTCCTAAAAAAAAAAAACCAAACAAACAAACAAGCTGATGGGATTCTTGCTCAGATTAATCGCCTGAGAGGGCATAAATTCAAATTGAGGAAAAGACAGTTGTAGAATAGATGTGCGGAAGTTTGCCTTTAGCCAGTGGGTGATTGATTGCTGGAACAAATTTCCATCTGTCGTTGAAAGTTGATAGCTTGAACAGATTCAAGGCAGAACTGGACAAACAGTTTGAGCGAGTGGATGGGTGAAATGAGAAGGGTCTGTCTGTTGTTGTTTTTTTTTGGCTGATGCTATATAAGCTTGCTTTCTTGCATCATGTGCCCTTGCTAATGTTAATATTGTTGTTTTTGTTTCTCAGCACTTGTCAAGGAAAAATGGTGCAAATTCATGATGCAAATAGCCAAACTTATACAGCATCAGCCAAAAAAATCCATTTCACCTCTCCATTCCCTCCAATAGTTTGTCTAGTTTTACCTTGAATTTATTTAAGCAATCCACATTTACAACAACAACAAATGGAAATTTGTTCCAGCAACCATCCTTCCTCAATTTAAATTTATGCCCGTCATGTGCAAGACGGCATAAATTCTGAGAAAGAGCAAGACTCACATCAGCATTGAGCTTTTGCTCAATCCATTCAAAGCCTTAAACACCTCAATCAGATTACCTCACAGGTGCCTAGTGTCCAGATGCTGCAATTTGCAGATCTGACACCTTTCGCGGTGTCATCCCCTTTTTCCCCCTCGCCAATCTCATTGCCCCTCTCTGTTACTAGTTATAATTATCCAGCAGTTCTATATCCATCCTAAAATGAAGGCTCCAGACCTGCATGTAGTACTCCAAGTTATAGCCTGACCATTGCATTATACAATGGGATAATCACCTTATCTCTGCTATCATAATACCTGTATATCATAAAACTCCATGAGTTGACCTTGCAACCTGTTTACACTGCTCAGAGAACTTCTGAACTGCACAGTTACTCCTGGTTTTTCATTTTCAACTGCCCTGAATGTACAATCACTCAATCAATACATCCTTTGGAGTTACTGCTATCCAATGCAGTACTTTGCATTTGTTAAAGTTAAACTTCAGTTGCCATTTCTCAGCTCATCTGACTAATTTTTCCAGATCATGTGCCAAATACGTAGGATGCGGAAAGGTCAGGAAATGACCACTGCATATTCCCGGAGCAATATGGTCTTATTTGCTAATGCTCCTAAAAACCAAACAACAACATCCAGATCATGTTGTAGTAGCATACAGTCATTACTGTCATTAACCACCTTACCAACCTTTGTATCATCTGCAAACTCTGACATTAAAGCCTGATATGCCTTCATCAGTATTATTAATAAATACAGAAAACAGCAATGGGCCCAGCATCGAACCCTGGGGGACTCCACTAATAACATTAGTGCATGAACAACAGCAACCATTGATAACTACTCTGTCTTCTCAACCATCCTGTTTTTTCCACAGCAGTAACTTGCCATTAATGCCACACCTCTCCAATTTGTACAGCAGCCAAGATTTAGAATTTCTGTGGGCACTCTACTTTGTAAATTAGAAAAAAAAATTGAAAAGTCTGGGAATGAAAACATGGTTTTATGTTGTTCTTTTGTTTTGTGTACTAATACTAAGTATTGATTTTGTGTGTGAAATTTTTTTTTTATTTAACTCAGACTTGATTTGGATAACTGTGACCATTAGACTAATTCACATGTTTCACCTAAGATTATATCCCATAAATTCTCTTTTCAGCAATCTTCACATTTATGATGGTCCATCAATGAGGTACAGATTGTTAAGTTACTCTACTCCATACTTTTCAAGTAGGAATAATTCTCTGGTGATTACATACAATTCTACTATGAAAACTAATCACAGTTTTATAATATCTACACAATTACAAGGTAGGATGCCACAGTTGTAATTTTTTCCTTCAGTTGTTCATGTAAAAAAAGTGATTGTATTAATTATTGTAATGATTATTTCTCTCTCTCTCTCTCTCTGTATGATTTAATTTTGATTTCAGTTTTCTTTAGCTTACTCTAATTAAAGTAGAATTCTGCTCCATAAATATTGAGCTAAGTCTAGAAAGGAAAAGATATCAAGGATTTTGGATGTTCATTTTCTTAGGAAATATTTGACCATATGTAGAAAACTTGACCATCAAACAAGCCACTCACAAAACCTGACAGACCAGTATTAATTTTAATGAAACTGAATAATGCACTACATACAATGTAATTGTGCACTGTAACCCTTTTTTTGGTTTTGTTTTATGAAAACCTCAAGTACAAAAGGTATTAGAACCTATAGTACTTAGTACCATGACATTTATTCCTTAACTTTAAGAAAAAAGAAGTCTTAAGGAATAAATGAGTTAGGAGAAAAGTTGGTTCTGTGAGTTTGAAAGGATGCTGACTGGTTGCAGCATGCCTTCAAATTGGTTTCGAAGAGAGAGAGAGAGAGAGAGAGAGAGAGAGAGGGGGGGGGGGTTATAGAAGCTGATTCAGAAGAACAGTGCCCATGGAAATATCTATAGAAAAGGCATGCAACAGAAAACATAAGGTCTACTAGAAAGAGAGTGAAGAGACTTTATCAAAGATTAGTCATTGATTTAACTGCCCTTTGATGTTGTTGTTATTTGGGTTTTAGGAGCATTAGTAACTAAGGCCCTACTGCTCCTGGGATATGTGGTGGTCATTCCCTGACCTTTCCGCATCCTCTGTATTTGGTTGTCACGGGCTTGGACCCCAGTCTAATCAAGAAGCGTGTGCTATTCACTGCTGCTCCTGCCCACCTGGCTACGGAGGTGCCGCTCCCCCTTTGAATGGAGTCTAGAACTCTAAGAGAGTTTTGGGGGTGCAGCCCCAGACATGGAACAATATTCATAGTTGGGCAGATCTTGTCTAGAAATCTTGAGTGTCATTGAAGGTAAGCATAGGAGCAGAAGGATCCTTTTGCAAGATATAAAACAGGACTGAGTTTTAGAGGGATTTAGATAAACTAAATTATCTTTGCCCCACTGGAGATCAGCATTTAAGGAATTGGTAGTAGATATTTTGAGAAGTTGAATCTGTTTGTGCATGGAACGGTTTCTCAAACTAGAAGGTGGAATGCAATGTGCTATTAGTAGCAAAACTATGAATAGGATTTCTGATCGATGGAAGAAGGTCATTAATATACAAGAGGAAAAGAGTGGGAGAAAGAACTGAACCTTGGGGAATACCAGAATTAGTGGAGAAATTAAATTTTTCCATCTACCATCACCCACAATGAGCAGCCAGAAAGAAAACTGGATACCCAATTACAAAAAATACTTGGCAAACCAAGAAGAGGGAAGCTTATTTAGAAGGCCTTTGTGCCAAACACAATCAAAAGCCTTTGAAATATCAAGAGTAACTGTTTGGGTTTTATAAACTTTTCCGCTGAATTTATCCATAGATCGATAACATGACCAGTGGATCAGCACTGATGGAATCCATACTGGTGTTCATTGATCATATCGAAGGTTTCTAGATAGTTTGGGAGTTAATGGTTAATGGATTGCTCCATTGCTTTAGAAAGAGTAGAAGTAAATGCAATGAAACGATAATTGGATCGGAGGAATCCGTCACCCTTTTGTGGAACTGGCTGAATGAGCAAATTTCTGAGCACAAGGGAAAATGCTGGTGGAATAATAAAGTGTAAAAAAGCAGATAGGACAGGATAAGCTCAAAAGCACAGGTTTTGAGAACAAGTAGAGAAATATCTGGATCTGATGCTTTCTTGCCATCAAAACTTCAAAATTCTTTTGACATCCTTTTGATGGAAGACCATGGGCACTGAATGGAATATACTGGGAATGATAAGATCATCAATACATGACTTAGAAGAAAAGTAGGATATTAGCAGGTCAGTTTTATCTTTGGCTGAAGTGGCAATAGAACAATCCTCTTTTGACAAAGGTGGCAGTAGAGGTAGGAAAAAGTTGCTGCCAATAGCTTTGTCAAGAGACCAGAATTCTTGTCTACCATTTGGACAATAAGCAAGTTTTCTAGTCTTATCTTGTTCAAAATTTAGTTTGGACTGATTAATAACTGCTTTACAATTGATTTCTTGTAGGCAGAAAATGAACTTGGAGATTTGGATGCAAGCCAATTGTGAGATGCAACATTCTTATCTTGAACAGCCTTAGCACATTGGAAACCAAGGTTTAAATAAAGGATGAGATTAAGGTAGAGTGTGGAATAAAGGATTTCATCCTTACAAGAATGATTTCACTGATATGATCTGAACAAATGTTTGTTGGAAGATTTAAAATAGTCAAGCAACACTAGCTTGAGAATGTCCATAAGAGAAAAACTCCATTTGAGAAGAGACCATCACCAAGTTGTGATCTGAGGTGCCTAGAGGACCACTCAACTCGACCATGTATTTGGAAGGGTTGTTTATGAGAAAATGATCAATAGTGTTGGCTGTGTGGTGAGGATTGTCTGGTATTCTGGCAGGTAAATGAACAGTGTGCAAGGTCATTAGTAATTTCAAAAGCCTCCTTTCGACCAGCTGGAGTTGTGAATGTTAAAATCACCAAGAAAATTATCTTACTGTTAAGAAAGTTGGACTGGAGAAAATCCACTTTTAAAGAGAGGAAGTCAGTGTTACAAGTGATTAGTGTAGTTGGAAGAAAGATAGAGGCAACAGAAGAATTTGACTGCATTAGCATTACCAAGGGCACATGATGCAAGAAAGCAAGCTTATATAGCATCAGCCAAACACGCACACACACACACACACACACACACCCTTCTCATTTCACCCATCCACTCAATCCAAATGTTTGTCTAGTTCTGCCTTGAATCTGTTTAAGCTATAAACTTCTACAACGACAGATGGAAGTTTGTTCCAACAATCAACCACCCGCTGGCTAAAGGCAAACTTCTGCACATCTTTCCTCAATTTGAATTTATGCCCTCTCAGGTGATTATTCTGAGCAAGAGGAAGAATCCTATCAGCATTGAGCATGCTCAAACCATTCAAGACTTTATACACCTCAATCAGATCACCTCGCAGGTGCCTAGTCTCCAGACACTGTAATTTGCAAAACTTAAACCTTTCTTCTTAAGAGCAACCCTTTGTTCCATTCACTAATCTTGTTGCCCTTCCCTGTACTCGTTCCAACAGCTCTACATACTTCTTAAAATGAGGCCTCTAGACCTGTATACAGTACTCAAGGTGTGGCTTGACCGTTGCCTTATTCAAGGGGATAATCACCTCCTTATCTCTGCTAGAAAAATTCCTCTATATCATTGACAAGACACCATGAGCTACTCTAACAGACCGTCTGCACTGCTCAGAAAACTTCATATCTGCCTGCACAATTACCTCCAGGTCCTTTTCATTCTCTACCACTGTCAGTGTAGTACCACACAGTTGACACATTACTCTGAGGTTACTGCTTCCCATATGCAGCACTTTACATTTGTTAATGTTAAACTTCAGTTGCCACCTCTCAGCCCATCTGCTCAACTTTTCTAGATCCTGTTGCAGCAGCGTACTGTCATTTGTGTCATTAACAACCCTGCCAACCTTTGTATCATCTGTAAACTTGGACATTAAGCCTGATAAACCATAATCAGTATCATTAATGAATACAGAAAACAATAATGGACCGAACACTGAACCCTGGGGGACTCCACTAAGAGCAGTGTCCATTGATTACCACCCTCAGAATTACCAGAATTGAATCAAAATCGATTACCACTCTCACAAAATGGAGTAGAGAATTTTAAGCCAGAGAATAAAGAGGAAATTCCAAAATACTAACTCTGACAGGGAATATCAGAGAAGACATATGCACAAGTACCATCTTCAAAGTGGAAGGAATCATACAGTGAATAATTAGGACAAATGAGATGAGCAGTGGTTGAATCAAACAATAATTGGGATTTTCTCAGAAAAAGTATGTGGAGTTTGGTAGACTGACTGTAAGTGGAATTGGACATCACTGAGATCGGAACCGAGACTATGTATATTTTTTGAATGAATGAGGGAAGTGTTTGCGAGGTTTAGATCTTTTTTGTAGTTAAGTTTGTTCTATTAGTTTGACTAATCTTGATGTATTCCATAGTAAGAAAGGTGGAGAGGACATGTATGAAGTAATATGGCATACATACAGCAAGAATTAAACTGAGTGAAGAGGCTTACCTCACTATTTTCTTATGAAACCCTTGTTTTCTTATTCTTGTTATATTACTAAAGTTAAAATTTTAAAAATTACTTTAATGAATTTTCTAAGCATTTTAAAGAAAGAAGATGATCCAAAATATTACATTTCTTTTGAGGGCTGAAAATTTCGTTTTTTTTTTTTTTTGTTGTTGTTGTTGTTGTTTTTTTTTTTTTTTTTTTTTTTTTTTATAAAATTCAAACTTTAGTAATATAGTGAGAATTAGAATACAAGGGTTTCATTAAAAAATATTGAGGTAAGCCTCTTCATTTATTGTATTTATTTATAACGTGAAACAAATTGAAGCTTGCAGTTCTTATATATTTTAATACAGCAAGAATATACCCAACTCCTTGACATAATCGGGCGTTCACAGTGCCCATCACATACACACCACTCGGACTCCCTCCAGTCACTATCTGGCAGAGTAGAGACAATGAGATTATACACAAGCTGATCCGGAAGCCTCCTAACGAATTACAAATTGTTTCGTTCCAGTAGACTATCTAGCAGCCAGCCTGTGAACACAGTTTTAGAGTTGCACACAGTTTTAGAGACTAATGCAAGGAAGGTCGGATCTCGGCATGATGCCCATCATACTGCACAATGAAAGAAAATGGGGAGGATTGCTGGAGCTTTGCTCTGGAGGCTAAACATTTGTTCCACCAATTCAAATTCCCAATAAGCAGAGTATTGCTTATTGCACCCATTAATGATGGTCATCTAACACCTAGTATTGCCTGGTAACACAGAGGGGTGGCATTCCTCCATGTGGTATGGACACAGCACCTTGATCCCTGCTTACATTGGTTTGCACTTATGGGGTCACTTCCAGTACACTAGGTGCCATATTTCGTGACTTGCACATGGCGGTTATACCCAAGGTTACTAACTGTCCCATCATCATGAAGGTACAAGCAGAGGATTTGGTTGTCACAGAAGGAATGGGCTTCAAGATTTCGTGCACTTGATTCAAGTGACACCTGAATATCATTTCCATAACCATTTTACACTCCCAGGTAGCAATCCCAGCTTGTCACACATGTTAGAATGTTTATGACAGCCTCGAGGACCAAATAGATTATCTTTATGATCTGATCTCCCAATATGATCCCATAGACAGAGGTATGCAGGAGAATAATTTAACTCTCCAGGTTGTTCCCAAGATCAAAAAGTACACATTATATCAAAACGATAGAAATTAGCTGTAATCAAGCTCAACTCATTCTTTTCTTGGTTTCTGATGTAAGTTGTGTATCGTACAGAGTAGATACACAACTTACTCTCAAATTAAAACTTGGTGCATTGCTATAGTCAGTAGTAGTGCTGTTATTCAAGAGGATTTACTTTTATTGGAAGATTTAATTGTCAGGGAAATGGGTATTTTTTTTTTTTTTTTTTTTCTTTAATAAGGATTCAAGGATTATAACCAGGATGTGGCTGACAAGAGCAATAATTGGTGATATCACTAGCAGGTTTTCAGGTTTTTGGATGAGGGATGAGAGCATTATTATTCATGCAGGGACTAATGATCAGAAATGTGATACATGAAAAAGGTTACAAATGTGTGCCCACAAACTGATTTGTTGGATAAATATACGACTTTGCTGAAAAAATGCTAAGAGTTAAGTCAGAATATGCTTGCTCTAGAGACAAATATAACTGGACCAAAATTCTGGTCAGGATTTCTACATAAACTAAGTGAAGAGGATACCGAAATTCACTGAAGTACTTCTCAGTGTTTATATACATGCATTTTTGTAATATTAGGTGAAAGTATATTTTCCAAAAACAATTTATGCGAGATGGTATTACTGTGTAGAGAGTGTGGCCGAAATGCTAGAGCAACAGCAAGGTTATTTTCTAAGAGGCTGCAAATGTCACATGCCACATTTATGTGCATTGTGATTTGCTTTATGCTAATTGGGAGTGTTATGCATGAAAAAGGGGTGCCTCCGTAACCAGGTGGACAGGAGCAGCAGTGCGTAGCGCATGCTTCTTGATTAGACCGGGGTTCGAGCCCATGACCACCAAATACGGAGGATGCAGAAAAGTCGGGGAATGACCATCACATATTCCCGGAGCAACATGGCATTAGTTGTTAATGCTCCTAAAAACCAAAAAAAATAATAATAAATAGCATGAAAAAGGATACAAATCTATACAGAATTTGAAACACCTTCACAATGTCTTCTTGTCAAAGTGTCTTCTTTGTAAAAAAGCCGTGAATTAGGGTTGAATTTGAAAGTGTCTGCAATTCTGCCCAGACACGATAGGAGGGAGTATATGATGAGAGCCTTGTCGATCAATTCGACCCTGGAAAGATTGTGCAAGGCTCAAGGGGTAGAATTTTTTTCAGCCTGGTCTGTACTTGTTAACAGGAGAGGCTGCTTCTACAGGGATGGGATACACTTAAATAGAAAGGGTGCAAGAATATTTGCTGATGCTGTCGAGTCAGTGTTGAGTGGGTCGGAAAACTGCTAGCTTGGGGGGAATTATAGGATTAATAGATTAACAATAGTCACTGGCAGAGGTGAAAGTGATTCTTGCACTGCTTCTATTGGAATGAGCAGAAGCCTGAAAAACAAGATGCAGGATATTTCAGAGACTGCTGGGAGTCATTGCATTGCAAGTAAACACATGGCTTGTGTTAGGGTAGATAAGAATAGGAACAGATGCATGTATACCAATGCTAGGAGTTTGGTAAATAAATTTGATATATTGCTCAAAACATCAAAGGCAGATATTGTTGGGATATCAGAGATGTGGTGTCACACAGATATAAGGAATGCAGACCTTGGGGAGTACAATGTGTACAGAAAGGATAGACAGGACAGGACAGGATAGGATAGGAAGGGAAGAGGGGTTATGCTATTAGTTAAGAAACACATAAAATCCAAGGAAGTGAAGCCAGTCGACATCGCTGGACAGTGCAGCGTCAAGTCAGTTTGTGTGACATAAGCATTGGGAGATCAAAATTGAGAGTAGGAGTGTGCTGTCGGCCTAATTGACTCTGATGAGTATAATAAGAATCTGTACATGAAATAGTGGGCCAGTAAATCAGAGTCTTATAATGGGGGAAATTTTAATTTCCCAGATATTGACTGGAAATTGTGGGTTGGTCACTCATACACTAGCAAGGCTTTTGTGGATTTATTGGATGATTGTTTTCTACATCAGCATGTTCGGGGGGCAACTAGAGGGAGTAATACTCTTGATCTGATTATCAGTAGTGATTCTTCGTGTATTAAGAATCTGCAGATAAAGGAACCATTAGGTGGCAGTGATCACAGTGTGCCGAAGTGGGATTTACTCAAAGAGGTAACTACCATCAGGGGTAAAGGGAAGGGTTTTTCTTTTGTAAAGGCGACTACAATGGTCTGAGACAGTATTTAAATTCTATACAGTGGAACCAACTGATGATGTTGCCAACAACAAATTCAAAATGGGAGGCATTCAAAGAACTTATCTTGGAAGCTACTAGGCTTTACATACCAACTAAGGAATATTGTTCAAGGTTTAGGCCTAAATGGATGTCAAATGAACTAATGAGACATATGGCAGAGAAGAAAAATGCATGGGATACATAAATTAACATGTGACACAGAAGCCTATGATAGATATAAGCTGGTCTGTAACCAAGTTACAAAGGAGGTTAGGCGGGCAAAGGCAGTTTACGAGAAATCTTTGGCAAAGGATGCAAAGAAAAACAGCAAGGACTTCTTTGCTCGTGTAAACTCTAGAAGGAGGGGAATGAATCAGATTGGTCCACTTGATATCAGTTGTTCAATTGTTGATGATCCTGCTCGGGTAGTTAACAAACTAAATGAATATTTTGCATCGACATTCACACATGAGAAGTTATTCAGCGGGGGGAATGCCAGAGGTGTATTCAACTCTGGCAGTAAGCTAGATAATCTTGTAATAACTGAGAGTAAAGAGGGGGAGAAATTGTTGAAGATAAACATAAGAAAGGCACCTGGGGTGGATGGGATCTATCCAGTTATATTAAAGGAGGCAGCAAAGGAAGTAAGCAAAACCTTAGCCATAATTATGAGAGCTTCCTTGGACTCAGGGGAGGTTCCCATAGACTGGAGATGTGCAAGTCTGACCCAATTTCACAAAGGAGGATGAAAGGCTGACACAAGTAATTATAGACCTGTGAGTTTAACTTCTGTTCCAGGAAAATTAATGGAGGCATCGGTTAAAGAAGCACTGCAGGATCATCTAGACAAGACTTCAGTTATAGCTCCGACACAGCATGGTTTTGTTAAGGGGAAGTCTTGCCTGACCAATTTGATTGGATACTATGATGCAGTCACAAAAGAACTGGATGCAGGGAAGAACTTTGATATTATATACAGTTGGTCATCGACTTTTTTTTTTTTTTTTTAAATGAAAAACCCCAAACACGAAAGGTATCAAAACCTATAGTACTTAGTACCATGCATGGGTTGAAGGAGAAGTATAGGGGGGGGGGTGCCGGAAACTTTGCTCTAGAGACTAAACATGGGTTTCACCACTTCAAGCCTCCAATAAGCAAAGTGGTGGTATTTCTCCGGTTGATGAAAGTCATCTGCCAATTACAACCGACTTCTATTCTGACTGACAGGTGATAAGTCGATCTGGTCGTATGTCGGCCATATATTTATTAACAGTATTTTTTAACCTTTCTAATCTTTTATTTTTCAATTTAAATACAGTAATGTTTTTATCTTTTAATTAGTGATACTGTACATATCTTCGTTTCTACGCCTAGGCTATCTCTCTCTATGAGGTTAAATTCAAACCTTCTCTACATTTTAATTGGTTTATTATTCATACTGTGTATAAAAAAACAAAACTACAATCTATAATTATATTGTACATAATGTGAAAAATAATACTGTACATAATGTACTGTAAACACAAAAATACAATCTAAAATTAATGTAAAAATTAATACAAATGAAATTTACAAAATCGATTTTTAATCTTTGCTTATGCATCGTCAGGGTCATGTTCTTGGGTTGAGGTAGTTGTTTATTTATAGAGACATTATGCAAAGCAAATCTTTTTAAAACGCTTAAACCACCCAGTACTAGCCTGAAAATCTTCTGCGTAATCTTCTCCGGCGCATGATTTTAAACTCTGAAACAAACTTCTAGCCTTTGCTTGCACTGTGTGAAGGCTCATGGGTGTATTTTTTTGTATTAAATCTTCCATCCGCATAAACAACAATTTCTCCATTTCATGGATGGGTTCCTGTCGTTGTTTGATTAAAATTGTAGACTTAATAGGTGCAGAACCTTTCACAGCTTCCCGATTTCTTTCTTTGTCCTTAAGTATTATCGTCAATACCGTGCATGGAATGTGATAACTTCAAGTGACGTGCTATCGTAGTCACTTTCTTTCCGCCTTCATACTGCTGGATAATTTGTTTTACCCTCTAAATCAATAGTTTTCCTTGACTTCTTAGCTGGCTTATATGCAGATGACGGTATTTTCCTTTTACTAAACATTTTATGTGTATTTCAGTAGAATTGTAATTAATACACCACACGCAACAGACGCTTGAAAGCGACTGGGTGTATGTGAGAGAGAGCGACTGAGTGTATGTGCCTGATGCTGTCCTCAGACTTCCCGTCATCGATGTGCCTCCTCACCTGGGTTATGGGTGTCCTCAGTAGTAACTTCCTGATTTATTATTATTATTATTTTTTTTTTTATTTTTTTTGTGGTCGTAAGTGCGGCCAGTCGTAAGTCGACGACAAAGTGTATTTGGATCTTAGAAAGGCTTTTGATACTGTTGCACGTGGAAGACTGCGGCACAAATTGGAGCAGTATGGCATTGGAGGCAAATTGCTGCTACGGATAAAGGGATGGTTGAGAGGGAGAAGACAGAGAGTGGTAATCAATGGACACTGCTCATCGTGGACTAATGTTATTAGTGGAGTCCCTCAGGGTTCGGTGTTGGGTCCATCATTGTTTTCTGTATTTATAAATGATATTGATGATGGTATATCAAGCTTAATGTCTAAGTTTGCAAACGATACAAATGTTGGCAGGGTTGTTAAGGACACTACTGATGCTATGCTGCTGAACAGGATCTGGAAAGGTTGAGCCGATGGGCTGAGAGGGGGCAAATGAAGTTTAACATTGACAAATGTAAAGTACTACATATGGGGAAACAGCAACCCCACAGCAACGTATCAACTCTGTGGTACTACACTGACAGTGGTAGAGAATGAAAAGGACCTGGGGGTAATTGTGCAGGCAGATATGAAGTTCTCTGAGCAGTGCGGATGGGCTACAATAGTAGCTCATGGTGTCTTGTCAATGATATACAGAAATTTTTCTAGCAGGAATAAGGAGGTGATTATTCCATTGTATAAGGCAATGGTCAGGCCACACCTGGAGTACTGTATACAGGTCTGGAGGCCTCATTTCAAGAAGGATGTAGAGCTGCTGGAACGAGTACAGAGAAAGGCAACAAGATTAATGAATGGTACAAAGGGTTGCTCTTACGAAGAAAGGCTTAAGTTTTGCAAATTACAGTGTCTCGAGACTAGGCACCGGCGAGGTGATCTGATAAAGGTGTATAAAGCCTTGAATGGTTTGAGCATGCTCAGTGCTGATGGGATTCTTCCTCTTGCTCAGAATAATCACCTGAGAAGGCATAAATTCAAATTGAGGAAAGACAGACGTAGGATTGATGTGTGGAAATTTGCCTTTAGCCAGCGGGTAGTTGGTTGGTGGAACAGACTTCCATCCCTTGTTGTGGAAGTTGATAGCCTAAATAAATTTAAGGCTCAGCTGGACAGGTATTTCGAACGAACAGAGGGGTGAAATGGAAGTGGGTTTTTTTTTTTTTTTTTTTTGGCTGATGCTTGCTTTCTTGCATCATATGCTAATGCTAATACACAAAGGATAATATACAAAAACTTATCGCTTTAAACCTACCACGAAGGTGAAGATATAGTAGTATAGTTAGAAGTAGTTTCTCCTACATCCTCGGATTACCCTAAAAATTTTTAAGAAATAAGAATGAGGAGTATAGGGTAGCTGAAAGCCTGTAAGTGAACTTAAGTGGGGCGGTGTGTGTGTGTGTGTGTGTGTGTGTGTGTGTGTGTGTGTGTGTGTGTGTGTGTGTGTGTGTGTGTGTGTGGGAATTGATAAGTCTGATAAAGGTGCACAGATGGAAGTGAAAAATACACGGTGCCAAACTGCTTTGCATGTTTTGGTGCATCTGTCAAACTTTACTTATTTTTATTTTATTTATCGACTGAAACTACATTTTTAAACTGAAGGTTTTATACTACATTTCATATATATACAGTGACAATGGGGGGGAATCAAGGTGAGATAGAATGTAGAGCAATGTGGAATACTAAAGAATAAATAAAAAGGTTGTATGTAATGCACTATAGGCTACTACCCAGTGGGCACGAGATTTTCTGACTTTAATACATCAAGAAAGCATAGTGTATACTATATACATTATATATATATAATGTAGCTCTAGGATCTGTTCTGAATCTAAAACCTGCTATGTTAGTTTACAATTACTAAATTTGTGCAATAGGTTCTGGTAGGAGTTTTATAAATATATAATATTTATGAACATTCTGAGGTGATATTTTAAATATGGAAAGGGAAATTATTAAAAACAGCAATATGTTTTTGTATATTATCCTTTGCGTATATGTAACATACTTCACCCATGCATTCTCCGTGGATTTATCTAGGTATGTGTTCTGCGATAATCTTCCCCATAAACTAATGCATACATTTAACAAAATAAGTGTGTGCACTATATGAACTTTATTGATAATGCTTCCTTTGGTTATAGAGTGTAATTACAATTCCAAGGTTGATGGGTTTTTTTTGTTTTTTTTTTTACGTTTCCTTTTTCTGCTCAACTCCACATAATCTTTAGCAACTGGCTAAACAACATATATTCAATATGCTGGAGTGAGAATTGAGAATCCAGCATTATTGACATTTATCCTACAAGTTAGAAGGCCGCTCCGCTCTGACTTGCGTCACACGTACCTGAATTATGCGTTTTTATATTTTAGTTTTTTTTTTTTTAGTGGGAGGGAACCACATATCCCCTTCTAATAATCAAAAGATGTAGAAAAATTATTTTAATATCTAAAAACAAATTAATAACAAAAACCATCATTTATATATTTGATTATAAACATTTCTTGTCCAATTTTTTTTTTCTTTTTGATTCGGTTTCCATTAATACAAAGATTTTTAGCTGCCTTCACTCTACTTAATACAACATACAATTATCCATGTGAAAAACATGATGTTAAGTCAACACCAACCTTAGATAATGTTTGATCTTGACTTTTATTTATTGTCATACTTAAAAGCCAATTTCACTGGAATTGTGTTCATTGAAAAATGAAGTTATATTCCCCTTCGTTTGAATTCATATGAATCAATGGAATATATGCTTTCGATCCAACTCTGTCATCTGTGACATGTTCACAAACCAAATATTTAGCATTAGCATTAGTAGAGGCATATGATGCAAGAAAGCAAGCTTATGCAACACCAGCCAAAAAAAAAAAAAAACCGCTCCCATTTCACCCCTCCGTTCGTTCCAAATACCTGTCCAGCTCAGCCTTAAATTTATTTAGGCTATCAACTTCCATAACAAAAGATGGAAGTCTGTTCCATCAACCAACTACCCGCTGGCTAAAGGCAAACTTCCGCACATCTATCCTACAACTGCCTTTCCTTAATTTGAATTTATGCCCTCTCAGTTGATTATTCTGAGCAAGAGGAAGAATCCCATCAGCATTGAGCATGCTCAAACCATTCAAGGCTTTATATGCCTCAATCAGATCACCTTGCAGGTGCCTAGTCTCCAGACACTGTAATCTGCAAAACTTAAGCCTTTTTTCGTAAGAGCAACCCTTTGTTCCATTCACTAATCTTGTTGCCCTTCTCTGTACTCGTTCCAACAGCTCTACATCCTTCTTAAAATGAGGCCTCCAGACCTGTATACAGTACTCAAGGTGTGGCCTGACCATTGCCTTATACAAAGGAATAATCACCTCCTTATCCCTGCTAGAAAAATTCCTGTATGTCATTGACAAGGCACCATGATTTACTCTTGCAGACTGTCTGCACTGCTCAGAAAACTTCATATCTGCCTGCACAACCACCCCCAAGTCCCTTTCATTCTCTACCACTGTCAGTGTAGTACCACAGAGTTGATACGTTGCTCTGGGGTTGCTGTTTCCCATGTGTAGTACTTTACATTTGTCAATGTTAAACTTCATTTGCCACCTCTCAGCCCATCTGCTCAACCTTTCCAGATCCTGTTGCAGCAGCATAGTGTCAGTAGTGTCCTTGACAACCCTGCCAACCTTTGTATCGTCTGCAAACTTGGACATTAAGCCCGATATACCATCATCAATATCATTTATAAATACAGAAAACAATAATGGACCCAACACTGAGCCCTGAGGTACTCCACTAATAACATCAGTCCACGGTGAGCAGTGTCCATTGATTACCACTCTCTGTCTTCTCCCCCTCAACCACCCCTTTATCCATAGCAGCAATTTGCCTCCAATGTCACACTGCCCCAATTTGTGTAGCAGTCTTTCATGTGCAACAGTATCAAAAGCCTTTCTAAGATCCAAGTATATAATATCAAAGTTATTCCCTGCATCCAGTTCTTTTGTGACTGCATCATAGTATCCAATCAAGTTGGTCAGGCAAGACTTCCCCTTAACAAAACCATGCTGTGTCTGAGCTATAACTGAAGTCTTGTCTAAATGATCCTGCAGTGCTTCTTTAACCAGTGCCTCCATTAATTTTCCTGGAACAGAAGTTAAACTAACAGGGCTATAATTACTTGTCACCCTTTTGTTTCTTCCTTATTTCCACTACGCATAGTCTTGTACCATTGCAAATTCCATTTTTTATATCTAAGTTTCTTAAAACTATAACAATTGCATTTGCCTTTAATATCAATTTATGCGGAGATTAACCTGAAGGCTCTAGAGAATAAAGTGCTTTGGGTGTTACAGAGTTATATCCTTCAGCATTACAACTATTTGGCCTAATTTTGTCTGATGAATAAGGCACCTCCGTAGCCAGGTGGGCAGGAGCAGCAGTGCGCAGCACACGCTTCTTGATTAGACCGGGGTTGAAGCCCTTGACTGCCAAATACTGAGGATGCGGAAAGGTCAGGGAATGACCACCGCATATCCCCGGAGCAATATGGTCTTAGTTGCTAATTCTCCTAAAAACCAAACAACTGATGAATAAACTATTTTCAATTCTCCTGGAATAATTTTGGAAAAATTTTTTGCATTCAGCGAGTTAACAGTATTATTTGTTGTGGCTAAAATTGCACATTGAAACTTTTCTTCCAAAGGAGTTTCTATACTTCCAAAAACGTATTAAATTTCCTGAACTGCGAATATTTTCAGGAATCTCTATTTTTTTTTTGCTTTCTTGGTATCTTTTATGATCAGATTGTGATTTCTTGGAAACCTTATTTTCAAATTTATCAATAATTGCTTTGTTTTTATCATCAGAATTGTTACGTGCTGCATCTAAAGCTTCACGTTTTTTGTTTTTTAAGCTCTTTTCTTTCTTAATTGTGAAGCTTTTAATTTAATCTTTTCATATTTTTCAATAATCGCTTTGTTTTCTTCGATATCATGATTTTTAAGTGCTGTTATCGTTATATATTCTTCAAGACCTTTTCTTTTCTTCTCAGCCTTTCTAATACGATCTTTCTCTTTTCTATTACTGTCATTATTAACAACATTGCTAATAGCTGAAGAAACCTTTGAGAAAATTGAATCATTGCCTTGAGACATGTAGAATTCTAAAATTAAAAACACCAAAAATAAAAAGCACTATTTTGCAAAATATTCTTTTATATATAGATATTATTTTCACAGCTTCTTTGTGCTTACAACAACAAAAATAAATAAATAAAATAAATTGCTCCAACCACGTGCTTGAATGTAGTGTGTCTAATGGAAAACAAAAAATCTGTTGGTTTAACTGGCTAAGAAAAGCTGACTTTGATATTAAAATGGCTGCAAGACCTATCAACCCATCCTCTGATAACTCTTTTACAAACTATAAATAAATGCTTTATAGCAATGGTAATAAATCAGGTTATTCCAGATTGGAAATAAATATCTTCTTATTTATTACCATTTTTTTAAATACATGCCTTTATCACTCCAGTTCAATTCAAACGGAAGGGAGAAAGAAATCTAATTTGGAAATTATGTGAACCTTATCTACTCTTTCCTCCACACATGCCACAAACCTCCTAACTGCTGAAGCTGCAATTTGCAACTCCCCGTCCAACATATCTTTATCAGCTCTCCACTTTTAGACAATAGAACTGATGTGACTATAGTTTGCTCCTTTCCAAAATAAACATAGTGTTACAATAACATGTGATGCTTTAGTTCACATATTTATTTCATCTTAAATTGTAATTTCTGACAAAAAAAAAAAAAGAAAAAACCATGTGTGACACTGAACCTTTTTGCTGGCATATTTATGGCCTTGGTAGCCATGCATCATAACATATACAGTGTATTCCGATTATTTGGACCACTGGTTAATCAGGGCAGCTGTTTATTTGAGACAAACCTTAATGAACAGAACCTAATCGAGAAAATAGCCAAAGTTTTCTTCGCTTAATCAGGACAAGATGCCATTTAATCGGAGCAGGTGACTGTAACACTCGAGATTACCCTGCGATTATCTCCGGCCAGACCACCTACCATAGTCAGAGTTGTGGAGGTCACAACCATAAAACAGTAAAAACAATTTGCAGTTTCTGGTTTATTGGGCTTTTCTGTTAGTGCAATCAACAGAAAGGGTAGTAAACTCAATCTTATTGCATTTGTGATAATACCGATAGCTTGAATTCTGTGGATTTTTATGTTATTATGGTGAAATGTGTTTCCTCTTCCCTGAAATCTTCAGTCCTATAAAAAAAACAAATAAATTTTCAGAATTTTCTCTTCATTCCTATTTTTAAAGCTTCGTAAACTTGCTACTCCGTATCTCACTTGCACATATTGTGTTAGCTGTAATTTGTGTGTGTGTGTGGCATGTTCTCTTTTATTAAAAAAAATATTTAAAATATTTTTTATTAAAAAAAAATGTTGAACAGAAATATCAATTAGTATGTACATATTACAGTATTAATTAAGCTGTGTACTTAAGTTTGAATTTATTTTTATTTTGCTAACTTGTAGAAAATATTCTTACCATTTTCATGTATCATTTAATTTTTTATTTAGTAAGGTGTAAATAAATTATTAGTTCAGTGATAATAAAGTAAATAAATTAATATTAAATTTTTAATAAAGTGTAAATTTGTGCTTAATATATCTTTAATTTTGTAGCCTGTGGATAATATTGCTCTTATTTTTGCTTATTAGAATCTCCGTTTAATAGAATTAAAATTCAATTCACAAACATGATCACAGTGACTGGTGCTTACGGCATATCATATAGTGAATGGTATTTTATTATAGAGAGTCAATCATAATGTGATTTGATCGTACAGTGAACTGATTGTAAAGCAGAGATCCATTGTATTTTTAACTATTTACTTGAAAATTTCCATAATTGGGGCAGCCGCTTGCCAAAGTGCACTAGTCCCAATATGTGCCAAATAACCCGGATCCACTGTATACCATAAAAAGCATCTTAACAACAGGTAATCCATTGGGGACAGGGGATTTGTAGTTTGTATTCTTGTGTGGGTTTTTTTTTTTTTTTTTTTAGTAAAATTTGTAGTAGGATTGCCATCATGATCATATTTCAAATAAAACTGCTACATTTGAACTTATTTTATGCTAGTTGTGTCAATAACACTGGCCAGTAATAAGGCTTCAATGATCTTAACTCTTTCATTTATAAAATTTTAAAAAGTATTATACTTCTGTATTGCAACTGGTACTGTATATGTATTTAGGATTAATCAGATATTTACTTAGATCTGTACCTAACTTCCTTTTGTATTTGTTTAATTTTCCTGATATTCTACGATATAGTTTACATTTTTTACTTTATCTTTTGTTTTCTTTTAAATAGCATGCCAAAAACATATGTGTGACAATGGACTTTGTATGCAGAGAAACTGGATCTGCAATGGTATAAATGATTGTGGAGATTACAGTGATGAGAGAGATTGTTCCAAAATGTCAACAGGACGAGGTAACTAGAACTTAAAGTAAAAGTGACAATGTATTGTCTAAGTAGTTTATCTAATTTCCATTTATGTATCCTATTGAAGTAGTTGATACAATTTTGGTTAAATTAGTTAAGAACTGCGAGCCTAGTATTCCATTTTCAAAGTAAATTGCTTCACATGTGATATCTCTCGCCATAGTCCATTCCTTTATTGAAAAATATCAGTTGCTACTATTCACAGAATATGAAGCTGTTCTAGCATGGATTAAGTTTAATAAACATAATGTAGAAGTTGCAGGGCATGGCTGATAAAGTTTTGGGATGGGGTAACCTTACATTGTGGGTGATATGTCACAGCTTCAACGATGGATTTTAATGTTTTTAAAATTACAAAAGAAAGCACGGAATGTGCAACACCTTAAATGATCAAATTGATGTCAGAGGCTGATTTTAAACTGGATCTATAGCTTGCATCCCATATGTGATAAAAAGCTACATGCTTACAGAAATTCCCCTTTCCAAGTTAGTGGCTGTGAGAGGAAAGCCAAGAGTAACTGATTGACTGTAGCTTATCTGAAAGCCCACTTTGTATTTGCTGGGATTTGTGGGGGGGGGTTACATTTCCAAAGTAGAGCAGACTACCGATTTACCAGGATCGGATTAACTGAGACACTTCAAGACTCCAAATTAAAAAAAAAAAAAAAAAATCAACCAGAAATCATACTATTCAAGTAATAAATAGAATAGGTATAAATGGATGTTTTGCTAGTCGTAAATAAGCGACAAGAAGTGGCATTATAAGTCATCATTGGGAGATTACTGTACCTATTATCTTGCAACCCCTGCTGTCTTCACATCCACTACTCAAAAAAAAAAAAAAAAAAAAAAAATGTTTGGTTTGTTTTAATGCATTGCGTTGATTGTTGTTCCATTGCACCAATTTTGTTTCGTTATGTATGTCAGGGATGTCGGATTTTTTTTTTTTTTTTTTTTTTGTTCGGAAATTGCAAAAATGATGGGAAAACGCAAGAGTTGTGCTTTCAATTAAACAAAAACTTGAAATTATTCAAAGGTTTTTGAAAATGGTGCATCCATTAAATATCCAATGAACCATTATAATGTTGGTGACCAAACCATATGCAACATTGTAAAAAATAAACGGAAGCATCATATTGGACACGCAAGTAGTGCGTGATGTTTTTTAATTTTTTATCTATCTGCATGCTTTTTACTTAGGTTGCTGAACATTTTTAAATACAGTAAGTCCGTGACTTACGTAGCTTCAGACTTACTTTACGTTATTTATATTTTTTTTATATGACTGAAGATTTCGGTGAAGGGACTCGCATTTCACTATAATAACATAAAAACCCACCAAATTCTAGCTATCGGTATTATTGCAAATGCAATAAGATTGAGTTTACTACCTGTTTATAATTAATTGCACTAACAGAGTAACCCAGAAAGTGCAGGTTGTTTTGTTTTATGGCAGTGACCTCCAGAAATGTGCTTTAGTAAAATGTGAACTCGCATGGAGTGATAATAGTGAGTTTTTTCGCCTTAACCCTGTGAAGTTCTTTACAGAAAATTTCATTTGACCATTATCGTGGTGACGAATAAGAGAATAAGTGACAACAGTACTAGTAAATCTCTCAATAAAAGGAAAGCAATCAAGTTGGATCGGAAAATTAAAATAATAAGAATGTATGAAAATGGCCAAACATTAACAAGTATCGAGCGAAATTCAGATTTGTCAGTGACAACAGTGAACACAATGAAGGAGAAAGATAGAATACGAGAAGCGGTGAAGCAATCGGCACAAATTATGTTTTCTTTTCTTATGTGCCACTCCAGCTACTTCACTGCTGTCCCCAGATAAAGTTTTTAATTGAATTAATTATAAAAATATATATCTATTTTTCTTCATTCTTCTGAGGATATTATGTAGTTGTAATTTTAACATATCAGGGATATAGTAGCAATATTTTATTAGTCATTCTTGAGTTACGTGAAACTCGACTTACATACGAACTCCTGGAATGTATCTCTTACATATGTCGGGGACTTGCTGTATTTTTTGGATTAACCAGGAAATCGATTATCTGGGATTTTTTTGTTTTGCCATCTATCCCGGAAAATCGAGAGTCTACTGTAAAAAGAATCTCAGTATAAATTTTACTAATCTAATTATCAAAAGTTTCTTCCACAGTTCTTAATAAACTGTAGCCAGTGTGTGTTGTCTGGTGGAAATGGCAATCCAGTCTATTCCATTCAAGGTTAGCCCTGAAAACTTCTGCAAGCAAGAGGAATAGAGAGAGAGAGAGAGAGATGTTCCATACTGAGACCTCATTGAAACTCACTTTGAAAATGGCAGTAGATCTGACTGGCTCTGAGATCAATCAAACCCAAGATGTCATCTTTTTAATGGATGGGGTGTTAGAGGAGAGGTGTGTGTAGTAGTGTGTCCAAGTAGCCAAGAATGGTTTTAATGTTAATGGAGATGAAGAAGTTAGTGAACATGGACGACACATCAAGTACTCGCCAAAATATCGTGTGTGTATGCACCATAGTCACTAGGTCTCAAGTTCTTAAGTAGGGGACTGCAGAAAGGATGGTAACTAGTGATTTGGAAACAGCCTACCACAGTTAGTACTTCCTACTGGCAGTGGTGCAAATAGGATGATCTGCCTTACTGCTTTTTTTTTTTTTTTTTTTTTTTTTTTCAACAGAAAAAACAAGAAACAAGTGGCCAATTTACAAAAGGGAATTCCGTATAGGAAATTAGTGATTAGTGTACAAAGTTTTGATCCTGAAAAAACTATTGAAGCAAATTTATCTGCTGCCTAATTGTTTGGTATGATATTTTGAGCCAAATAAACATTACAAGCAAAGCATTCTAAGAGACATCTCCCTACTTTCAATCAGTTGAATACCTTAAATTAGTATAAAATATTAATTTTTAAGAATCAGTTTAAGAACTGATTCTAAAAATTTCTACTTTAAAAATTTCAGAACAGATGATAAATTTTTAAATTTATCATCCATTTTAAATATTTCCTTTTAAACCTGGGTTTCCCAGCCTGTGTGGTCTGTGGGACTTAACAGTCAAACAGCTTCTTTGCAGTAGGCAACATTCCTGTTAACACTGATGGTAAATATAGATGTAACTATAACACTAATGTATACTTCATATATTAAGTATGTCTACATATCATTGTATTTAAAAAATAGATAGTAATATATTTGCATGTTAATTTTATTTTATTATTATTATTTTTTAATTATATATATATATATATATACAGTTGATTCCGGTTATTTGGGACACATCGTGACTAGTGCATTTTGGCCCCCAATTATCCGAAGTTTCACATAAATAGTTAAAAATACAATGAACCCCCCCTTTACAATTAGTTCACTGTACAGTCAAATCATGTTACGACGAACTCACCATGTAAAGTGAAACTCGCCATGTAAGTGAAAATCGGAAGAATATACGTGATAACCAGAATAATTAATACGTACTGTAATATGTACATACTAACTAGTTGACATTTCTATTCACTGACATTTGCAAGTAACACAATACGTGCAAGTGGGAATGGAGTAACGAGTTACAGAGCTTTAAAAATAGGAATGAAGAAAAGATTCTGAAAATTATTTTTTTATATGATTGAAGATTCCATGGAAGTGTAAACACATTTTACCATAATAATCCACAGAATTCCAGCTGTCAGTATTATTGCAAATTCAATAAGATCCAGTTTACTATCCGTTTATGATAGATTGCACTAACAGAAAAGCCCAATAAACAGGTGACTGCTAATTGTTTTTATTGTTTTATGGTTGTGACCTCCAGAAATACGATTGAACTACACGGTACAGTCGGAGACAATCGTAAGGTAATCTCCAGTGCTGCAGTCTCCTGCCCCGATTAAACGGCATTTTGTCCCAATTAAGCGAAGTAAACCCTGGCTATTTTCTCGATTGGGTTCTGGTTTTTAAGATTTGTCCCAAATAAATGGCTGCCCTGATTAACCGGTGGCCCAAATAACCGGAATCCACTATATATACAGGGCGTTTCAGTTAGACGTTTCAGAACTTCTAAGAGGGGTAGGGTACATCCTGACAACTCGAAATCATATAGCAATGTGGGGTCGGAAATGCTTTCCTGAAGCGGTGTTGTACACAGAAGCACCATAAAGAAAAGAGACCGTAAGTGAGAAATCGTTTTAATAATACATGAAAAGAAGCAAAAGGTACATGGATTAAAGTAAGTGTTCGAAGTTTCTTCCACGGGCTACAATGCACGCCTCACATCTCCGACGCATGGACATCCGAACATTCTGGAATACTCCAGGCGAATTTCGAATTTCTTGAACAAGAACGCCAAGTTAGTAGGATGGATGATTACACGAACGCAGAGTTAGCCGATATGCATTTGGCATACGGGGCTGCAAATTGTAGTGGGCCAGCCGCACAGCGTTTGTACGTGTAACGATATCCGACGAGGCGTATTTCCAGTCATAATTTCTTTGCAAGACTGCACCAGAGGTTAGCTGAGAGAGGTTCATTTGAAAGAGCTGACAGAGACAGGGTAAGAACAGCACGGACTCCAGCCGTCGAACAGAATGTGCTGCAGCATGTACAGGGGAATCCAAGAACGAGTACACGAAGTCCAGCAAACGCAGTCGGGGTTTCCCATTGCAGCGTCTGGAGGATTCTCTGAGAACAAGACATGCATCCGTTTCACGTGCAGCGTGTCCAGACACAGCAACCGGAGGATTATGCACCTCGTATTGCTTTCGCACAGTGGTACCTTGGAAAATGTGCTACAAATCTTCTTTTTCCTGCTGAAGTGTTGTTTTCCGATGAGGCATCCTTCACAAGGGAAGGAATTTTCAACACGCATAACGACCATATCTGGGCGGTCGAGAACCCGCATGCAATACGACGTCGTGCAGCACAGATTCGATTTTCGGTCAATGTATGGGCCGGTATTATGGGAGATCACCTCATCGGACCTTACCTGTTACCGTGTCGTCTAACCGGACCTATCTACTTGATCTTTCTGCAGCAAGTATTGCCACAACTTTTGAGAGATGAACAGATTTCTGCATCGACGCAACAGACAATGTGGTTCCAACACGATGGAGCCCCTGCCCATTATAGCGGAGATGTTCGTAACTACCTGGATGTCACATTTGGTCAACAGTGGATCGGACGTGGTGGTCCCGTGCGTTGGCCTGCTCGGTCACCCGACTTATCATGTCTTGATTTTTATTTCTGGGGTCATATGAAATCGCTAGTTTATGACACCCCTGTTGACAATGCTGAGGAGCTGGTTGCAAGAATCGCAGTAGCTGCCGAAGAAATTCGCCTGGAGTATTCCAGAATGTTCGGATGTCCATGCGTTGGAGATGTGAGGCGTGCATTGTAGCCCGTGGAAGAAACTTCGAACACTTACTTTAATCCATGTACCTTTTGCTTCTTTTCATGTATTATTAAAACGATTTCTCACTTACGGTCTCTTTTCTTTATGGTGCTTCTGTGTACAACACCGCTTCAGGAAAGCATTTCCGACCCCACATTGCTATATGATTTCGAGTTGTCAGGATGTACCCTACCCCTCTTAGAAGTTCTGAAACGTTTAACTGAAACACCCTGTATATATATCAGGAATCCACTATATATATATATATATATATATATGAGGAATCCACTATATATATATATATATATATAAGAAAACCAAAAGGAGGTCTGTATATATGGCTTATACTTCTGATATAAAAATGGTCCATATCTGAAAAAGGTTGGAAAACACTGTTTTAGATGGTGCAAAAAGTTGGAAGCTGAATGGGAAATTGAATGAATTTAAGCAAACAAGAATTCGCTCAGAAAGAGAACACTTGATAATGGATAACAAAACATAGTTGGAATTGATGGAGAAAGAAAATGTTCGAATGTTGGGAAGGAAAAGGTTTCAATGACTGGATTACACTATCTAAAAATGCCCTCAACACTTTTAGACAGTGTAATCCAGTCATTGAAAGAAAGGTTTGAGTTCATCATAAAGCATGATGATCAATTCCAATATGGATTTAGAAATTCTGCACAGATGATGATCAGAAAGTCATTTCTCACTCATCTATACATTTTTTTTTTTTTTTTTTTTTTTTTTTTTTACTGGGCTCTCCCTGTCTGTAATTTTGGCTACCATAGGGTTTGCCCGGCCCACCTCCTTGTGGCGCTGGACGCCAAAAGGTGGTTCGTGTAGAGGCTTATGAAAACACAAGCCACTAGGCTAAGAGGCTGGATGGACAACACAACCCCCACACTAATACTACACGAACACTCACTACATAAATCTGGCCTTTACAGAGTTTTGTATTCATCGCATTGACTGATGTAGAGTTGAGGGGAACCCCAGTGTCACATTAAAATTAACACTATACATTATGATCTATACAAATAATTAAAGTATTTGCAAAACTAAAGTTTTCTTCACAGTTCATGTGCTCAAACAATGTGGTGTAATTACAAAATCTTTCCATGGTGCTGAAAATTCTTTTAGCATTGTATCAGTGGCAGTGCTAAAAGAAATCAATGCCTATGCTGAAGGAAGTTTCTTCAAATATAGAGTTAAACAGAACTTATCTCCATTCCACAATGACACAAGGTTGGTTGGATGAATTGGCAGTAATATCGATTGAATATGCCATCACCAAAGATTTAGACCCAGCTTAAATGATCCAAAGATTTACAACTATTAAGGCTCAAAAAGTTAATCTTTGAAGCAGAAAATTTAATCAATATGTAATAATTAAAGCTACCTAGTTGTTTATTAAATTATATTAATAAATTAAATTTTTATTTTTAGACTAATAAAGTGAACTGCATGAAATAAACAATAAAATTATCAAAAAAAAAAATTGTTTTATTTTTGAACTGAAATCCTTTTTCACCTTATTAAAGGATTGGGGACACGGGCACTAAATCAAATTTGGTTCAGGGCATCACAACCCTTTGAGCTGACTCTCCTCTGGCTGGGAAGAAATTTCTGCATATCTCTCATGAAACCATCCTTCCTCAATTTAAATTTATACCCTCATATGTGTGTTTTCTGACCAAGAGTAAGGATTCCCTCAACTTTTAGCTTACTCAATCCATTCAAAGCTGGTTCATCCTTATCTCAGCATTCCTTTTGGTGTTTTCACCAAGATGATACACACTTCCAGTAGATTCTTGAGTCTTATCCATGATACATCTGGGCTTTGGACTGGCATTGGTGGAATTAAAATTTTAATGCTCAGATTTGTCTTTCTACACTTAAAAGTAATTTGGATATAAATTAGTCTTAAATGTGATACCAGCTCTTTATATTAACTAATAACTTCAGACTTCTTTGTGCCCTGGCACACAGACCTCTATGGAAATAAAACCAAATCCCTTTCTGCATAATACACTACAGCTGTTTTCAAAAATTAGCATTCAGTGAAAAGTTTGATCATTATGGATGAGATAGAGGTTTTGTAGCTGAATAGTCCACTGTGATGCTCTGTTATTTTATTCTTGACACTCTCATTCATGTTCTCTGATATATGCACAATTTCTTGATCATTTTTAGATGAGGTATGGCCAAACTCTATTATGGCACCATTGAGAGGACTGCAATATTTTTGACATTATAACCATTAACTCAATGTTCTGTGTTTCTGTCAATAAGGTTATTTTTAGTTTTGAAGAGAAGTTACAGTGTAAAATTCATAAAATTATTGAGAACAGCTGAATTTGAGCATCTGAAGAGTTTGTGTACAGAGTGAAGAAAGAACCCAAAAATAAATTGTTAGCATTGCTTAGGAAATTGCCAGTTGACTAACAAGGAATCGTGTGGTAATTGCACAAAATTAGTGATATGTGGAAATAATTTGGAAATAAATAATTTACTATACTATAAAAGTCCATGCATACTTTTTTTTTTTTTTTTTTTGTAATCAATCTCCTGCATAAATTGTTTGCTGATGATGTGATGAGTTATGTATATTATCAGCAACAGTGCACTTTTTACTATCGGTCTCGTTAATAAAGTTTCAACTAACTGTTGCTTCTGTGTTTTGGCTTAAGTAAATTATACTTTAGAAAACTAATGTTTTAATAACAAGAGAACTAAATTCTTCTGTGATGTTAATTGTTTTCTATATTTTACAGTAACTATCGTGATCCTGGTTGTGTCTGCAATGTCTTCTTTTCTTTTGGGGATAGGAATTTCCCTGCTTGTGATATATATAAGACAAAGAATTAAAAGAGCTAGAATAGAGGGATATACAAGTATCAATGTAATCACAGATTAATGCTGAACTATAACTTTAACTCTTGCTTATCTGTTGAGGACTTCATTTAAATTGTTATTTTACTTTAAATACTTTTAATAATAATATGTGCTCTCTCTCTCTCTCTCTCTCTCTCTCTCTCTCTCTGTTAACTTTTCTCCACATTCTTTTTAGTTTTGTAATATTGCATTTTTAGTTTTTGTTAAGGGCTCTTAGAAGCTAGTATTTATTGACATTGTGCCTAGGTTGTTAAATTCTTCCTTGAGGTTATGATAATTACAAATATATACAATATTAAATAAAAATAAGTAATTGTGGAATATATTGTAAATTCAGTGAAAAATTTAATGCAAAAATAGCCTCTAAAAAGAAATGCAACATAGGACAAGTTGCTCAGAGATTTTATCCCATAAATAAATCAGTTCATAAAATAGCTAAAAGATTCTATACTAATAAACATAAATATCAAGCAGTTGATTAAAATTAGGCTTGCAATGAAACACGTCAAAAGTTTTAAACATCCAGAGTCAGTTTTCAATCAATCCGATAGTTAGCAGAACATGATTGATACAAGAACCAACTAATCATAAGGTTGTAGTCATATAAGAAGAAAAAGGGATTAATCGGAAGCCTCACATGGAATCCGATTTTTTTTTTTTAACACTATGTTAAATCAATAAGTATGAATCAAAGGTTATTGTAAATATAACAAAATAATATTTATACATTTAATCTTTTCCAGAGTGTACACACACACACATTATTTCAAATTTCAATTATTTCAAATAACAAATGATGTTAAAAATCTTCCAATTGGTGCTGCCATCCCTGGTCTGTTAAGAAATCATGCCTAAGGATCATCATGTGATTTATTTCTAACACTAGATATGAATAGCATGATGATCCTGTTCTGGTTGCTGACAATCTGAATTAATATTCTGCATCTACATTCACACATGAAGAAGTGTTTATGGATGAGCACACTAAAAATATACCAACTTATAACTGGGAGTTGAATGATTTTGTGATAAATGAGAGAAAAGTGGTAGAGAAATTGAGGCTAAAAGTAAATAATGGACCTGATGAAATCTATCCAGTTGAATTAAAAGTAGCAGAAAAAGAGGTAAGTAAACCTTTAGCCATAATTATGAGAGCATCCTGAGATTCAAGGGAGGTTCCTATGGGTGGAGATGAACAAATCTTTGCCCTATCCATAAAGAGGGATCAAGGGGAGAAGTGATTAATTATAGACCTGTAAACTTTACATCCATTTCAAGAAAAACAGTGTAATCAGGAATGCAGTTATACTGCAATCACAGCACAGATTCATTAAGAGAAGATCGCTGACAAATCTGATTGGCAACTACAACATAACAAAAGAACTGGATGTAAAAAAAAAAAACTATATTGTATACTTAGATTTCAGCAAAACTTTTGAAACTGTTCCACGTGGAAGACTACTATACATATTGGAGCAGTCTGGCATCTCTAAGGGTTCAGTGCTGGACCCTTTATCATTTTAAATACACAAGTTTAATGTCCAAGTTTGCAGATGATACAAAGGTTGGCTGAGTGACATGAGAGAAATTGAAGTGTGATGGTGCAATGATACCTAGAAAAATTTTCCAGGATTGGCTGAGAAGTGGCACTTGAGATTCAACATTAAGAAATGCAAGGTGCCATAAAGGTAGCAGTTAGCCCAGATTAACGTAACACTTAGTAGGTACTACACTAAAGATAGTGGAGAAAGAAAAAGCCCTGGGTGTAATTATGTAGTCTGGCACAGGATCGTACTTGCACTTCTCAGGGCCCAAGGCGCTAAGTTCTTGCAGGGCCCCCTTTAAAGATACCAGGGTCCAAAAAAAAAAAAACTTGCATATATAAATATAATCGGAAAAAAACAATTATTTTTACCGATCTGTTTAAGCACACAAGTTTCAATACTTCAAAATATAAAGAAAAGTACTGAACTTGTTTTTGAATTTGATCTTTTTCTCATTGCCTCTTTCGTCCATATTAAATTTTCGTGCATTATTAACTGCTAAATTAAACTAAATTTCAGTTTTCGAATATAGATTCTAAAATCTTTCTTTGAGTGGTCCATTTAAAATAGTTTCTGTAGAGCGAATAAAATTTCTATATAATAAATGGATTTCGAGATACCTGGTACACCTATGTTCTACTGTTACACTCTGTTAAAGAATTAGGAGAGAGTGATTTTCCTTTATTCTGGAAATGAATCATCCACATTTCAATAAATTTCACCTGTCTCTGTTTACATGATAGGTACAAGTGGGCCCTAGTTTAGATCAGAGCATTAAAAAAGAAATTGCTTTAAAAATTTGAGATTTCAGCAACCATCGGGCCATGGTGAGGTCCAAGCCTCATATGCCTGGTCTGACATGAAGTTTTCTGATCAGTGTAAACACGCTGCTAGTACAGAGAATGGGGTTCTGTCAATGATATACAGGAACTTAGTCAACAGGGATCAGTAGGTGATTGTCTTGTTGTATAAGGTGATAGGCTGCATCTGTTTGCTCTTGAAGAGCAAAAAGATTAGTCAGGGACACAAAATGATATGCTTACCCTAAAGGATTTTAATTCTGCAAATTACAGCACCTGCCAAGGAAACCTGATTGAAGGCCCTAAGTAGATTGAGTAAATTATATGCAGATTGCATCCTAACTCTTGCTCAGATGAAGACACGTAAGGAAACATAAATTGAAAAAAGGATGGTTATAGGATAGATTGAGAATTTGCTTTCAGCCAATTAGAATGATTCGTTATTGGAATAAACTTCCATCTGGTGCTGTGGAGGGTAGTTGAATGACTTTAAGGAAGAATTAGACAAATTATTAGAGGGAATTGACAAATGAAATGTAGTGCATATTTTTATGATGCTATGTAAGGTTGCCTCTTTGCATCAATTGCCAGTACTAATACTGTCAGCTATTTTCTGATTCTGTCTTACAGAAGCTAAAATTCCCTGGAATTTAGAACCAGAAGTTAATAAAATTGAATTGGATAATGAATATACAGCCATGAAAAATAGTAATATGAAAATAAAGAAGTGCAACAAATTATTTTAAAGATTTTTTACAAAATTTTGTATTTTTTAAATTGTAATTTCTGTTTCAAATATAACAAATTCATGCTAATGTTGGACAAAATGAGAACAAATTAATATTTAAAAGTATCTATATACAAAGTTTCCATTTTTGTGAATTTCAAAATTGTATAAACTCTGGAAGAGGTTTATTGTAGAAATCATTTAGTTTCTATACATCAAAATTCAGTATCAATTCTATTTATTATTATTAAAAGAGTTAAACTGAATAATTACTTTATTTTCAACAGTTAGTTTAATAGAAATATAGAAATTAAATGATGAATATCATTAGCCATTTTGATGAATTTCTGACCACACACAAATTAATAATGCTCTACTTTTTAACTGTAATATGTGTGATACCAGTATGAATCTACATGAACATGAAATACAGTTGAAAAGTAACAAGTTTTAATTAATAAATATTCAGTTGCAACCGTTCTGACAGCAGTTCTCTTTGAGTATACTTAAGATTATTTTTGGAACTAATTCTCTGCCCATAGTGTATTTAAAAAATTAAAATTATGAACTGAAAATTAATAAAATAAGTAAATAGATAAAATTTCTGTTTATAATGTGGAAAAACCACATAAGGTTAGAGGAGTCACAAAGTAGAAAGAATACAATAAAATCACCATATTCGGTAGTCATGCAGGCTTAAACCACAGTCACTCAAGTTCATGCACATAGCCCTTGTCAATGTATCATTTATCAGTAATTTGCTTCATCATCATTTTATTTTTATTATTATATTATTTTATTATAATTTGTAGAGGCCAACTGCATTTATGTAATCTGAGTATTCTTAATAATACATTGTAAAGTGCTATTTCTTGGATAAATTCTGTGTACATATGTAAATATGAATGTATATTTTTAACAGTAACATCGCAAAAATTTGAGAGTTGTGTGTATATATACAGAGTGGAAATTTTAAACATATCCAAGTGATTATGTCCTGAACAGTAACCATTAGGATGACAGTTAAAAGTGGCATTAAATCAAGGGTTCCTTTTCCAGTGATGAATATTCAGTGTCACATAGTGAATGAAAAAAGGTTTTCAGTTGATGAAATAGTTTCAGTTAATGAAAGGTTAATAAGGCAGGTATGATAGATGCACCTAAAAGTGCAAAGCAGCATTAAAGGATGCAAGAGTATATATAAGTTTTTATTAATATATTGAATAAAGTATGCATAAATGGATGTGAAAATTACACATAATGCCAGAAACTAGAAGGGTGAGGATAGTAGAAAAGGAAGTGTAGTAGATTTGTGAAAGAATGTTAATATCCTAAAAGTTATAATGAATTAAGAAAATTATGGGCTGAGTTATATAGCCAATAGAAGGTGGGTGAACCATAAAGTAAAATTAGTACAGTAAAATACAAATAAAATAAAAATAAAAAGTGATACAGCTGTCATCAGATGTGGGGGGAAATATATTTGAATAATGGTCGAATATAGGTAAGGCAAATGTGCAGAATCTGGTGTCAGCTGAAGCAAATATTGATACATGATCAGGTAATTTCAACAGGGGACTACACCTGACCATGTATCAGGAACTGCGTTTCTATACTTGTCCATAGTAGTAGAAGAAAGGTGAAAAGCAACAAAAATGTAATTAGCACTTTTTAATACAGTATGGACAAGGTAGTCTCGATGCAGTGTCATTTATTAAGGTTAAAATAAGATATGGTTAAAAAAATATGTAGAGTTTTGTGTAGGATTTAAAAGTTGTAATTTTGGGGAGATTGGAATTCAATAATATGATAATTCAATCATTTGGAACAAGCACATGGTATAGGGTGAGGTATTAAATTGAGAATAGGGAAGGAAAAAAGGAGTATTTAAATAAATAAAGACGAAAAATAGCGATAGAAGTAGGATAGTGGGAACGTTCGTATCACCCTCGTATACACTAATAGTTTTATGAACAGGAAAAATGGTAGAAATAGAAAGCAGAAAGATAAAAAGCAAAGATAAAGTTATTAAATAACATTAAGCTAGCTGGCGTTGTAAAGCCCAACCTTATAGTAAGGGCTCTGGCTTTATAAGCATTAGTATAAAAGGGAGCTAATACCAAATGCTTGTATTGTAAAGAAAAGACAGGTGTAAAAATATATAAATCAAAACATGCCGAGAAATGAACCAAAAATAAATTGAAAATATAAGAGAGTGAACGATACCTGGAGTTTTCAAGTAGTTCGAAACATGTAGAGAAACAAATTTAAACCAAAACTGAAATTATCGGATCATGTATCAATATTTGCTTCAGCTGACACCAGATTCTGCATTTGCCTTACCTATATTCAACCATTATTCAAATATGTTCTCCCCCCCCCCCCTTCCACATCTGATGACAGCTGTACCACTTTTTATTCTTATTTTTTGTATTTTACTGTACTAATTTTACATTACAGTTCACTCACCTTTCTATTGGCTATGTAATTCAGCCCATAATTTTCTTAATTCATAACTTTTAGGATATTAACATTCTTTCACATATCTACTAAACTTCCTTTACTACTATCCTCGCCCTTCTAGTTTCTGGCACTCTGTCTAATTTTCATATCCATTTATGCATACTTTATTCAATATATTAATACAAACTTTATATATATAACAGCCCTTGTCAATGTATCATTTATCAGTAATTTGCTTCATCATCATTTTATTTTTATTATTATATTATTTTATTATAATTTGTGTTTAATTATAGGGTATAACAATGAAGTCCAACTTAGGTTACCTAAATACTTGGCCTTATGCTATAGTATATTTTTACTCTGAATACCCTATATTCCATATCTTATTAAATTACATTAGTCATATAATTCCCTTGGTATTCAGTTCAATTAATACTGTAATATATATGAGGTAAAAGTAATAAATCTATTGAAAAGTGCAAAGATGGAGGCTTAAATTACACAAAATTCCAAAACTAATAGAAGGATAGTAGAAATTGTAGATATTGAAGGCATCAGAAAGAATATGAATATATATTATATATATGATATAATGAATTAAATAAAATTATAGGCTGAATTGAATAGCAAATTAGAGAGAAGGGAATTGTAAAGCAAAAATTATTAGATTAATATATGGAGTAATAGCAAGCATCAGATAAGGGTGGGATACTTTGGTTGTAAGTCCAAGAAAGGGGGAGATAGAAAATTATAAAATTAAAATCTGTGTTAGCTAAAAATAAATAGTGATACATAATCAGGTATTTATTCAGGGGACTACACCTGATAATGTATCAAAAACTGCATTTCTACTTGTCTATACATGTGGAAGAGAAAGAAATTCTTGGAGAGGTAGAAAGTATGAAGATAAGAAAAAGATATTAAAGGTTACTCGGGCAAGCTAGGATTATAAAGTCCCTCCCTTTCTAAAAGGATGGAGACTAATACTAGATGCTTGCAATGTAAGAATATTATAAAAGGCTGAAAAAATAAGATCCAAAAAAATATAAACTGGAAGAATTATGAAGAAGTGGATAGTTGCAAATAGAGTACAAAATAGATACCTGAAGATACTTCTTCATAATTCTTTTGGTTTATGTATTTTTGGATCTTATTATTTTTTCAGCCTTTTACAATATTCTTACATCGCAAGCATCTGGTCCCTGGTCAAGAGCAGGGTGCAAGTGGGGTAGCCCATACATTGTTTAGAGGGATCTGAAGAGAAATATGGAATTGGAAAGGAAAGCCAGACCTGGTGAGGCTGTTTCCCTAGTGCCCATGCTGGCTCTCAACACTATTGTGTACATGTATCTTAAACTCTATAAATTGTCTGGATTTGGATTTTTGTATGTAATTTTTTATTTAATTCTGCTTGTCTTTAACCGTACTTTTATCACCTCCCCCATAACCCTAATTTTCAATCTCACTTGAAAATTGTCCCCCACCGAGAGAAACTAATAATTTCTACTCAATATACAAAATTGAAACTCTCAATATACATAAACAGAAGTATATTCTTTGATTTCCTACCTTTAGCGCTCAGCAAAAACTATTAATTCACTCTAAAACAGCAAAAATGTACGATCACATTTCAATTTATTAAATTTTGATGTCAACAAAACAAGATCCAAGCTTTGAAAATAAAGCACGTTACAGCATTAGTTCAAAAATTTGCGCGTAAGCTCGGCGCCGCTGGCTAAAACAAATCAACACACGTAGAGAGATAATTGACTGGTCAAGCTTCCATCATTAGCATTACCAAGGTGATCCAAGGAGAAAATAAAAAAGTAAACAACTTTTGTGGAAAACAAACAGTTGAGCATCATTACTTGCAAACACTAATTTGCATGGCTCTCTCACAACAGTTGCTTTACTTCTTTTCGTAGGTGCCTCCGTAGCCAGGTGGGAAGGAGCAGTAGTGCGTAGCACACGCTTCTTGATTAGACCGGGGTTCGAGCCCATCACCACCAAATACGGAGGAAGCGGAAAGGTCAGGGAATGACGACCGCATATCCCAGAGCAATATGGCCTTAGTTGCTAATGCTCCTAAAAACCAAATAACAAACAAACTGCGTTTCGTAATTGTTATACAAAAGAATTGCAACGGATTGGTTTTGAAGAACAAAAATATCTTCTTTCTTTTCTTCAGTATGTATTGTATCAATTACAAAAAAATCAAGGAAATTCATCTATTGGAAGCTATACTGGAAACGGAAGGAAAATAAAAATTGTCGTAAAACTGATCACCACAATGCGCATTTCATAAAAAAAAAAGTTCGCTTTATTGTAATTGTTTTCAGAGGACTAAATCGGAACAGCAGTTTCATGGATGTATATTTGATCTTGTTATGAACTTTCAAGAAAATATTTCTATTCATAGCTGCGTTATAAACTTTGAAAACTGATGTCGAAGGAACTTCGCCTTCATCTCACCTGGTGTGCAAACGAAAAAAAAAAAAAAAAAATGCGCTTGAGTAACGGATTGTTTTCACAATCCGTTACTTCGATATTTCCTTGATATGCATTTGATACCATCAAAAATTTTCATTATCACACACACGCCCGAAAAATTCACTATCAAGTGTCATATGATTGCTTGCTTGAATTTCATTCTGAGCTGCAACTATAATTTCACTTCTCTTGTGCTGACAGAGTAGCTGTTTGCCGAATGAAGGAAAACAGGGTTCATTTTCCTGAAATTTCCAGTTCCTTTCATTCACCTGGGGGAAAAAACTCCTTAGGGGGGAGAGTGTTCGCCTTTCTAGTCCGATCCTAATGGAAAGAGACAGAGAGAGAGAGAACGAAATAAAAATACTCTTTTGATGGGGGGGGGGGGAAGGCCAGGAGATTGTCAAAGGTCCACAAATGTAACTTTCACATCAGAGATGCTGAAGTTCTAGCAAGTCAGTTTCATCGCAGATTCAAAAGTTCTAAGTCTGTTTCTTTTTTGCATTCAGTTTCACTACAGATGCTAAAGTTCTAATAAGTCAGCATCATTGTAAGATGCCTAAGTTCGGATTAGTCCAGTGTGCATTCGATAAAAAAACCCTCTTTGCTTTACTGTAATTGTTTTACGGAACAATATTTTGCAATGATCCCTCTGGAAATAGCCAGTGAACTGCATTATACATTTCAAACATCGCTGTATAGCTTGTCCTTGAATAGAAATGACTACAGTTACTTTCCTTTGAGTGACCGCCTTGTACAGATGTTTTATTGTGGACACTTCCTTCCAGTCAGTAAAATCATTAGTAGTTGTGCTTTTTTATACCTATAAAGTAATTCGTTTATGTTGGGGGAAACGGTTTTTGCTCCTAATTGAAGTAGGACTTGCGAATTTTGCCGAAGTAGATTATCTGCACACATTGAAAATTAAAAGGACAGTAAAAGAGTTGATAATTGGTGTCATTGGTGGGCAGCATTCCGACAAACAAATTATATGTTTATACTCCGGGATGACCCCGGTCAGAGGAGATCCCAAAATAGAGAGAGAATACAAGAAACCACAGTGTTTAGCAGTCACGGATTGATTGTGTGAAATTGCACTCTGCCTAAAACCGCAGTAAAACAAGAGAAGTGATGGGGAGAAAATATATTTTTCAGCGGAGTTTATCTTTTTATTGCAGCTCAGAACAGCATTGTGGCCGTGGATAGTGAATTTATTCGGCTTCTGTACTAAAACTGAATTTCTCCCTTTGCGATGACATCAAAGCGTAACAAGCAAATATCTTCTAACGATACTTTTTGAGCAGCCCGCGATTTGTAATCACGTAATCAAATAGCTTTGTATTGTTATAAATATTGCAGTTTTGTGAACATTACGCATTTCAAGAAAAAACCTGTTATTCTTAGCGGATATATATTTTCCCCCCCCCCCTTCCTTTGGCGTTTTTGAAGTGGCGATTTCACTAGTTTATAACTCAGCTATAAACAGAAATATTTTCTTGAAATTCCGTTATAAGTTCAAATATATATCCAGGAAACTGCTGTTCCCTAAAAACAATTACAATAAAGCAAACTTTTTTTTTTTTTTTTTTTTTTTGCCAAATGCGCATTGCAATGTTATTGGTTTTACCCCAGTTTTTCTCGTTTCTAAAAGATGAATTTCCCTGATTTTCTGTTAGTAGGCGAACTACACATTGAAGAAAGGAAATACGATCTTTTCACCTTTCAAAAAACAATTGTTGCTACTGTTTCGCTTATTGCTTCTTATGTCAACTAACAGTTTAGCTCCCGACTGTGTTATGTTTATTTTCCTTCTCGATGTGATGTAACCACCGTTGGCACTCTCTCGATGTAGCTGTATCTAGGAAGTTTCTCGCGTGTTATTCCAACTGTTTTTCACACGACTCGCTCCACGAAAACAATTTCGCTCCGTAAACAGAAACTCCCGCTCCAAAACAAACAAACGAATCAAGTATCGTGTTTCATAAGCCATAGGTTAATTAGGGTGGGTTTAGAAAAATAACAGAAAAAGGCCTAAAAAAAAAAAATACACACTTGATGTCACATTTTTGTCATTTGCGTGAAATTCAATAGAAATTTTTGAAAATTGAAGTGGGAAAATCGAAGAAAATAGTTATATAGCTAATTTCAGCTGTGTCCATAGAGTAAAAATTATAGAATTTATTAGTTGACCTTTGAACTGGGTCCACTGGACCCGAGGAGATAAAAATACAGTTGAGGCACATCTGTAACATATTTTACTTAACTTTAGTTTTTAGGGTAATCTTGTAATCCCTGTGAAACCATGATCTATTGAAATTATTTTGTATTCTAATAATAAGAACCAGTCAAATCAAAAAATACACAATTACCAAATACAGTAAAATTTTCTTCATTTTAAATTCATAAGCCTGCAAAATGCAAGCTTATGCAGCATCAGCGGAAAAAAAAAAAAAAAAAAAAAAAACTGCTCCCATTTCACCCCTCTGTTTGTTCCAAATACCTGTCCAGCTCAGCCTTAAATTTATTTAGACTATCAACTTCCACAACAACAGATGGAAGTCTGTTATAGCAATCAACTACCTGCTAGCTAAAGGCAAACTTCCGCACAACTGTCCTACAACCGTCTTTCCTCAATTTGAATTTGGGTGAGCATGGGTATATGCTCCAGGCACAGCATGGGTATATTAAGGGGAAGTCTTGTCTGACCAAAATTCATTGGATACACTGATGCGGTTACAAAGGAACTGGATGCAAAAAATAATTTTGGTATCATGTACTTGGATTTTAGGAAAGCTTTTGATACTGTTACACATGGAAGACTACTGTACAAGTTACAGCAAGTTGCTGCTAAAGGGATGGTTGAGTGGGAGAAGACAGAGTGGTAATCAAAGGACACTGCTCTTCGTGGAATAACGTTGTTAGTGGTTTTCCCCCAGGGGTCAGTGTTGGGCCCATTGTTGTTTTCTGTATTTATCTGTGATATTGTAGAAGGTATATCAGGTTTATTGTCCAAGTTTGCAGAGGCAATGTGAAGGTTGTTAATGACAGTAGAGAGGGTACACTACTGCAACAGGATCTGGAAAAGTTGAGAAAATAGGCTGAGAGGTGGAAACTGAAGTTTAACATTGACAAATGCAAAGTGCTGTGTATGGGTACTATACTGGGGTACTGGAGAATGAAAAAGACCTTGGGGTAGTTGTGCTGTCAGATATGAAGTTTTCTGAGTTGTGCAGACAGGCTGCAAGGGTAGCTCATGGGGGCTTGTCAATGATATACAGGAATTTTGCTAGCAGGGAATATGAGGAGGTGATTATCCCATTGTATAAGGCAGTAGCGAGGTACTGCATATAAGTCTGGAGGCATCACTTTTGGAAAGATGTAGATCTGCTGGAACAAATACAGTGAATGGCAACAAGATTAGTGAGTGGAACAAAGGGTTGCTGTTACCAAGAAAGGCTTAAGTTCTGCAAATTGCAGAGTCTGGAGACTGGGCACATGTGATCTGATTGAAGCCCTGAATGGTTTGAGCAAGCTCAGTGGTAATGAAATTCTTCCTCTTGGCTCAGATTCTGCACCTGAGGAGACAAATTCCATTTGAGGAAAGACAGCTGTAGACTAGATGTATGGAAATTTGCCTTTAGCTAGTGGGTGGTTGATTGTTGGAACAAACTTCCATCTGCCATTGTGGAAGTTGAGAGCTTAAATAAATTCAAGGCTGAACTGGACATACTTTTGGAGTGAATGGATGACTGAAACAGGAAGGGGTTTTTTTTTTGGCTGATTCTATATAAGCTTGCTTTCTTGCGTCATATGCCTCTACTACTGCTAAAACTAATATTATTATTATTAGCTATAGGGTGCAAGGAAATCTGAGGCTTATGCTGCACCAGCCAAAAACAATTCCTGAGAGAGAGAGTCAAAAGTAGAAGGGAATCACCAAGAAAGAAGAATGATGATATCTAGCTCAGGCCCCCGGGGTTGTACATATACAGACATATGGTCATATGAAAAGAATTTTTCTCTATATTGTGGTCATTGAATTTTACATTGTCTAAAAATATATATATAGTAGTTAGAATGCTGTTAACTATTGGATGGACCCACCAGCAGAAGTTGTTTCCCAATTTCAATTTTAAATAGATGTGCTGCATGCACACAACCACATTTCAATGAAATTCATTTGGACTCTTGACAGAAACATCTGTATACATTACTATGCTGTGTTTTAGACATGTCTAGATTCACATGATACTTTCAACATTTTAAATATTTGTATAGTTTTGCCTTTAATGCTAATGCATAACCAAGTGTCATTTGTTTTATTATGTTACTGTGGCTGCTTTATTGATCCAGCTTTGAAATTATATTTGCTCAGACAGCAAATGTTGCACTGATAAAAATCTGAAATACTGCAGTTGATACTTTGCTATCTGTAGATCTGAGGATAAGCTGAAAATACAGAAATTTCTTCACTATGGGACACTGAATGCACACAAACTGCCTTGACTTGATATCACCCCAACCGTGTATTCTAATGAATGCCACTCTGTTATGTAAAATACAGAATAAAGTAATAAAGATATTTAGTATAAATTTTTTGTGAAGTGACTTTTAATAACATAACACCAAGATTTAATAACATACTATACATATATAAAGATCTGTCTGTGTGATGTTAGTAGTGTCTGATCCCGCTGTTTACTCTAAAATATGTATTAACTTTCTTAGAGGTACTTTTCGTAAAATACTGCATATCCTGCACTAAAAGCAAGCCTAAAGATTCTCACACTATCAACAACAAAGTTGCAAACAGGCTGTCTAAAGGTAAAAGATGATTCACTTCAAGCTGGCAGTTATAGGATCACTTTGTTCCAAAATACACCGGGAAGTGATACCCTCTCAAGGATAGCCATACAATGTGTGAAACCCCTCCCTGGTGGGGAGGGTAAGAATGTCTTCTTTAACTAAAAATGTTGGTGGCAATATTTTTTTCTAATTCTACTCAAAAGAAATCTGTCATGTACTCATGCACTGTAGTCACCCTTAGGTGACTACAGTGCACCAACAACTCATCATTTTGTTTTTGTTGTGAATTTGAATTGAATAGGTTGAAATTGGAGGCTGGCCTTCATTACATTATGATGGATTACAGTGCACCAACAACTCATCATTTTGTTTTTGTTGTGAATTTGAATTGAATAGGTTGAAATTGGAGGCTGGCCTTCATTACATTATGATGGATATGTGAAATCAAGGAAATATGCATTAAACCTAATATTGAATTTAAAATATATTTTATAGATTTCAAATAGGTAAGTCCATCACATGTCATCACTAAAGTACAACTGATATGTCAAAATGGTAACTTTGATTTTTACAATATCAGGTAATTAAGGCATTGAAATTAATATTACACAATATTGGGACAATACTATCCTCTTTTATGTAGATTTTTTTTTTTATTAAATTTTATTTTAAATGGCAGATGCTCCTCTTAAGATGTGTTTATTTCTTTGTGTTGTGTCCCAACACATCTGAGGAGGTGTAATACCGGCAACAAGTTGTAAAGAAATCTAGTATACATATGAAGTCTGTGTGAAAAGGCCTGTTTGAGATAAAATCCCAATGCAAAGGACTAGTTGAGTATCTAAAAACAAGCACAGACAAAGAAACATGAAAAAATAGAATATTGGCCCTATAAATTTGATACTTATCCCACTTAAGCAAGATATGAACTCAGACTACCTTGCGGTAGTCCTGTAATATGGACCATTAATACAGATCTGTTTTAATAGTGTTAACTGTTAAATAGGGGTTTGGCAAGAGTGTTTTTCACTAGACTTGAAAACAAGGGTACTTTGTGAACAGCCCTGGTGAATTGCAATTATATCAAAATAAATTTGTTGACAAGTCAAGAATTAGAATACTCTACCTATACATAAGTTAGTTGATTTTATGATTGTCAAAGAAGTAACCACAGTAAATTCTTTGGAAGACATAACACCATGTCTATCCAAGCATCCATGTTAGCTTCTGTTAGGCATGTGAAGTGGGACGTTTCTGTTGACCATGTTGGAGATACATGTGGAACCTTAAAACCATAGAAGTTGATATATTGCAAAATTACTTTGATCTTGTTTTCCATCACTGGATGAAGCAGGGGCATTCCTAGGGTATGCGGCGCACAATTGAAATTTGGCACAGCACCCCTTTAAAATTTTCTTCAAATGTGTATGTAAATTTCAGGTTCCCCTTGAATGTTGATGCCCGGGTGCAATGCACCCCTTTCACCATTGGGACGGCCCACTCCTGGGATAAAGTTTCAATACTATTATAAAAAAATTTAGTGATGTCAAAGAGGGGGGGGGGATTCTTTGCTAGAGAAAAGTTGTCTGGTGGAAGTTTAAATTTCTACTCCATCCTGTTCTTTGGGGTTTAAATTTACATTGAAGGACTGGATGCATCAGAATTATCCTGAGAGTATGACGTGGGAGTTTTTTAAACAACTTTGAAATTTGGGCACTAGGAGGCCTGCAAAATGATTAAAAAGAAGCAAATTTTTCAGTATTGACAAAGAAATCAAGAAAACATGAGGTTCTCCACACCTGCATTCCTGTCTTTCCAATCTGAAAGTTGAACTTTCATTCTTTGAATCACTTGTTATGCTGATAGATAACCACTTCTAGGCTTATGAGTTAGGTATAAATGCCTTGCAATATTTAACATGGTTCTTTAGCAAGGAGGCCTTAATGTTTTCTGTGTGCTATTTTGCAATAAAAAGCATGAATAATCATTGTTGATAATCAGATCAAGGGTGTTGCCGTAGAAAAGTCATCCAATAAATCCAAAAAAGTCTTGCTAGTCTGTAAGTGACCAACCCACAAGTTCCAGTCAATATCTGTAAGGTTAAAATTCCCCATTAGAAGACATATTCTGATTTACTGGAGTGCATTCTATTTCTCTGTACTTTGTACTCATCAGTCATTAGGACTATAGCACACTCTTCTCATTTTTGCTTTCCCAGTGCACTAAACTGACTCAACATTCTAACATACTGCAGTAGTTCAAGTTGGACCAGTTACATCTGCTTTGTATGCATTTTTTTGCTACAATGCATTGGCCACCCATGTCAACTGGGTGCATTGCCTTAGATTTTGTGCTTCTTAGCTAACAGTATAAATTTCCCCCTATCCTGTTTGTCCTTTTTGTATATGATGTACTCCCCATATACAAATTCTGCATCCCTTATATCTGACAAACACCACATCTCTAAAATCCCAAAAATGTTTGTAATTGATTTCTTGACAGCACTTCAAATTCATCAAATTGTTCCTGACATTGGTGTACATGCAAGTATATATGCACCTATTCTTACTCTTCAGCAGTCTTGAAATCCCTAGCACCTTGCTTTCAAGGCTGCTGCTTGTTACAGTAGAAGCAGTGCAAGATTCACTTTCACCTCTGCCTGTGGCTATTGTTAATCTATTAGTCTGTGTATCCCTCCAAACTAGCAGTTTTACAACCTGCCTAACATTGCCATGATAGCATAGCATCAACCAATGTTCTTGCACCTTTTCTATTTAAGTATATATCATCCCTGTAGAAGCAGTCTTCTGTTAACAAGCAAAGACCATGCTGCTAACAATTCTACCCCATGAGCCTTTCACAATCTCTCCTATTGAGTCTTCTATTCACGATCTCCTTCCTATTGTGTCTGGGTAGAATAGCAGACACTCAAATTTAACCCTAACTTGTGACTTTTTGTCAACGTGACCTGTACTTGTTAAGTAAATCTACAGATCTACTCTTAATGTCAGTGCCAACATGTGTGATGATATCACCTTTTGTACAGGTGCACTATAGCCCCAGAAGCTTATGCACCATTAAACCTCCATAACACACACACACACACACACACACACATTTTGTTCCCTAAAAGATTATATCTGCACTACGACATCAACTTTTGTCCCTGGCAGACATATCCTCGTTCTATTCCAAGTTTTAAAGTAAAAGTAATAAAATTTAAAAAGTTTTTTCTTTTTTTACAGTTAACAACAGAATAAGGCCACATAGTGTTTGGAGGTGAGGAACCGCCAGTATTTCCCACAACTGCACCGATAAGGCCACAATGAGCAAACACTATCTAGCACAGTCATTCCTTTTTATAACAAACGCAAATGGTAATTTGTTTTTGAAGGGAATAAATCACTTAACCGTATGGCAGCCTGCATAGTGAAGCAATACGTGACATATTTATATACTGATAGATCAGCAGTGACTTTCACTAGCTGTTCCATGACATTCACAATGCAATTCCACCCATCTCATCAGCAAAGTGTTCTAATTTCTAATTTGCATACATAGTTGGTAATCGAATTGTGGGTGAATTATTATTAGCTATGTGGTGCAAGGAAGCCTGAGGCTTATGCTACACCAGCCAAAAAAAAATTTCTGAATTACCCTGAGAGAGAGAGAGAGAACAAAAGTCAGAAGTAGAAGGGAATCACCAAGAATTATGATATACAGTGATATGAGAGAAGAAAGCAACAAGTGAACAAAAGACCAACTGCTTTGAAAATTTCTCTCCAGTATAGTCAGAAACATCGCTTTTGCAGTACCATAAATCACCAAAAATATTGTTCAAGCCACAACAGACTACCAAGTCTTGTCGAATTTTACATTAATTGTAAAATTTGCCATGATTCATGAATCCAGTTTGCATCAACTAGCCTCAAAGTTGGGATAAACATAGATACCCCTCTTATCCTGCCTCAATCCTTGATATGCAATTGCAGAACTGAGTGCAGTTACCAGTGTATTACAAAAACTATTATATCCATCTCAGCAAAAGATTCTTATTCTCCTGAAGGAATGGAATGGAATGAAAATGAAATTAATTTTACTTCTAAAGGATCTGAACTGTATAATATAGGCCTTTCACTAAAGATGAGCTACAAATGGCACTCCCAGTCTAAAGCAAGTGCAGACTGTCCAGATGTTCAATATTACATGTTTAAGGCATCTACTGGTAACTAGAATGTTTACTTTGCATAAGAAAATATTTCTTTAAAGGTATTTCCTAGACTTCAGAGAAGTCAACTATTACTGAACCCAAGGAGGCTCCACTAATGTTATTAGTGGAATCCCCCAGGGTTCAGTATTGGACCCATTGTTGTTTGCTTTATTTATTGATGAGAGTGTATCGGGTTAAATGTCCAAGTTTGTTTTCAGACAATACGAAGGGTGGCAGGGTTGTTAATGACACTAACATTAAACAGTACATTACTGCAACAGTATCTAGAAAAATTATTATTAGCCATATGGTACAAGGAAGCCTGAGGCTTATGCTGCACCAGCCAAAAAAAAAATTCCTGAGTTACCCCCTGTGTGTGAGAGAGAGAGAAGTAGAAGGCATCACCAAGAAAGAGAAGAATGATGATATCCAGCTCAGGACCCTGGGTTTTTTTGAGGTGGCAACTGAAGTTTAAATTGACAAATGTAAAATACTGCACTCAGGGTAGTGGAGAATGAAAAAGATTGTTTGTTTTCGTTTTTTATGATACAAAAACAACTAAGTCACAATTAAGATTTAAAAAGAAAAAGATCTAGGTTATTGTGCAATCAGATATGGTTTTCTGAGCATGCAGACTGTCTGCAAGAGTAGCTCATGGTGTATTGTCAGTGATATACAGGAATTTTTCTAGCAGGGATAAAAAGGTGATTATCCCCTTGTATAAGGAAATAGTCAGGCCACACCTCGAGTACTGTATATAGGTGTGGTGTCCTCATTTTAGGAAGGATGTAGAGCTGCTGGAATGAGTACAGGGAAGGGCATTGAGATTGTTGTTATTTGGAGCATTAACAACTAAGGCCGATTGCTCGGTGCGGTGGTCATTCGAAGGGCAATGAGATTGGTGATTGAGGTGTATAAGGCCTTTAATGGTTTGAGCAAGCTCAATGCTGATGGGAATCTTCACCTTGCTCAGATTCCACACCTGAGGGAACATAAATTCAAATTGAGGAAAGACAGTTGTAGAATAGATGTGCAAAAATTTGCCTTCAGCCACAGGGTGATTGATTGCTGAAACAAGCTTCCATTTGTGGAAGTTGACAGCTTATATAAATTCAAGGCAGAACTAGACAAACATTTGGAGAGAATGGTTGGGTGAAATGTGAAGGGGGGGTTTTTTTTGGCTGATGCTGTATAAGCTTACTTTCTTGCTTCCTATGCCTCTGCTAATGATAATTAGCCATTCCAAAATCAGGCGAAAATCCAGAGTCACAAATAATTCCACCCTATAACATTAAGTATTATAAAGAATAGACAACGCAAGACTTGTGTGGTACTTAGGAAATGATGCTTCCTAAAACCCAATGTGGCTTTTGAAGAAATAGCTCATATGATTAGATTTGAAGCACATCCAAAATGCCACTATAAAGCTGGAACATTTAATGTCATTCTTTTTTAACATTGAAAAGTCTATGATACTACTTGGCCAGAGCCGTGCCGAGGGTGAGGTGAATGAAGCTCTTGCGTCAGGTTAAAATCTAAAAGGGGCACCAAAAGAAAGATCAAATAATTGCCAACGTTCTCAATTTTATGTTTTGATTATCCCAAGTCTGTGTAGGTAGCACAGTGGTATCGTCGCCATCCACCCCACACTGAGTGGAAAAGGCCTGGGTTCAAATCCTATCGATGGCAATAGGAATTTTAATGGGCTTTTTTAATCCTTTGGCTGAGTTAGTCTCAGGTGCAGATAGCAAGGCCCCGGCAACTTGGGTTTTTCGTCCAGCAAAACAGGCAGATCAACTGTAGAACATTGTGTATTATGTCCGCAGATCAATCTGCGGACATAATGCGGGTGACCTAAAAAGTTATAGCTTCTTTTTTTTTTTTTTTTTTCTTCTGGGTACTCTTCCACACCACGGGAAGGTGGGCCAGTCCCAATGGAGCTCACACTGTCTCAATTCGAGACTGACCCACCTGATGTTGGCAAAAGATGGGCCAGATTTCTCTGGGCCCCACTCCAGAGAAGAAAAAAAAATTTCACTTGGTGTTAAAAAAAAATAATAATAAAATAAAATGATATAATATCAAATAATACTAATAATATACAGTGAAACTTCTCCTAACGGACATTTTCAAATTCCCCAACTCACCTCCATTGGTTTTAACGTGTTTGCAGCTTCTGCTAGCGGACATTCTCTGTAACGGACGCGGACAGGCAATCTGCACTGTTTCATTTAGATTTGCACATAATTTCATCTCCCCATAACGGACAGCGGGCGAGCTCGCGGCCCTTTTTCTAGGAACGTTTCTTCCACGTATTGCCTCAATCGTGTGTTTATTTTCTATTTCCGATTCTCTGAATTTTATCAAGGTTTATGTCGCGGTTCTAAACCCTTTTTCAAGAATTTTAAGGCACGTGTAAAACTTCTGATGAATTCGGTGTGCAGGGAGCGGGGGAATATGGTTGGCCTTTCGTCTTTTCAGTTTTCAGTTTTGTTCAGTGTCGTGTGAAATGCACAATGTCTTCTCCTAAACATTTAACTTTAAAAGATAGTCGAACTCATTAATGCGTATGATCGGCAATAAAATAGTGTTCAAAATCTCGCTGTAAAATTCAAAATCGGGAAGACGCAGGTAAGCGACATCCTAAAGAAAAAAAATGAGCTGCTCAAACAATTTTGGCAACACGTAAATGATCAGGTTCAAAAATCATTCCCGAAAACTGTTGGACTTCAAATTTGTCACGCACGTGCTAAAAAAATTCCCATTAATGGGCCTATTATTAGGGAAAAGGCTTTGGAGGTTGCGAAATCTATGGGAGTAAATGAGTTCTGTGGGACGGATAGACAAGTTCAAAACTCGGCATAAAATTTCTTGGAAAACCGTAAGTGGTGAAGGTGGATCTGTTGATACTGGGGTTGTAACAGAGTGGACCATCAAATTGGAAGATTTATGTCGTGATTTTGAAGCTAAGGATATTTAAACTGTGACGAAACGGTTGTTTTTTTAAAGCTCTTCCTGAAAACACAATGAGTCTAAAAAATGAAAATGCCAGGGCGGAAAAATGTCTAAGGAACGCTTGACTGTACTATTGTGTACAAATATGCTGGGAGACTGAACAACCTCTTCTTATAGGAAACCCACAAAATCCTCGTTGTTTCAAGGACATAAAGTCGAATCTTTTGGATGTTGACTGGAAGTCTAATAAAAAAGCATGGATGACACGAGATATCATGAGCGAATGGATAAGTCACTTTAACCAAAACATGATTCGTCAAAACAGAAAAATTATTCTTTTCATGGATAATGCTGCATCTCACCCGCACATTGAATTTTCCAACATTCAAATCATTTTTCTGCCACCAAACACATCTGCAAAGTGTCAGCCCTTGGATTAAGGGATAATAAAAAAATTTTAAACTTCACTACAGAAAACGTGTTTTAAGACATCTCACAAATATGAACGATGTAACATGTGCGAGTGACCTTGCAAAGAAAATCAGCATCCTAGATGCGATTCAATGGATTTCCTCTTCAGTAAACGTAATTAGAAAACAAACTGTCGTGAACTGTTTTGTAAAGTCTGGCTTCTCAAACGCAAAATTGAAGTTGTGAACAGCAATGTGGAGCACCAAGAAGAACAAGTACTTCAACATCTATTGATAATGTACGATACTTCAGCTACAAGTGACCCTGGCTACAAAGATATAGACTCAAACCTCACTGCAGAAGATGGTGCTCTAAATAACGACATTATCATCGATATTTTTCAAGAAGTTCCTCATGAGGATGAAGAAATGGAAGGAGGTCATTCTGTCGAAGAACATATTAACGACGAACCACCGTTGAAAATAGAAGAAGCACTCATACAAATCAATCATTTAAAAATGTTTTTCGCCGCTGAAAGATACTGATGGACTTTCGATGGTTTCTTCACTCCAAACAAATGTTGAAAACAAAATTATCAGCCGGAAGAAGGTGCAGAAGAAAATAAGTGATTACTGTATGTATTTTTCTTAAGATAAAGTCATAATATGCATAGCACAATTGTATGTATATTATTTACAAAAATATTGTGCAAAATCTGTATATACTTTAATTTAATTTTACATTAAACGTTTAACGATTTTTCTTTCTTTCTTTTTTTTTTTTCTCCCTCAGACTTCTTGTTAGCGGACACTTCTCTCTAACGGACACATTTTCGTTCCCCGTGGCTGTCCGTTAAAGGGAAGTTTCACTGGTGTATATATATACTGTATATATATATATAATAATAATAATAAAAAAAAATCCACCAACAGAACGCCTTGAAGTAAGTTAACATTTTTTTTTCTTAATAATGGTGAAAGGGAATGAGATGAAATGCAGTGGACAGATAGACCCATTAATAACATTCAAAAAGACTGCCAGTGCAGTGTTGCAGTACTGTCGCCTCACAACAGATTCCAGTTGCAAAATGGCAGCTACTGCGCAAGTGGTGCAAAACAGGTATCCGTGAAGTTATTTCCTTTTTCCAAGCAAAAAGGTCTTCACCAAGTGACATTCACTGTAAACTGTTGCTATGTATGGCGAAAAGGTGATGACAAAGAAGAAGGTGTGTTTTTGGTGCAATGAATTTAAAGCAGACTGTGTTGACATTGAAGTGATGTCATGGCCACAGTGTTCTGGGATCACCAAGGTGTTCTGTTGGTAGATTTCATGTTGAAGGGAGGAACAATCATTACACAGCTTTACTGTGCAACGTTGGAAAAACCAACATTCAACCCAAACGACCAGGACTCCTGACAAGCGCCATGATTTTGTTGCATAACAATGCAACTCCACACACTGCCCACGCCACTTGTGAGTGGTTGAGCCATAATTGTTGTGAAACTGACTTCCAAAATGCCTTCAGACTTCCATTTGTTCAGCCCTCTGAAAAACGCCTTTCAGGAAAGCATTTCACCACAGAGGAAGTTCATCACGCGGAAGTTCATCAAAAAAAAAAAAAAAAACCCACTGCCACTTCACCCCTCTGTTCGTTCAAAATACCTGTCCAGCTGAGCCTTAAACTTATTTAGGCTATCAACTTCCACCACAAGGGATGGAAGTCTGTTCCACCAACCAACCACCCGCTGGCTAAAGGCAAATTTCCGCACGTCTATCCTACATCTGTCTTTCCTCAATTTGAATTTATGCCCTCTCAGGTGATTTTTCTGAGCTAGAGGAACAATCCCATCAGCATTGAGCATGCTTAAACCATTCAAGGCTTTATACACCTCTATCAGATCACCTCGCTGGTGCCTAGCCTCTAGACACTGTAATTTGCAAAACTTAAGCCTTTCTTCGTAAGAGCACCCCTTTGTTCCATTCACTAATCTTGTTGCCTCGTACTCTGTACTCGTTCTCTGTACTCGTTCCAGCAGCTCTACATCCTTCTTGAAATGAGGCCTCCAGACCTGTATACAGTACTCTAGGTGTGGCCTGACCATCGCCTTATACAATGGAATAATCACCTCCTTATCCCTGCTGGAAAAATTCCTGTATATCATTGACAATACTCCATGAGCTACTCTTGCAGCCCGTCTGCACTGCTCAAAGAACTTCATATCTGCCTGCACAACCACCCCCAAGTCCCTTTCATTCTCTACCACTGTCAGTGTAGTACCACAGAGTTGATACGTTGCTCTGGGGTTGCTGTTTCCCATGTGTAGTACTTTACATTTGTCAATGTTAAACTTCATTTGCCACCTCTCAGCCCATCTGCTCAACCTTTCCAGATCCTGTTGCAGCAGCATAGTGTCAGTAGTGTCCTTGACAACCCTGCCAACCTTTGTATCGTCTGCAAACTTGGACATTAAGCCCGATATACCATCATCAATATCATTTATAAATACAGAAAACAATAATGGACCCAACACTGAGCCCTGAGGGACTCCACTAATAACAGCAGTCCACGATGAGCAGTGTCCATTGATTACCACTCTGTCTTCTCCCCCTCAATGTGGGATTTACTTAAAGATGTAACAAAGGTAAAAGGAAGGGTTTTTGTTTTCATAAAGGTGACTACAGGGGTCTCAGACAGTTTTTAAATTCTATACAGTGGGATCAACTGACGATGTTACCAACAGTGAATTCCAAATGGCATGCCTTCAGGGACTTAATCTTGGAAACTACTAGGCTTTTCATTCCAACTAAGAAATACTGTTCAAGGTTCAGGCCTAAATTGAGGTCAGTTGAATTAATGAGGCTTGTGGCAGAGAAGAAAAATGCATGGGATGCATATAAATTATCAGGTGAGACAAGCCTACGGCAGATATAAACTAGTCTGTAATCAAGTCACAAATGTGGTTAGGCAGGCGAAGGCAGATTATGAGAAATCTTTGGCAAAGGATGCAAAGAAAAACAGTAAAGAGTTCTTTACTTATATAGACTCTAGGAGGAAGGAGATGAATCAGATTGGTCCACTTAACATAGATGGTTCAACTATTCATGATCCTGCTTAATCCATGCTTAGCAATCATGGCACTAGAAAGCTGATTAAAGAGACGTGTTTTTAGTGGTCTTGATTTAATGTGCTGCCACTTTATTAGGTACACCCCTGCTGGGCACACAAATGGTTTGTCCCACATGACCACAGTTGAGGATATAAATGCAGCAGAATCTTTCTAGTATCAGTTAAGCGTACAAACCATAGCAAGAATGGGGAAAGGGAGTGATCAAACGTAGCATGGTAGTAGGTGCAAGACGTGCTGGACAAAGCATCTCTGAAACGGCAGTTCTAAACTTTTCACACACCACAGTTTCAAGGGTGTATCGAGAATAGTGCAACGAACAGAAAACATCCTCTCAACGGCACTCCTGTGGAAGAAAATCGCTTGTTGATGAGAGTTCAGAGGAGGATGGCTAGCATTGTGCAAGCAAACAGACGGGCCAGAGTGTCACACATCACGTGAGTATACAACCTTGGTGCGCAGAACAAAATATTGCAACAGACCAGTAGTCGCGAATGGGCTACAACAGCCGAATGCCGCATCGCGTACCTTTGATATCAATGAAGAAAATGAAGAACAAGAGAGCACGCCTCCTGTGGGCACAGCAACACCAGCACCGGACTATCGAGGATTGGAAAATAGTTGCTTGGTCTGACGAGTCAAAGTTGCATAATGTTGATGGAAGGCTAAGAATTTGGCGAAAACAACATGAATCCATGGACCCCGTCATGTCTGACAACTAGTGCGCAAGGTGGTGGGGCAAATTTTATGGTGTGGGGAATGTTTTCTTGGCACATGTTGGATCCATTGGTACCCACAGATTCATGTCTGAATGCCACATCGTTGCTGACCAAGTGCATCCATTCATGTTGACAGTTTATCCTCGGTCAGATGGTTACTTCCAGCAGGATAATGCGCCGGTGAAAAAAGCCTGAATAACTATGGAATGGTTCCAGGAACATGACGACTTTTCTTTGTTGCAGTGGCCCGCTCAGTCTGCAGATCTAAATCCCATTGAACAGCTTTGGGATGAGCTGTAAAGGGCTGTTCACTGCAGGCCTACACCTCTGTCGATCAATCTCAAGGTACATTAGACTCTTGGCATTCGAGGTGAGCGGACGCGCTTAGACAGGGCTCCTCAGTTAAGTGGTTTACTTTTGGATAGTGCTTTTAAATATTAGATTTAGTTAGATATTGTTGGATTATTTTGTTATAGGTTTTCCTGTAACTGTGATTTTAATAATATTATAGATATAATTTTTTAAAGTTACTTTCATTAATATTTATTTAATTTTATAATGGTAGTTACGAGATGTGCCTTAAACACGTCACAGGGTATCGTGACTCACACGGAAATAGCCGATGGCGATTTACGGGTGAGTCATGATTTAATCCGTTGTGGAACCTGTGGAATGTTTTCCAAGGTCGACCTGGTGACTAATCCTACCTCACCTGGGGATTCTTTTCTTTGTGATCGATGTAAGGAGTGCACCGATCTTAAATTACAGTTTGGTGCACTGATGGAACAATTTGAGTCCCTGAAAATACGAGCGCTTGCCCTCGAGAATAATGCATCTGGGAGCTCGTCAGGGACTCAAAACTCCAGCAATCTACCAAGTGATGCACACCCGATTCGAGCCTCAAAACAGAAAAACCAAGTGCAAACTACTCTGGTTAAAAAGGACATTGTTTTATTAGGAGACTCCATTGTCAGGGAAACGGGGAATATTTTTTGTAATAAGGATAGGTGGAGCAGAACCAGGGTATGTCTGCCGGGAGCAACTATTGATGATGTCACCAACAGATTGTCAGATTTTAAAGGGGGTAAAGAAAATATTATTCATGTGGGGACAAATGATATAAAACGTACACGAGCTGACGATTTGTTGGAAAAATACAGGACCATGCTGAGGAAATGTCGAAGCTAGGCCATAATGTCTATGTGTCTGCAATTCTGCCCAGACACGATAGGAGGGATTATATGTTAAGAGCCTTGTGGATTAACTCAAGACTTGAAGGAATCTGCAAGGCTTTAGGGGGTAAATTTCAGTCAGCATGGCCCACACTTGTAAGTAGAAGGAATTTGTTTTGTAGAGACGGGATACACTTAAACAATGGTGGTGCAAACGTTTTTGCCAGTATTATTGAGGATACCTTAAAGGTTCAGGGAAACTGCTAGTTAGGGGGAGATGTGGGTAATTCTGCCACGCGTTTATCTGATAATATTGGTCGAAGTAACTCTTGCACATACCTTAAGAGTTCTTATCTGTTACCCCAACTGGACGTATTATCTAGATGTTCTGGGGGCAGAAACGTTTCACGTGAGCAGGTAGCTAATATCAGGGAAGAGAGCCTAAAAAACTTCAAGGGTTGTTAAATATACAAGAACAGTAAAAATTGTTTATACAGTAACGTTAGAAGTGTCGTCAATAAAATGAGCGAATTCGCACTGCTGGTTAAAACAAGTAACGCGGACATAATAGGGCTTACAGAGACGTGGTGCCACCCGGAAATTGGGCATGATGAGTTCCAGTACGCCTTGTATAATGTATTTAGGAAGGATAGAGAAGATAGAAGGGGTGGTGGGGTAATGCTTCTTATCAGAAGCAGCCTGAGTGCGACGATAGCTTTCCCGGATTCAGACGTTTCACATGCTAGTATAGAATCTGTATGGTGTGAGGTAGTTGGAAACAAAGGTATAATGCGAGTAGGAGTAATCTACAGACCGGGTGATTGTGACGATTATGACAAAAGCCTCTACATGCAAATGAATGGGCAAGTAAGCGTCAATGTCTTATTATGGGTGATTTCAATTTGCCTCTAATTGATTGGAGTAAATGGGAAGGAAACTCGAATTGGGGAACAAAATTTTTAAATCAACTAGATGACTGTTATTTGTATCAACATATCAGGGAAAATACTAGAGAAAAGAATATCCTAGACCTCATCATCACACATGAATCAGATGACATAACAGGGCTGACAGTAGAGGAACCAGTAGCAGGAAGTGATCACGGAGTTCTACGATGGATGATGATGAGAGAGGTAGCAGAAGTAAAAGGCAAAGGAATGGGATTTAATTTCAGAAAAGGAAATTACGATGCCTTAAGGTACTACATGGCCTCTATTAACTGGGTAGATATCGTGCAGAGAATGAATACAATTGAACTGTGGTACGCTTTTAAAACATTAATCACAGATGCCTTGAATGCGTATATACCATTAAAAAAATACTCCACGAGAAGGGTTCCAAGTTGGATGAATAGTGAAGTTGCCACATTACTTGAGCAGAAAAAGGTGGCATGGAAAGGTTACAGAGCAATAAAAAGAACTGAAGCCTATAACAGCTACAAGGTGATGTGTAATAGAGCCACAGAAAAGGTCCTACAGGCAAAGGCAGTTTATGAGAAATCACCAGCAAACAGAGCAAAGGGGGATAAAGAATTCTTCACATATATAAATGCCAAGAAGAGCAGGGGAAAAAAACCAGATCGGACCTTTACGTAAGGGAAAGGGGATAGTAATAAATACACCAGCTGCCTTTGCAGATGAACTCAACAGTTATTTTGCATCGATATTTACAAATGAAAAGCCTTTTGTGGCAATGGGAAATTGTGAGAACGAAGTTGAAAAATATATAATTAATGATATTGAAATTTCGCAAGATTATTTAATGAAAAACTTTCGAGCCTACAGACCAGTAAAGCTCCTGGAGTTGATGGAATATACCCTATAATCTTAAGGGAGGCGGCAAGCGAGTGCATTGAACCATTGAGGCTAATCATGTGAGCATCACTAGACTCTGGGGAGATTCCCTTCGATTGGAAAAGTGCAAATGTATCTCCCATACATAAGGGTGGCTCTAAAAGTGAAGTTGGAAATTATCGACCTGTCAGTCTGACTTCAGTAGTAGGGAAAATCATGGAGGCAATGATTAAGGGTGGAATTCAGGATCATTTGGATCGAACTGAAATTCTCAAGGATACCCAGCATGGTTTTGTAAAGGGAAAATCACGTTTAACAAATCTGGTTCGCTATTTCGAAAGGGTCACTCACGAGCTGGATTTAGGGAATAATTTCGACATTGTTTATTTAGATTTCAGAAAAGCTTTTGACTCAGTCCCACATGAGCGGTTGCTTTATAAGCTGGAACAGGTTGGAATCACTGGGAAAATCCTTAGATGGATAGAAGGATGGCTTCAGGGCAGGAGGAAGAGGGTTGTGATAAATGGCTATTCCTCAGATTGGGTTGATGTAAGAAGTGGGATTCCCCAAGGATCAGTATTAGGACCACTGTTGTTTTTAATTTTCATAAATGACATTGATGAAGGGATAGAGGGCGTGATGTATAAATTTGCAGATGATGTTAAAATTGGTAGAGTAGTTAATGATCACTATCATGCTGAGCTTCTTCAGAGAGACCTAGATAGACTTCAGGAATGGTCAGAAAAATGGCAGCTCTGCTTTAATCCAACAAAGTGTAAGGTATTACACCTGGGAAACAGTAATCCCAAAATAACTTATTCACTTGGTGGAGTTCAACTAAACCCAGTACTGGAGGAAAGGGACTTGGGTGTTACGATACGGTCAGACATGAAATTCTCTGAGCATTGTAAACAGGTTGCAAGGAAGGCCCATAGTGTCCTATCGATGATCTATCGAACTTTTGCAAGTAGAGATAGGGACGTGATAATCCCATTATATAAGGCCACACTTGGAACAGTGTTCAAGTATGGAGACCGCACCTAAAGAAAGACATCGAGCTTCTTGAAAGGGTGCAAAGACGGGTAACTTGCCTGGTGAGATCGGCAAAAGGGCGTCATTATGAAGAAAAACTTCAAATATGTGGGTTGCAGAGTTTGGAAACTAGACACCTTAGAGGAGATTTGATTGAGGTGTTTAAGGCTCTGAGAGGCATCAGTAAAATGAATGAGGACGAAATTTTCAAGATTATAAATGATGCTAGAACTAGGGGACATAAATTCAAGTTACGGGGGGAAATGTTTAGATTGGACTGCAGGAAGTTTTATTTTAGCCAGCGAGTTATAAATTACTGGAATAAGTTGCCTTCATTGGGTGGTAGAGGCCGACAGTTTGGGGAAATTCAAAGGTCATCTGGATAGTACTTTCGGGTAAGGGAAGCGCATAGGATGATAGGTTTAATTTCTTTTTTTTTTCTTTTTTATTAATTATTATTATTTGGTTATTTATTTTTTTATTTTATTATTATTTTTTTTATCATTGGTTTTTTTTTTTTTTTTTTTGCTGGTGCAGCATAAGCCATAGGCTTTCTTGCACCATGCGGCCATTACTAATACTAATACTGCGTGACACACTCATGTCTGCATGGTACTCCATTCCTGCACAAAATTTTCAGCATCTTGTTCAATCCATGCCTAGACGAATTCAGGCTGTTTTGAAGGCTAAAGGAGGTTCAACACGCTACTAGGTAGGTGTACCTAATAAAGTGGCAGCACAGTGTAAGTGACCATTAATACAGCCTAATCTCGTAACACTGATTTCAACTCGCAGCCTAGTGCTCTTCCAACGGCCATCTGGGTGGCGGTATCCATTGAAAATAAGAAACAATAGTCTTACCTATTGGGAAAGCACTACTTTTCCGAAGTATAACTGGACAAGCAACTCGTTGTGAAGGTATTCGAAATAAGTTGTAATGAAACGATACCAATTATAATAACTTCAATTATTTTACTGCATACAGACACGATGCGTTTGCAATAATTTATATGTCTGTAAATTTTCCTGGAGTTGAAAAATTGAGGGCTAATGAATGTTTAGCCCTCATTTAAGTATTTTAAATTGGGTTGACTAAGTTTGAGTTCTAAGGTAAAACTTCATTTCCACAATATGCATCACTAGCATTAGCATGTTGTATATTCTTTTAAACCTTTAAATTTCAAAAACAGCAAAAAAATTAAAATCTACTGGAACAGAACAGTGCCAAAAATACAAAATAAAGCCGGTTTGCAACACAATATGCGTCATCACTTTAATACTTTTCTTTTTATACACACTGCCCAAAAAAATACCTTTGCATTAAGACAATCATAGACAGAAGAAACACAACTAAAACAGGGGTGATGATGTGTTGCCTCGTTGAGTATAAAGTTGAACAGCTGTTCGGTTGCAGTAATCTGAAGCCAGAATGGGGAAAACGTGATCGATCATCATACATTTCAAAATGTCTTATCGTGGGTGCACGTTTAGCAGGAGCCACGATTCAAGAAACAAAAAACTACCAGTTCATATCTGGCCATTTCAACAGAGTCCTATATCTGAACAGCGAAATGAAGTGGAGATGAACTACTTTCCAGATGTTTTCAACCTAAAAACAGATTCTAGACAGTAATCGGAACAGGTTTGAACACATTGACCATTGACTCCGGAACTGAGTTGTGGGAAAATTTTAATTTCTAGCCCACCAGGTGATGCTTTGTACTTGTGTTTCTTTTCTAGCCCACTTGGTGTTGCTCATTTCTTCTGCCAGGTGTCATTTTATTTTCTTCTTTTTTCTCCCTAGATGGTGTTAGTGGTATTTTCTTAATTTTATTTTCAATTTAATTTTTATCTTGAGCTAGTCTCAAACTTGTATTGCTGTGCTTGCTTGCTGATGATGATGTATCCTCTCAGCTGATAGGTTCCCTAGTAGTGGAAAGTTAGATGTTGCCTTTGAATGTATCGGTTGTGACGGCAAAAGCAGGACTTTTTTTTCTGAATATTTTGAAAGTTAATTATGCAGGCAATGCATTCTGGGGTACATACTTAGGTAAATGTATTCTGGGTTGAGTTTGAAACGGGATGATTGTGGTTATGTCGCTGGTTAGGGCCACTGGCCCCCAGCCATAATCTTTGTAGACCTTATGCAGCATGAAAAGCTGAAAATGATTTGTGTGCATTCAACTTAGAAGTCCTCTATTGATAGAGGGATGAACGACCATGATGTCTGTAGACATTTTCCCGAGCAATATTATGCGGGATGAAAAGCTGATAAATCTGACTTACTACTCATTAAACTTAGAAGCACTCTGTTGATAGCTGGTATGCAAACCGATACCGCCATCTTGTTTGTTACATTTTCCCAAAAGTCATTATGTGGGATGACAAGCTGAAAAAGACTCATGTATATTGAACTTAGAATTTCCATCCACACAAAGTGTTATGTCCAAAATCCTTCTTAAGTGTATATTTCGACCAGCAGATAGAGTTTTTTCTAAAAGTTTTCAAAAGTTTGAAAATTAAATTTTATTCAACAGTTAAGTTCTTTAAAACCAGTTAAGTATTCGTTTTCATTTTCCTTTTTAGTAGTTAAAGTTTATTTCCACATTAGTGTTTAAATTTAAAGTGGTGCATAACAGCAAATAAGAGTGTTTTTCTGAAAACTACTTAAATATTTCAATATTTGAAAATCAGACTAAGTTTATTTTGTGAACCTCTTTAAAACCAGTTAAGTTTGTTTTTTTTTTTTTGTCAACATTAACCTCTTTAGCATTTAATTTTAAAGTTCTTATCCTTAAAAATAAAGAAACACTTCAAGAGTACAAAACTATTTACAAACTCATAAGTCGAATGCAAATTCACAAGATGTACTTAGTAAAAAAAAATCCATTTTGTCCTTTTCGAGTTAGCAACAGAATACACCTTCATATCGACAAAAAACTATGCGCATAGTTAATTTTCCTAAAAGTTGTTATGCGGGATGAAAAGCTGAAAAAGACTTGTGTGCATTGAACTTAATTTCCGTCCAAACAAAGTGTCGACAGCGCGATGCAAAGATGACGCATCCCACTATAAACACTTCCCAAAAGTCATTATGCAGGTTGAAAAGCTGAAAAGATTTGTGGCTATTGAACTTAGAATTTCTACACAAGGAATTAAGTGTTGATAGTGTTTGTAAAGCTGACATGTCCAAAATCCTTAAGAGCATATTTTGACCGGCAGATAATAGTGTTTTTCTTAAAGTTTCCAAAGTTGAAAATTAAGTTTTATTCAACAGTTAAGTTCTTTAAAACCAGTTAAGTTTTGTTTGCATTTACCTCTTAAGTAGTTAAAGTTTATTTCCACATTAGTATTTAAATTTAAAGTGCATATCAGCAAATAAGTCTTTTTCTGGAAACTACTTAAAAATTCCGATTGTTGCAAATTAGACAATTTATTTTGTGAACCTCTTTAAAGCCAGTTAACTTTGTTAGCATTAACCTCTTTAGTATTTTTAAAGTTCTTATCCTTACAATAAAGAAACACAGACACTAATAAAATTTACAAAAGCATAGTTTAATTGAAAAACCTATATACACATTTTTACATTAAATGGAATTGATCAATGATACATTTAAGGCCACTTTTGGCACGTCCTCTGCGACATGCATGTCTCTGCATTTCATCGTAAACCTCCTCAATCACAAGCAATATAAGGACCAGCATCAGAACAACGAAGCGTTTTCCTATAGTTCCATTATCTGAAAAGAACGTGTTAGAATATTACAATAACTCTTGTGTTGCTCTCTTTCTAAGCAAACAAGAAGAAATAGACTTACAATAAAGCGTTCATTCAACATCCAGAATCAATGGCCTGCAGCCTTCACTGTATATTTATCCTAACACATCGGTGTTGAAGCATATCTATGGCAAAGATTTTAACCAATATTATTTAAAGATTTGTGGGCGAACGATGTAATCGCCACTTTAGGTGTAATTCAGCATTTACTTCCTAAATAAAATGTTAAAAAAAGTCTCTTTATTGCAAATCATACATGCCTAACCAATAAAGCTAGCTTCTCAGGCAACAGGGTGAGATGAGCGCTGCGTATTTCCACTCCTGGATTTTTTTTCTCTCCTTCGCCGCTTCTTCCATCTGCTCTTCAGGCTGAATATTGGGCATAAAGACAGATCAGATTTTACATTGACGCGTTTGATTTCAGGCCTAAGTACGATCGAAGGGTCTGCACATATATCACTGTATCCCTTTGTTAGACAGTACATGAACGGAAGTGTAATCGTTCATGTGTCCTAGCAGGTCAAAAAAAAGCAAATGTGAGTGTGGTAAAGTAGCGTTGCGTCTTTACAAATATCTACTTGTACACGCGATCAGCCTGGGAACATATGCATGGCAAAATGTGCGATTTGATGAGAGTCTAATGAATTTTTAAACACCACCAAGTAGTGAGAGTTCAAACTGATAGTTCTAAATTGTGAACCTTGACAGAACAAGTACTGAGTGAGCAAAATAACACTCGGATTTCTATGGTGTGCACCTTCTATGAACATTTTAGTTACTAGGGTGCTATATTTTGCCTGGTTGATTCGTTCATTTTAACATTCCACAAACTCGATTTGAGCGTACTGACGAAACATTTCTTGATGCTTCGAAAAGCAATAATTCTTTGAGGAGGTGGGAAAATCAAAGTTTGTTTATCGTCAAGTAACGACAAAACAAAAGTGGCTTTTCCCAATTGAGTGGCACTGGACACGATACAAGTAAATGGGTGTTTGAACATTTGTAGATGTGCACGAGTTTGGACTGGGTATTTGTACAAGTACATGTGGGCTAGCAACAAAAAAGACAGAAGGTGATGCCTCAAGAAAAATTCCGATTCCAATATAAATTTCTGATTTTTAAAGTCAATAACAACGGATTTTAAAAGTTTTCAGTATGCAAAAGTTACCGATTTAAAATTTAAAAGTTACTGATTTATCATCCCATACGATTTTAAAATTGCCCATGGTAATTCATTGATTAAAAAGAGTATAGTCTTAAAAGTTACTGATTTTAAGTCCATAGAAAGCAGCTTTTATTGAAACTCAAAAAGAACCCCTTGGGGAGTTCCCCTCATCTCCCCCAGCAAGTGCATCCCAGCCATCACTTTGTGATGGGGGAGGAGCATCCCCTGGTGCACCAGCAGTCCCCTGGAAAAAAGGAGACATCATCATCAGAGTGCCACGGAACACTGCTTAGTGTTAAACATAGGATTTCACAGGAATTTTCTAATGCTGAAAGTGTAATGTTAGGTGGTTATCCTTCACCAGGTGTCGTGGAAATATCCAAATGGGAAGGTTCGTGTATCGTATCCAACTACACATTTAGTGAAGCTAAAGTCAAATCTCTTTGTTACGGAGGAATCAAGGAAAGGAAAAGTTTGTTTGTCTCTTTGGACAGAAAATGGTACTTCAACAGAAACATTAACTGGTTGGCCTTGTGCTGCAGTGGTCATGACATCCATATGATGTCCTGATGTTTTTGGCATTTGGAGCCACATCCTTGCAATTGGTCACCGTTCTTCCTCCCCGGGTCCTGAAGGAGCAAGACTTGTGACCGGTGGATGCGAAATCAACGATGTGCTCACCATCGAGTTCATCTGTCAGCTGCCCAAGCAAGTCACCGAATAGTGAACTTTTGTTGCCCGGTTTACAGGGGAAAATTAGACTGTTGGTGCCACAGTATAACATGGTTGATGTAGAGTGACCATAGCTGTGTACATTTATCCGGCCACAGGAAGCAATGAAAGCCAATAGCTGCATTCTGGCATCTGAGGGTTCCTCCGTCCCCTCGATCGGCGAGAATCCAACCAGCATTACATCCTCCATTACTAACATGGCCTCATGAATGGCTTTAGTGTCATTCAGGAAAAGCCTCTACAATGCTTTTGTAAGTGTTGCAAAATTTAGTGCTTGTCCTATTTGTTCTTATGGCAAGACGTCCCCACAGAGAATTAAAACATATTTGACAAGTGCACACCTTGCAGGGTTTGCCTTTATTTCATGCCTATACATAGCGATGCCTTGTTTCTAAAATCCTCAATGTACATGTAAGGTCCAACCCCCTCAGGTCATCCTGATGCCACCTGTTTAACCTTTAAGAAGGAATCGAAGTAGCAACAAAATAAAGACTTATGCCTCTCTTCGAAATGCCAAACTTCCTAGATTTCGACTATTTCATAACCGTTCTCGATATCAAGATAAAACTCCGGAGAACACAAGATTCCAGAAAAGCTTCTGTCTCTGTGGTCGCACTTGGGCAACATTTCCTTAGTGCAAGCACTGCACAGCGGTAAAACAAGCTTGCCATCAGTTGTTATTGGAAGGACAGACAAAAAAAGATCTGATGCGAGCACCCTGGCATGGATAATTCCAAAGTATGCCTCTGTACGGTGGTCAAAGTTGCAAAGAATGACTTTAGGGTGCCTGGAGGAAAGACCCCATATTTGCAGACCCATGGATAGATCGAGCAGAAACAGGCATAACATATTTACTCGCCTTCCACCACCTGCTGGTAAAGTTTAAAGCAGTCAACTCTACCACATCAGAGTGCTCCATGCTGAAATTGGTTCATGCATTGTGAAAGCTGTAGCAAACTCTCATGGTTGGATCGTTTTTCTTCGTGCATCAAACTGGCATTCCCAATGGACCTTGAGCCTTTAGGTTCATCACCCATCATCTTATTGCTGTGCCTGTAGTGTTAGGCCAAAAACATTCCTTGCACCCATGATAGTAACAGCCATAAAACTAATAGGCAGTGTTACCATGCACCCCATCTACCAAAAAAGGTCCTACTCAAACTTTCCCTTCCATTCTGTTGTTCCAACCATGAAAGCCAGGCCAATGCTTTGCAACTTTGTATGTTGCCCATGTGTCCACCTGGGGGCAGGACTGCCATAGTGTTTGGTTCTAAAATGTTGCAAGCAAAGATCCTGCTAGAGGCAATAGTTATGTCCTGGCAAAAGGGGTCAACTTGCGAGACGGCTATGAAGAGAGAGAGAGAATTTATTGCACGACTCTCACAATACCCTAATGTCATCGATGGTATAGGCCAAAACTCCAATTCTGTCTATCTTGTGGACCCCTCTGACCGTTTGGTTGTCCCAAAGTATAAACAGAAAATTTAATTTTTGTAATACTATCATTTTTGTGCTGAAATAAATCACAGAAAATAGGTTTTTGGTTCCTCCGCGTTTTGAATGCAACAGTGTCGAGGCTTGTGCACAATCTTGCAATGGCAGGAATTCAGGATTTTGATATTTGTCTGTGTTTTAGTGGAAAAGGCACACGTGAAAAGAAACTCAACAGTGATGCAGTTCAGAGTATGTTTTGTTTGCCCTGTGACTGTTCAAGCATTTGCTGCCTTTGAATCGTCTGTTGAAGGCATTGCACAAGAGAAGGTTGCTCTCACTGTGATGGGTGCAGGCCTTGCACCCATTACATGTATGTGGACAAGAATGGGTCGAAAGCCATTGTTGAATTCTAAAAATCTTCAGAGTGAGCAATAATAATTGCCGCTGAGCAGGGCCTTTAGAGAACGCACCAATTCTTAATGCTCATCGTGATAGAGATGGAAAATCTGTTTGGTGCCCTGCTTGAGCCCCTAATAAATTGGTTCAAAGCCACTCGGCAGAAATAACCATTATTTGAAAATCAGGGGTGATGAGCTGAAACTTCCACTTCAACCAGACCACAACTTCCAAGAGTCACCCCTGCAATCTTTGTCTAAATCCATAGCCCTGGTAGTTTAAAAACTATATCTATCCTCCTGCACTTGCCTCTAAGTTTTTGCCATTGTCTGGTGGGATGAAATGGGAACAGCTACCTCACAGGATACACGCAGACTATCAGCATTCTTGATCTGAAAGACACATTTTCTGCAGAAATTCGTTCAAGTGCAAGATATCCTTTTCTTAATATTCTCAGAATGATTGCCGCCTCTCCCCCTATTGGTGATGTTAATCAGAATGACATTCAATGTAATATCATCAGTATCATAAACCCGTCGAAAAAATTCACAGTGCTGACTGTTGCCATCACACGGTCTAATAAATTCAGACAGGGCCACGAATGGCATACTGACAGTGTCTTCAAAGTGGGAGCATTGAGGCACAGGCATACATAGGAATATTCGTCTGTGCACTAACGTTTCTGATAATCTAAAGCATTTCTTTAAAAGCTTGTAATAATTTCTCCCGCTCCCCAAGCATGGTCAGGTTAGTGAATCTAGTTTCATACATTTTAAATAACATACCATATTTTTCTGAACAGTGTTCAAAACCATCTTGAACGCTATACAAACGCTCAAACCCAGAACCACTAATATTTTTATTTCCTTCCCCACCTGGAAAGAAAAAAATCACGTAAGCTCAGTGCTTTTCACTTAAGAAAAAAAATTAACTTTATAAACAAATTTAGAAATCAACTCACCTGATCATCAGAACTAACAATGCTTTGGGAGCCATCATAAGGGCATACTGCACCACCGTTGGGCCTCTCCTCGTGGCACTCTGCACTGCCGAGAAGTTGAGGCCCATCACGAGAGGAACCTGCAGTGCCGAGTTGCAGTCAGTAAAACTTTGAGCTGCAACTCATCAAAGACATTGTCATTCTAGAAAAAGAATGAAGAAACAGGAAAGTCAATGTTTTAAATTATATTAGAATTAAATCCCAAAGAACGTCACTTAAAAAAGAAAGGGATGTAAGTAACTCAATTATAATTTCAGCAAGAAATAAAAAATAATACTTATGCTAGTAAAAACCAGCTCCTGGCAGAAAAGCTTTTCGGACCTGGTCTGCTTCCCAAATTCAGCTTAAGCCTCGAGTTGAATGGCGAGCTTGACTGCTTCAGTCTCACCATCAGAGTCGAAGCAGAACTCCATCACATCAGCAGAGGTGTATTGCTAAAAAAATAGTACCACAATGCCTGTTCTCCAGAAGACTATATGATAATGCCAAATCGACTGTACAGTAACTGAATCAGACTTGAGACTCATGGTTCATAGAACAACCAGTTCTAGTGTTCAGCTCATGGTGAATCAAACGGCAGCGTTCGCACGCATCAGTGTATATATCTCATTCGCTGGATCTCTTTATCTAACACATTGTACTTTAGAATTAGCATTAGCAGAGGCATTTGATGCAAGAAAGCAAGCTTATGCAGCATCAGCCAAAAAAAAAAAAAAAAAAGAAACCACTTCCACTTCACCCCACTGTTCGTTCAAAATACCTGTCCAGCTGAGCCTTAAACTTATTTAGTCTATCAACTTCCACGACAAGGGATGGAAGTCTGTTCCACCAACCAACCACCCGCTGGCTAAAGGCAAATTTCCGCACGTCTATCCTACATCTGTCTTTCCACAATTTGAATTTTTGCCCTCTCAGGTGATTATTCTGAGCGAGAGGAAGAATCCCATCAGCACTGAGCATGCTCAAACCATTCAAGGCTTTATACACCTCTATCAGATCACCTCGCTGGTGCCTAGTCTCCGGACACTGTAATTTCAAAACTTAAGCCTTTCTTCGTAAGAGCACCCCTTTGTTCCATTCACTAATCTTGTTGCCCTTCTCTGTACTCGTTCCAGCAGCTCTACATCATTCTTGAAATGAGGCCTCCAGACCTGTATACAGTACTCTAGGTGTGGCCTGACCATCGCCTTATACAATGGAATAATCACCTCCTTATCCCTGCTGGAAAAATTCCTGTATATCATTGACAATACTCCATGAGCTACTCTTGCAGCCCGTCTGCACTGCTCAGAGAACTTCATATCTGCCTGCACAACCACCTCCCAGGTCCCTTTCATTCTCTACCACTGTCAGTGCAGTACCACAGAGTTGATACGTTGCTCTGGGGTTGCTGTTTCCCATGTGTAGTACTTTACATTTGTCAATGTTAAACTTCATTTGCCAAATCTCAGCCCATCTGCTCAACCTTTCCAGATCCTGTTGCAGCAGCATAGTGTCAGTAGTGTCCTTGACAACCCTGCCTACCTTTGTATCGTCTGCAAACTTCGATATTAAGCTTGATATACCATCATCAATATCATTTATGAATACAGAAAACAATAATGGACCCAACACTGAGCCCTGAGGGACTCCACTAATAACATTAGTCCACGATGAGCAGTGTCCATTGATTACCATTCTCTGTCTTCTGCCCCTCAGCCACCCCTTTATCCACAGCAGCAATTTGCCTCCAATGTCACACTGCTCCAATTTGTGTAGCAGTCTTCCATGTGCAACAGTATCAAACGCCTTTCTAAGATCCAAGTATATAATATCAAAGTTATTCCCTGCATCCAGTTCCTTTGTGACTGCATCATAGTATCCAATCAAATTGGTCAGGCAAGACTTCCCCTTTACAAAACCATGCTGTGTCCGAGCTATAACTGAAGTTTTGTCTAAATGATCCTGCAGTGCTTCATTAACTAGTGCCTCCATTAATTTTCCTGGAACAGAAGTTAAACTCACAGGTCTATAATTACTTGTGTCAGCCTTTGATCCTCCTTTGTGAATTGGGGTCACATTTGCACATCTCCAGTCTGTGGGTACCTCCCCAGAGTCCAAGGAAGCTCTCATAATTATGGCTAAGGGTTTGCTTACTTCCTCTGCTGCCTCCTGTAATATAACTGGATAGATCCCATCCACCCTGGGTGCCTTTCTTGTGTTTATCTTCAACAATTTCTCCTCCACTTTACTCTCAGTTATTACAAGATTCTCTAGCTTACTGCTAGAGTTGAATACACCTCTGGCTTTCCCCTCACTAAATAACTCCTCATGTGTGAATGTCGATGCAAAATATTCATTTAGTTTGTTAGCTACCTGAGCAGGATCATCAACAGTTGACCCATCGATATCAAGTGGACCAATCTGATTCATCCCCTTCCTTCTAGAGTTTACATAAGTAAAGAACTCTTTGCTGTTTTTCTTTGCATCCCTTGCCAAAGATTTCTCGTAATCTGCCTTCACCTGCCTAACCTCCTTTGTAACTTGGTAACAGATCAACTTGTATCTATCATAGGCTTCTGTGTCACGTGTTAATTTGTATGTATCCCATGCATTTTTCTTCTCTGCCATATGCCTCATCAGTTCATCTGACATCCATTTATGTCTAAACCTTGAACAATATTTCTTAGTTGGTATGTAAAGCCTAGTAGCTTCCAGGATAAGTTCTTTGAATGCTTCCCATTTTGCATTTGCTGTTGGTAACATCATCAGTTGGTCACACTGTATAGAATTTAAATACTGTCTCAGTCCATCGTAGTCGCCTTTACGGAAGCAATAACCCTTCCCTTTACCCCTAATGGTAGTTACCTCTTTGAGTAAATCCCACTTCAGCACACTGTGATCACTGCCACCTAGTGGTTCATTTATCTGCAGATTCTTAATGCATGAAGAATCACTGCTGATAATCAAATCAAGAGTATTCCACCCTCTAGTTGCCTCCTGAACATGCTGATGTAGAAAACAATCATCCAATAAATCCACAAAAGCCTTGCTAGTGTGTGAGTGACCAGCCCCCAAATTCCAGTCAATATCTGGGAAATTAAAATCTCCCATTATAAGACTCTGATTTACTGGCCCACTCTATTTCCCTGTACAGTTTCTTATTATACTCATCAGAGTCATTAGGCCTATAGCACACTCCTACTCAATTTTGATCAACCAATCCTTACGTCACACCAAACTGACTCGACACTGCACTGTCCAGCGATGTCCACTGGCTTCACATCCTTGGATTTTATGTATTTCTTAACTAATAGCATAACCCCTCCTCCCTTTATATCTTGTCTATCCTTTCTGTAGACGTTGTACTCCCCAAATTCCAGTTCTGCATTCCTTATATCTGTGTGACACCACGTCTCTGATATCCCAACAATATCTGCCTTTGATGTTTTGAGCAATACCTCAAATTCATCAAATTTATTTACTAAACTCCTAGCATTGGTGTAAACGCAAGTATACATGCACCTATTTCTATTCTTAGCTACCCTAACACAACCCATGTGTTTACTTGTACCGCAATGACTCCCAGCAGTCTCTGAAATATCCTGCATCCTGTTTTTCAGGCTTCTGCTCATTCCAGTAGAAGGAGTGCAAGAATCTCTTTCACCTCTGCCAGTGGCTACTGTTAATCTATTCGTCTTTGTCTCCCCCCAAGCTAGCAGTTTTCCGACCCACCTAACACTGCCTCGATAGCATCAGCAAATATTCTTGCACCCTTTCTATTTAAGTATATCCCATCCCTGTAATAGCAATCTCTCCTGTTAACAAGTACAGTCCAGGCTGAAAAAAATTCTACCCCTTGAGCCTTGCACAATCTTTCCAGGGCCGAATTGATTGACAAGGCTTTCATCATATACTCCCTCCTATCGTGTCTGGGCAGAATTGCAGACACTTTCAAATTCAACCCTATTTCACGGCTTTTTTTCAACAGTGGCCTGTACTTGTTAATCAATTCTGCCGGTCTCCTACTCTTGATATCATTAGTGCCAACGTGTACAACTATATCACCTTTTGTGCCCTTAAAAGATGATATCTGCTCTACAACGTCATCAACCTTTGCCCCTGGCATACGTACTCTGGTCCTGTTCCACCTATCCTTTTTACAAAGCATGTTCCCCGTTTCCCTGACAATAGAGTCACCAACAACTACTAGTTCTTTTGGGACCAGCGCATTCTGCCTTGGGAGTTGCCGCTATGTTGCACGACGACGAAGTGCAAGCTCTGGCGTTGATGTGGGCAGCTGAGAGCTTGATGGGCCCCTCAATTTAGTTCCTTCGAGGGCATCCACCCTGTCCTTCAAGCTCTCATATAGGCCCATAAGAACGCTGAGTTGTTGCCTGATTTCGATACACTCCTTGCATCACGCTCACAGAAAGACATCCCCAATGGCAATATCTGTCCCCTACCTGAATGCTCCACAAACATCATGCAATCTGTGCATTTTAGAAGGCTGTGATTCAGAAGGCAACTGCCCCCCTCAGTTCTCCTCTGAGCCACAGCACTTCCATTAGCTTGAGCCTTTTGTTTTGCTGCTCTGGTCTGAGTCATGTTTCTTTTAATTTAAATAAAATTTCAATTTCAGTTTATAACCCTAAACTGAAGAACTTTACTAAGATCTTTACTTTACTAAGAAATGTTCAAGTTTCATTGCGAAATTTATATTTTTGTTTTTAAATAAATTTTTAAAGAAATCTATTAATTTTAAAGATTACTATTAATATATATTTTAGTAGCAAGGGATTAAAATAGATATTTCGCCCTCCCCTTTGAGTATGCCGTTGTTTCATACTATTAGGTGTATAAATTTAATGATTATCTATTGACATTTAGAAAAAAGTAGCAGAATGTTATTCTGGTGTGTTCCACCCCGAATATACCACTGCTCATCAGCATCCAAACTAGAAATCTTGGTAGGCTCCATTGTGAATGTAGACAAATAATCACAACAAAACAGCAACAACAGTGAAAAGAGAGTAATTGAAAAAGGTGCCTGAATTCAGCACTTTTCAGGGCAAGTGATTATTGAGATGATTGGTGTTATTGACCAATCATCTTGCTTGAAATGAGTTCAAATTGACCAATCAGCATGCGTGTTTAAAGTTTGCTATCCCTTTATGTCGGGAATGAACTTTTCTTGTTTCTCAGGAAGAAAAGGAAATTTGTCAGTCTTAACCCTTGACCTCACAAGGTCACAAACATGCATTTCGATCTAGGACAGATAAATGTATTTTTATTTAAAGTAAAACTTTTAACAATTTAATTGTATGCTGGAAAAATACTATCCATTTTGATTCAATGGACATAAAAACGAAAGTTTCATGATGAAAATGACTATTCATATCGAAAAAATTTACGTATTCATGTTTCGGAAAACCACTAGTTTTAACCAGATTTGTATCGAGTTTCACATCTAGTCTTAACGCCTATTCCAATCATTTTGGAATAAATTGAGTTGTCTCTCTAGAAATGAAAAGGCATAATGTAACAAGAATCATGCTGAAAGTCACAGTTCAAACTGAAGTGTATATTCATGTTGGGAAAAACATATTGCTAGCTTTTAGTATGTATCCTTATTCATCAGATGCTAAAAACAAATCTTTTTAAGCATTAGCATTAGCAAGGGGCACATGATGCAAGAAAGCAAGCTTATATACACCAGCCAAAAAAAAAACACATCCCCTTCTCATTTCACCCATCCACTTGCTCCAAATGTTTGTCTAGTTCTGCCTTGAATCTGTGTAAGCTATCAACTTGTACAACGACAGATGGAAGTCTGTTCCAGCAATCAACCACCCGCTGGCTAAAAGCAAACTTCCGCATATCTATCCTACAACTATGTTTCCTCGATTTGAATTTATGCCCTCTCAGGAGATTATTCTGAGTAAGAGGAAGAATCCTATCAGCATTGGGCATGCACAAACCATTCAAGGCTTTATATACCTCAATCAGATCACCTCACTGGTGCCTAGTCTCCAGACACTTTAAATTGCAAAACTTAAGCCTTTCTTCGTAAGAGCAATCCTTCCATTCACTAATCTTGTTGCCCTTCTCTGTATTCATTCCTTCTTAAAATGAGGCCTCCAGACCTGTATACAGTACTCAATCTCAATTTTCATTGAGAATTGAATGGAATATTTGGTCATCAAAATCGATCAAGTGTTCTGTATAGTGACTCCGTGGAATGACCATAGCGAAACATGCGTTTTGGAATTCAAAATTGCATCTTTTAATAGACGTTTATTGATTTTAACTTCGGAATAAAATCTAATTGTCTGGATATATGAGTGCAAAGTTCGACATTACAGTTTTTAATAAACAAACATGAACGAGACAGTGAGACGTAATGACTCACTCTCTGTATAGTGTGAAAATAACCAGACATGCTTGTTTGCGAGATAAACAGAAAAGTGCACGTGTTTTCACGTGTCAGACGAAAAGTAGAATTTTCCTAGCCTAGCATTTTTCTTTGAAAAATGCTAATTTTATTCAGATTATAAAACAAAATATGAATTATTCCATAGAGATTATTCTGCATACATAAGAAAATGTCAATTTTATTCAAAAGAACTACAAAAATATGTATTGTATCACATTTTGTACCAAACAGAAAGCAGTATTCATGTCTTGAATATAAAAACGGGTGATGTTGTCATCTGACCCACTGTACCTCACAGAAGGGATGGCATTAGCAAAAATAGAATGTATTAATATGTGAGAGATTAATTTTGCAGGTACACAAAGTAATGTAAAGAAATCATCTCCAGCAATAATGGAAGATTTCGAACTGAGCTATTTAACCATCACTGAACACCAAGAACTGGTTAGGCTACTAATAGGTACAGAGATATTTTGGCCAAATCTCCTTCCCAATTGGGTCAATCCACTGTAGTGCAACACAGAATGAAATTAGAAGACAGTGTTCCAATCAAGCAGAGAGCCTATCGCATGCCCTACGCTCTATAGCAGGAGGTGGAAAATCAGGTTGATGAACTGTTGGTTGTAGGTATAATTTCACCGAGTGCCATATTCAGCTCCAATTGTAATGGTTAAAAAATGGGATGGTTCACTTCGCATTGATTTCTTAATGCCAAAACGATTGCAGATAGGAAAGTCAAGGGCCTATTTGGATATTCTGGGTGGGAAAAGCACATTACTGTAGCACTCGTGATCTTCGGTCAGGGTGTTCTGGCAGATTCCTGTCCACCCAGCAGACAGTAAACAGCTTTTACGACCGGCCACGCCTTGTACGAGTTCAAAAAAAAACCGCCGTTCAAGTTAAAAATAGCCCTGCAACGTTTGTGAGGGCCATGGCTATTGTTTTTCCAGATTTGAGAAAATAATCCATCTTCTGCTATCTGGATGACATTATCATCACTAGTGAGGATCTCAAAACGCATATGGGAAGGTTGGAAATGGTCTTCCAATGCTTGAGACAATATGACCTTAAACTCAAGCCACCCAAATGTGAATTATTGAAGAAGCAGATAACTTATCTTGGACATCGAGTCAGTTCAGATGGGATCCTCCTGGATCCAGGAAATGTGGCTGGTATCAAGAATTGTTTGGAACCTAAACCGGTCAAACAGGTGAGAAGATTGTTAGGGATGACGATTTTATAGAAAGTTTATCAAGGACTATGCAGAAGTATCTTGACCATTAACAAACCTCGCCCGGAGAAAGATACATCTTTTGTTTGGAATGAAACGACACAATCTGCTTTTGAAAAATTGAAAACATCACTGATATCAGAACCATTACTGATCTATCCAGACTTCTCCAAGCCTTTCTTTCAAAGCATCGACGCAAGTGATTATGCGATCGCGGGAGTTTTAGAGCAACAGTCACAAAATGGCTCCAGACAGCCAATCGCGTACATGAGTAGATTGCTGAAGCAGGCTGAGAAATCGTATAGCACTGTCAAAAAGGAGAGGCTGGCAGTTGTGTTTTCGATCTGACAGTTCAGAACTTACTTATATGGCAAGGAAGTTTGTCATAATTTCAGACAACGCAGCATTAAAATATCTACTGCAATTGAAGATCTTACCCAATGCCTTGATTAACTCAATGGAATTTGATGCTGCTGCAAGATTAGGATTTCTCAGTTGAACATCGGCCGGGTCATTTATACTCAAATGTGGATTTCCTATCTCAACCCGTGCTAGAGGAAATGCCTAAGCCTAAGTCCATGTAAGAGAAATGTCATGAAAACAGTTGCACCATTATCAACTGAAATCTCCTTAGAGGCCTTGGTCATGCCAAAACATGCCACTAATGATCCGATGAGGTCGTTACAGAACGAAAATAACAAATTAAATACTTTAATTACACAATTAGAGAACAACACTCAAGCTTCAGTGAAGATCCGATTCATACTATTTGAATTATGGGATATTATATCACTACACTCTTCCTGATGCAAAATCTAGTAGGAGTGACCCTTGCAAACAATTGGTGGTACCAGTCTCATTAAAGGCAGAAATCATGAAAGTGGCCATCTAGCATCCAACAAGACATTACAGCAGATTCAGAAAGACTTCTTTTGGGTGAATATGTACAGTGATATCAAAAATTATTTGAACACTTGTGTTTCGTGTTTGGAGAGAAAAGGATATAATCCTAAGGCTAAGGCAAACCTGATGCGGATTCTTTCTGAGTCAACGCCTTGGTACAGAGTGAGTATGGACATTATTGAACCATTAGCCACCAGTTTAGAGGGAGATAAATGCCTTCTGGTAGTAGTGGATTGCTTCACGAGGTACACAGAAGTGATACCTTTGAACACACAAAAGGATGAAGCGGTAGTAACTGCATTTTATCAATTTCGTAGTTGCAAGACATGGAATTCCACAAGTCCTATTAACAGACCATGGTAGTAATTTTTGCAGCCAGCTAATGAAAAACATTTATGAACATCTTGGAATTAGGAAGCTTCAAACAACTGCATTCTACCCCAATGTAATGCCAAGGTGGAATGCCTAAATAAGACGTTGGCAGCCATACTGTCACACGTAATTAATACCACTCAGTCAGACTGGCATATTTGTATACCACTAGCAGTTGCAGCTTACCACTCAGCCGTTCACTCATCTATATAGGAAATGCCGAACTATCTGTTATACGGGAGGGACCTGATCCTACCTCAACACATGTGGAATGCTCCAGTTCAACCAACGTATGCTTCCTTGGAACACTATTCGGAGCAGATGGTAGGAAGGATGGAACGTACATATGGTATAGTTCAGCACCACCTTCAAGAAGCAGCGGAAAGGTAAGAACAGTACCGCTCCACTAAAGCTGTAGATAATCTTATTTTCCCGGAAGAAAGTGTCGGTGTACGGGATATTGCACAATTTCTCGCTCTAACGTGCTCTGGTATGCCTCTCAACAGTGTGGGTAGAAGGAGAGTAGGGGTCCCTGAGTTCATACCCAGAGGTACTTAAAGGGGTTTTATTGCTGCGGTGGAGACAGGATGGAGAGATGTTTCGCAGGATGATTACCAAAAAGGTAACATTTAGAGTAAATGTGCATTCTTGAGTGACTATATTTGTGACGTAGAATGAGAGAACCACAGTATATAAAGGGTTCTGGGAGTCACCAAAAGAGAGAGAGAGAGAAGCGGTGGAAAGGGCTTTTTGTGATGTGTAGGGGTGAGCTTGCAGTCGGTATCGTTTCGGTGGGTCGCAGTAGCAGAAGCCTTAAGAAAGATCGAGAAGCTGAAACAAGTCTCGAGGCTCAAAGAGGACCACGCCCTAGTTTCCACCACAGGGAAGGAGGTCTCATAACTTGCTTTGGAGAAACTGATTTAGCCTGGTAAGCAAACTGTTTCTTTAGTGTGAAATAAAATGTCTGCAATAGAATAACTAGCTTAAACTAAATGCTTCCTTCCTGAATATTTAAACTCTGTTAATTTAAAAATGAAAGGAAATTTCTTGAATGGTTTGGGTTACACAGGAGTCTTACAGCAAGGTACTGTTACAATAACAAATTAGAAGGAGTGAAACTATTCACATTAGAATAGATGTAAGATTGATTACAGTAATGAGAACGTGTAATTGAGGGTGATAAAAAACACCTAGAGTATTTGCCTAAGGTTTTTCTGTTTCCCGACCTTCTGTTCTATGTTGATGTGTTTGTGAACATTGTAGCTTGTTAGCTAATAGTACTATGCCAATGAACAGTTCCGGTGATGCTAGAATTTAGTATGCCATAAAGATGTTGGTTAATACAATATTATAACTCTAAACAAATTCATGTTGTTATTATGAACGTAAACTTGGAAGCAATATATATATATATATATATATATATATATATCTTTACTTTTACATTAATAATTAGGTAGGGTGAAAACGTACTGTATACATGTTTATCATTTAATAAATATTGTTATGTGTTATTTCATGTCTTGTTCTCACTGCCAATAACACACCAGAAGAAACAAATACAAACCAGTAAAGAGTTAAGCAGGGTTGAATAAATCTTGGTGACTGTTCAATTTAATCACAATGCAGGTCATATGTTGAAGTGGTCAAGGGCCTATAAACCCAGACCACCGTGGGCTGAGACCAAGTCCTAACTGGACGATCATCTCATTCAACATAGGTACCACAGCAAAAGTAATAGGGAAAAACAGAAAGCACCACCAAACAGCACAAGAGAGAACCCCTACATTAGACAAAAAGTTCAAAGGCCACAGCTTTTCATCCCACATAACGTCGGGAAAATGTCAATGAACAACATATCCACGGCCCTCCCTAAGCAATAACATACCCAGGAATCATTATCAACACTTTAATTGTCAAGAAAAAATATCTAATTTTGAGTTTTTCATCGCGCATAATGTCGGGAAAATTATAACTTTAGCGTCGCAAACAATCTTCGCCTGCAGCCGACGTCTGGGCGGGCCTCGTCGTCTGTGGACTGACAACCCATCCGACAATTCAAAGCGCAAGCCTAATCACACCTTCACAAACTTTTTTGACGTCACAGACTATGACCGTCATAGACACAGACTATCTTCAACCATGACCTTCACTCTCATTTTCCCAAAGAACCCTGTAGCCTAGAGGAAAAACAGCGTGCCACCAGTCAGAGAGATTTGAGATCAAATCTACCTCAAGAAAATAAAATCAGAAAATACCACTAGGGATAGAGAAAAACACAGACAGTAAAAACTAAAATTTTTGCACCAAACCATTTTAACAGTTCAGCTCAATTAGTTACTCTTGCTCCAATCCCACGGTAACACTTCCGATACCCCATACATGTGTGGTGTGATAAGTACACGTGAAATCCAGTTAATTGCGAATACGAGTATCAGTGTTGTCAACTGGAAATAAATTCATAGCTTACAAAGTAAAAAGGGAAACTGATTCCGTGGTATGAGACCCTTACCCCTCCACATTTGGCAGAGAATGGCCACATACATGTTGTAGCTTAGGGTAGCAAGTTTAACTGGGGCCCTGCCCACACGTTCCATTACACGACGAAGCAACCATCCTTTTGAGACCTGATAATCCTCCCTCTATCGAATCACTGAGTTTTTGATATATAGGTATCTAATGCGACGTCTTGGCATTCTCTACAATCTTCTTGCACTTTGAAGTCGGTTCCTTCCAAACAGAAGCCTGTTAAATGCATCAAGCATTAAATGCATCATGTGTTGCCTTGTTGCCTTGAACTTCACGATCTCTACATTCTTCATTTTTATATCAACCAAAGCTTTCGCCCGATTTGGTCCCATATTTTAATCATTAATATATCTCAGAGCAACTCATCCACCTGCTGAATTATTCCCGATCATTCCTTCTGGGTGCTTCAATTTCAATGTCACAGAGTGTATAAAGTAGCCTTACCTCACCTGATTTCTTGCAACAGAATACATAAATAAACATAATAAAAAACTATAAATAAATAAATAGAAAAAAAATACAACAGGTGAGGCAATGCGCCGGCGGACAGTTTGGCAGTTTCAAGGTTCAATGCAGTCAGCTGAGACACCTATCTAAACTTATAGGTTTAAATTTTGATAAAGTCATTTTTAGATTCAATTCAATATAACAGCTGTTAAAACAAACTAAACTATTACTAATGTTTGCCAAAATAGGTTTCCCTAGCAATACCAGGTTTGAAACTCGTGGTTTCCAAAGTATGAACTTCTCTGTCTGTTCAATAAAATGATTAAATCACAAAACTAAAAGATTAAATTAAAAAAAAAAACACTTTGATTATTATTATTATTATTATTATTAGCCATATGGTGCAAGGAAGCCTGAGGCTTATGCTGCACCAGCCAAAAAAAAAATCTGAATTACCTTGAGAGCAAAAGAGAGAAAACAGTCAGAAGTAGAAAGAAATCACCAAGAAAGAGAAGAATGATGATATTCAGCTCAAGACCCTGGGTGTGCCAAGCCCATACTCACCAGATGTGAGCACCTGGGGTTGTATTGCAGGGGTTCATTTGTACTGGTTGATTAAAGCCAACTTTTACTTATAACAATTTACACAAGCACTGCCATGTAATGTCTGCTGTCCTATTTTATTTTAAATCTGTTGGGGCCTCTGACTGCAAGGAAAACTCCGTGTCCTTTCAGAATACAGAGTAGAGTGAAGACAAATTTACTCCCGACACCCGTTAATATCAAAGAACGATTTAATATACATATAATAATATTTTTAGGTCTTAATCATACATTTCACTTTATAAGACACAATTCTCATAGTTAACGCATACATTTAAAATACAGTCTTCCTGATTAACATGAATATTTCTAAACTCCACTTTGCAGGAGGGGTCTTCACAGTTATTAGAATTTACTTGTACGCTCCAAATACAAAAACACCTACAAACTCAATATTAAACTCCGCTCTATGTATATAAAGTGCTTAGCATCATAATACACAGCCATTTCTGAATAAACAGAAAATTTTTAAGGTGGCATCGTTTTAGGTTATATCTCATATTGTGAATGCCTTCACAACGAGTTGCCATGATATTGCACTACTTCGAATAAGTAACGCTTCACCTAAGGAGAAGACTAGTGTTACTTATTCTCAGATAGGTACCACCACCCAGACAGCACTGTTTCAGGGCCATCATTGCATCACTTGGGTACCTACCCACTCACTGACGAAGGGCCAAATAGCCCTGAAACAGTGCTGTCTGGGTGGTGGTACCTATCTGAGAATAAGTAACACTAGTCTTCTCCTTAGGTGAAGCGTTACTTATTCGAAGTAGTGCAATATCATGGCAACTCGTTGTGAAGGCATTCACAATATGAGATATAACCTAAAACGATGCCACCTTAAAAATTTTCTGTTTATTCAGAAATGGCTGTGTATTATGATGCTAAGCACTTTACATACATAGTCTAAATTTGTTCGCAGCTTGAGGCTCTAGCCCTAAATGCGCCTTAGTCTAAATACATCATACACCATCAGGCATCTCTCATATTGTGGAGCTATACTTCATAACTGTTTTTGCCATCATTGCATCACTTGGGTACCTACCCACTCACTGACGAAGGGCCAAATAGCCCTGAAACAGTGCTGCTAGGGGGAGCTTGATGATGTCCGGAGTTTCCAAGAATAGGTAACAACAGCCTTCTCCCCTGGGGAAGCGTTGCCTATTCGAGGAGTTTATGAGTTTTTGAGTGGTGTGAGTTGAAGGAGTTACTGTCCCTTTCATTCTTCTACACTGTTTCTTTTCCTCTTCCACTCCTACTATCACTTTCCCTCTACCTTTTTTGCTTTTCTAAGTCTAATAGGGACAAGTGGATATTCGAGTAGATATTCACATACATACATCAAATAGCCCTGGAACAGTGCTGTCTGGGTGGTGGTACCTATCTGAGAATAAGTAACACTAGTCTTCTCCTTAGGTGAAGCGTTACTTATTCGAAGTAGTGCAATATCATGGCAACTCGTTGTGAAGGCATTCACAATATGAGATATAACCTAAAACGATGCCACCTTAAAAATTTTCTGTTTATTCAGAAATGGCTGTGTATTATGATGCTAAGCACTTTATATACATAGTCTAAATTTGTTCGCAGCTTGAGGCTCTAGCCCTAAATGCGCCTTAGTCTAAACTCCGCTCTCTAAAGAGTTAATATAATATTTATCCTTAACAATTGTCTTATGAAATATATATTATTTCTCAGGAACACTGAATGCCTTCAGGAAGTTCCAGTTAGTATTAAATCTTTCTAGTGCGAATAATTTTAGAGCGGGAGACATTATAAAGGAAAATTGGCAACTTACTTTCCTGATCAACTTGCTAAATATTAATCAGTCGAATTAATCTGTCCTGGATATCTAAAGGCCCACCGCTCGCCTCTGATGTTATAGGATCCTATTTTCTTGTTCTTTTTCCTCGAAAACCTTTTCTCCAGCAAACTTCGGCTTTATTTCCCAACTGGCGGGTTTCCCTTCCTCACATTTTATGCCATTACTCCACAAAAACTTCCACATGCACAACCCTATACAGAACTTCTCTACACACTTCCCGACACGTCTACACAACGAAAAGAGCAAAAGACACCTCAAATTCGCGCCCTTCTCCTTATATATCTCTATGCCTATATTCAGGAATAATATCCAATATTTTATAAGATAAGTATAATCGGAATTCCCCCCCCCCCCTCTTTTTTTTTTTTTTTTTAATTTCTGGTAAGCCAGAGCTTACAGTATATTCTGGAATGAAGTAATTTAAGAAAATTACCGCTGTGTCTTTTCATTTTTACATTACAGTTAAAAGATTTATGTTCCTTTAATAAACTAGTAAAAGTCTAAACCAATATACCTTTGCTGATTAAAGCTAATGTCAAAAAATAGTACTGTAATCAGTTTACATGACATTTTTTAACACAATTATTATTATTATTATTATTATTATCAGCCATATGGTGTAAGGAAGCCTGAGGCTTATGCTGCACCAGCTAAAACAAAAAAAAAAAAAAAAAAAAAAAATTCACGAGTTATCCTGATAGGGGGAGAGGGAGAGAGGAATCGCCAAGAAAGAGAAGAATGATGATATCCAGCTCAGGACCCTGGGTGTGCCAAGCCCATACTCACCAAATGTGAGCCCCTGGGGTGAATGTTTAACAAAACTCTCTCTTATAAAATAATCAGAACAATCCATTTTAACGTAGTTAAAATGGATTGTTCCCAGTTAATATAGATGAACAGTGCTCTGTTGAGTCAGTTTGGTGCGAGATAAGCACTGCGAAAGGAAAAATAAGGGTAGGAGTGTGTTATAGGCCTAATGACTTGAATGAGTACAATGAACAATTGTACAGAGAAATAGAGTGGGCCAGTAAATCTGAATGTCTTATAATGGGGGATTTTAACTTCCCAGATATTGACTGGAACTTGTGGGTTGGTCACTCACACACCAGTCAGACTTTTGTGGATTTATTGGATGATTGTTTTCTGCAGCAGCATGTTCGAGAGGCAACCAGAGAAAGTAACACTCTTGATCTGGTTATCAGCAGTGATCATTCGTGTATTAAGAATTTGCAGATAAAGGAACCACTAGGTGGCAGTGATCACAGTGTGCTGAAGTGGGATTTACTCAAAGAGGTAACTACCGTCAGGGGTAAAGGAAAGGGTTTTTGCTTCCGTAAAGGGGAGTACAGTGGTCTCAGACAGTTTTTAAATTCTGTACAGTGGGATCAACTGACAATGTTACCAACAGTAAATTCTAAGTGGGAAGCATTCAAGGAATTAATCGTGGAAGCTACTAGACTTTATATACCGATTAAGAAATATCGTTCAAGGTTTAGGCCTAAATGGTTATCAAATGAACTAATGAGACTCGTGACAGAGAAGAAAAATGCATGGGATGCATATAAATTATCAGGTGACGCAGAAGCCTGTGGCAGATATAAGCTAGTCTGTAATCAGGTCACAAAGGAGGTTCGGCAGGCGAAGGCGGATTACGAGAAATCTTTGGCAAAGGATGCTAAGAAAAACAGCAAGGATTTCTTTACTTATATAAACTCTAAAAGGAAGGGGATGAATATGATTGGTCCACTTGACATCGATGGTTCGACTGTTGATGATCCTGCTCAGATAGCAAACAAACTGAATGAGTATTTTGCATCTACATTCACACGTGAGGAATTATTACAGTTTGAAAATGGAAGAAGGTTATCAAATTGTAGCAGTGTGCTTAATGATTTTGTAATAACTGAGAGCAAAGTGGAGGAGAAATTGTTGAAGTTAAACATAAGAAAGGCACCTGGGGTGGATGGGATCTATCCAGTTATTTTAAAGGAGGCGGCAAAGCAACTAAGCAAACCCTTAGCCATAATTATGAGAGCATCCTTGGACTCAGGGGAGGTTCCCACGGACTGGAGATGTGCAAATGTGTCCCCAATTCACAAAGGTGGATCGAAGGGTGACACGAGTAATTACAGACCAGTTAGTTTAACTTCTGTTCCGGGTAAAATAATGGAGTCACTGGTTAAAGATGCATTGCAGGATCATCTAGACAAGACTGCAGCAATAATTCAAACACAGCATGGGTTTGTTAAGGGAAAGTCTTGTCTGACAAATTTGATTGGTTATTATGATGTGGTCACAAAGGAACTGGATGCGAAAAATAATTTTGATATCATATACTTGGATTTCAGGAAAGCTTTTGACACTGTTGCGCATGGAAGACTACTGTACAAATTGGAGCAGAATGGTATTAAGGGTAAGTTGCTACAATGGATAAAAGGATGGTTAAGTGGGAGAAGACAGAGGGTGGTAATCAATGGGTGCTGCTCTTCATGGACTAATGTTATTAGTGGAGTCCCACAGGGTTCGGTGTTGGGTCCACTGTTGTTTTGTGTATTTATCAATGATATTGATGAAGGTATATCAGGCTTAATGTCGAAGTTTGCAGATGACACAAAGGTTGGCAGGGTTGTTAATGACAGTAATGGCAGTGTGCTACTGCAACAGGATCTAGATAATTTGGGCAGATGGGCTAAGAAGTGGCAACTGAAGTTCAACCTTGAGAAATGCAAAGTACTGCATATGGGTAGAAGTAACCCCAGAGAAACGTACCAACTGTGTGGTACTACACTTAAGGTGGTAGAAAATGAAAAAGACCTGGGAGTAATTGTGCAGTCAGATATGAAGTTTTCTGAGCAATGCAGACAGGCTGCTAGGGCAGGTCATGGGGTTTTGTCAATGATATATAGGAATTTTGCTAGCAGGGAAAAGGAGGTGATTGTCCCTCTGTATAAGGCAATGGTCAGGCCACGCCTTGAGTACTGCGTACAGGTCTGGAGGCCTCATTTTAGGAAGGATGTAGATTTGCTTGAGCGTGTACAGAGAAGAGCAACACGATTGGTGAGGGGAATGAAGGGATTCTCTTACCAAGAGAGGCTTAAGTTCTGCAAATTGCAGTGGCTGGAGACTAGGCACCTGCGCGGTGATCTGATTGAGGTGTATAAGGCCTTGAATGGGTTGAGCACGCTGAATTCTGATGGGATCCTTCCACTTGTTCAGATTACGAACCTACGGGGACATAAGTTCAAATTAAGAAAGGACAGATGTAGAATAGATGTGCGGAAATTTGCCTTTAGCCAGCGGGTGGTTAATTGCTGGAACAAACTTCCATCTGTCGTTGTGGAAGTTGATAGGTTAAATAAATTTAAGGAGGAACTGGACAGGCATTTGGAGGGAATGGCGTGATGATTTTTTTTTTTTTTTTTTTTTTTTTTTTGGCTGATGCTGCATAAGCTCCTACACTTGCTTTCTTGCATCATGTGCCACTACTACTACTACTACTACTACTACTACGTAACAGTATTTTCGCTCTACAACAGATCGGCTGCTTTTTCACGTTAATTTAAAAGCCGTTTTTCTTTCTAAATTTCTATAATTCAAAGAAAAATCCTTTAGTTCTCTAAACACGCTGGCGCAATTAATAAATGTGAAACTGGCTTACCTCTGGACTTCAGAAATTCACTGAAATATATCTCTATCAAATACCTGATAGTTCTTTTCCTTTAATTTGCCATTTTTGACCTTTAGTGAGATCACGTGAAACTATTTACTTCTAGACCAAGCGATCTTTTTAAAAGGAATAGCGTTTAGAACACCATATTGAAATAAAAACACTTAACATAGAAATAACCTTTTTTTAAACAAAAGCATATTACTAGCAATAAGCGATATATTTCCACCTTTAAATTTCTTTAAGGCTTAAACTCCATAATATTTCTTGAACAAAAATATAAAAATAAAAAACATGACAAATCGTGTCTTGCCCCAAACAGCCTTTTTCATATCCATTGTTGATTTACGCCAGCACTATCAACCAACAGCGGTATCCAAGTACAACATCAAATTTTCTGGTTCAAGAGTAAGCAATGCGAAACAATGACAGTGATAAAAGAAGCAAGTGCATATAACAAACTGTGGTTGCCAAAATCAAAATGTTTACTCTCAATAAAAAAAATAAATGAACTAAGTGCAGTACTGTATAGCAAAACAACTTACTATAAACTAAATGCACATTTTTCTTTACAATCCTGTGTGGAAGTACAATGGATATAATCTTTTTCACAGCGTTTTTCTTCCGGTAAACAGGCATGTCGACACAGAAACAGTATATGCAATTTACAGTTACTATAGACTGGCGCCACATAGCCTTAGTTTCTTTGCCACTGACAGACACATACAGATATACATTATAACCAGTAAATTATACAGGAACTCCCCGACTTACGCATTTTCCACTTTACGTAAGTTTTTTGCCGACCGGTGCAAACTGAAAAAAATATGGACACGTATTTTGCATCTGTAGGGATAAATGGAGGTATTATGAAAATATTGTAATGAGAACCCAATAGCATATTATTATTATTATTGCTCTTATATTTTTACTCCCTGATTGGGGGTTCCACCTCGTGACGGGTATTGCTACCAAGTACACAGTCCGGTCCGATATTCCCTGTCAGAGACTTGGTAATTTGGAATCTCCTCTTTTCGATCTTCTCTGGCTTAAAATCTCTCTTTCTCATTCTGTCAAATTCATCTGTTGTCTCTACCATTCTCCCAACTCCACTAATCACTTGGAGCTCTTTGACTTCCTCTCATTGCAAATTCACTTTCTCCAGTCCAACTTTCCTAACAGTGAGGTAATTTTCCTTGGTGATTTTAATGTTCACAACTCCAACTGTCTTCCATTTTCTAGTCACAGCAAACCAGCTGGTCAACAGGCTGAGGCTTTTGCAATTACAAAAGACCTTATACAGATTGTTCATTTACCTATAAGAATACCGGACAATCCTAACCATACAGCCAACACACTTTATCTTTTTCTCACAAATAACCCTTCTAAGTAGACAGTAGAAGTGAGTGGTCCTTTAGGCACCTCAGATCACAACTTGGTGATTGTCTCTTCTCCAATTGAGCCTTTATCTCATGGCTATTCCCAACCTCGTGTTGTTTGGCTTTACAAGAATTCAAAATGGGATGACTTGAAAGATTTCTTTTCTTCTTTTCCTTGGTCGGATTACTGTTTCAAAACTTCTGATGTCAACGTTTGCTCAGAACGTGTCAGTGAAATTATTCTTGTAGGAATGGAATCTTTTATCCCACTCTCCACTTTAAAATCTTGTCCTTAATCTAAACCTTGGTTTTCCAAGGTTTAGAATGTTGTATATCGTAATTGGCTTGTTTCCAGTTCTTCAGTTTCATTTTCTGCCTACACTAAAGCTCACAACAATTGTAAAGCAGTTATTAATCAGTCCAAACTAGATTTTGAACAGGCTAAGAGTAGAAAACTTGCTTCTTGCCCTAATGGTAGCCGAGCATTCTGGTCTCTTGCAACGGCTTTCGGAATATGGTCTGCATGCCTAATTAGCCCAAGAAGAAGCAACTTGCTTGGGCTAAAACGGGATGCATAACAAGCAAAGGGGTTGGGCGAATTAAGTTTATTAATAGAACAGTGAATGCAGAAATCTATACTGCTATTTTGGAGGAGTGCCTGAAACCCGTTAATAGAGATCACCACAGACGTCCAAAACTGCATTTTTCAATGGGACTCAGCACCTTGCAACACAGCAAAACTGGTAAGCTTTATACTATTTAGTTTTGATGATGAGTTTGTCTTACAAGGATTAAAACATACTTACACCTGTTTTCCCTCATTTTTCTTCCTTAAGGCGTATATAAGAAAAGAGGCCTACGTGCTCCGGATTCATAATGCGAAAAAATTTTATTTGTTGCACAGAGCACCTTAAACTACAATACATAAATAAGCTTTCGGCTGGGTGGCAGCCTTCATCGGATTAAAATACTTGAATGGCAGTTAGAATAGAGATGCACTGCCAGGATGGTGCGTGAGGCGCGTGGTTAATTATTTGTTGATGTTTGTGGCTGTGACGTATTGTGGTGACGTGGCCAGCGTTTGTCTATGGATAGAATTACTGACTCTGTGATGGGATTAACTTGACAACCACTGTTCCTGTTCAAAGAGGCGTCCGAGCATTTTATATTTAACGATTCCAACCAGGTACGCCTTAGGTAATGGTGGGACCTGTCCACAACCACGACATCGCGGTGTGGGTCGATGTCGTGGTGGGTTGTCCAGACATGCTCGGCGATAGCTGAGTGTTCCACATCTGCCAAACGGATCGCCCTTTTATGTTCTGAGAGGCATTTCTCGAGTCGACGTCCAGTCTCTCCAAAGTAGCAGCTCGTGCAGTCACGGCAAGAGATGCGATAGACCAAACCGCTCTGTAGAAGGGTGGGGACAGGTGCTTTTATGTTGGAAATGAGAGAACGCAGTTTCTTGCCTGGGAGCTGGATGCACTTTATCCCATGTGATTTTAGGTTTCTACCGATCTGTTGTGACAAGTTGGGGTAGTATGGGATGAATGCCCTTGTGGTTGACTCGTCACTGTTAGCGTTGCTGTTGATCGTCACGTTGTCGCGTGCTTGTAGATCACACCTGTCAAGGACGTCGATAGGGTAGCCACACCTCGTAAGGTCTACTTTGACTCTGGTGACCTCTTTGCGTCTTTCATCTGCGGAGCTGGAGTGTGTCCAGACGCGAGTTAACAAGGTTCGGGCAGTGGAGAGGAGGTGGCCCCGTGCGTGTGCTGACCGGAAGTTGGTAAATTGGCCAGCACACATAGGCTTACGATAAACTGTCGTCTTCAAGTATGTGTCTTCGCGCCGGACAAGTGTATCTAGGTATGGATACACTTGATTTTTTCGCCTTAAGGCGTAGTCATAACTCAGATATGCTGGAATTACAGTGTTGGACTGGACTGGCCTGGCAACAGTTCACATTTGAACCCTATTGAAAACTGCTGGTACATAATGTCGTATACAAGTAAGATTCAGCTGCAGGAGAGAATTGTAAGGGTCTGGTACCACGAAATTGGGCAACCGTATATCCACAAGTTGATTAACTCTATGCCAGATCGTTGCAAGACTGTAATTGCAGCTCGAGGAGGAACAACAAAATATTGAGGACTTATTTTGCTGATTTACAGTACATAATACTATTACGTAACTTGTCATTTCAGTTTGTATACGTAATTGCAATAAAATGTATGTTTGGTTGTCATGATTGGCATTTGCATGATTTCTCATATTTCCGTTAATCATGCATTTTACCCTTTGGAAAGATATTTATGGCAATTAGGTATATCAGGTGGAGTCTTTTTATTGGATTTCATTCACAGAGATATATATCCCATCTAAAAAATGAATTTCGAACAATTCTGCAACCCACAATGCAACGCAAAACGCATTATTTGCAAAATTCACAAGTGATGCATTTTTTTGTCTACCACTGTAAATGATAAATAGATATTTAAGGACTAAGTGTGCAAAGTGAAAACCAATGAAGAGAGTTAAATCTGTTGCTGCATTGCCAAATTATTAATGAAACAAACAAACGTTGTCCGCTTTTCACAGATGTGTGACAATTTTAAAAAATTCTTTTGGAATTTATATTTTTAAACAAGTAATTAATTTTGGCATTTACACAAAGTAGTGCTAAATTTTCATTTCTGTATGTAAAAAAAATTTAAAAAATAAGTAAATAAATAAAACAGCTCTCTGGATAATGATACTCATTACAAGTACAATGCCCTATCTTCTCTTGGCGTTGAAATGCAATTTGAGATGGGGTTTTTTTTGTCGAAAATTCACTTTTTTAGCCATGTACAGAAGTGATACTTTAGTACGTAAAAGTCTACGTCTTCGGCATCTTGAAACTTATTATCTCTGTCTAAAGCATTTTTCTAATATTTAATAATTATTAAATATTCCCCAATTACAATCCGAAAGTAGTCCAGTATACAAATAACTAATAATTTTCTGCCTGTCAGTCAATGAAAGTTACACAAAATTTTCACTAAACTTTGTCATTAAGACAAAGTATAACATCCAGCAAATTATAGAATTATTAAATATTAATATTTAATTTGTCTTGGGCTGTGCCATAAATTTATATAATATTACTGATTGAAAATTACAGCTGACCTTGATACACCTAAACTTAAAGGTAAGTTTAGACATTTCAAGTTCAACAATAATTTTTAGTAACCAATGATTAAATGTCAAAAAAATGTTTTTAATAATTATTTGTTTTTCAAAATACTCCAGGTATTAGTTGATAACGGGAAATCTTACAATATTCTTTCCATGAACTGCCATATACTTTGCGGCATTTTTCTTCATCACGAAAACTGCGGTGTACCAGAAGAATTGTCAGAAATATCACATAACAATAGGGAAGAAGACTACTGAAATGTGATGGGATACACCACATGAAAGCTGCCAAGATCTCGAATATATAATTCATGTGTCGACTAATAGCCCAAAATCCAGATGCTAATAAGATGGCGGTCCTGGTCTTTCCTTCTCGATCCAAATATGTAGCTTTGATCACGCGAGCAGGTGCTCCCCAAATTTCGCACTTACCCTCAGTTCGACGTACCAACTGCCGCTGATAATCAACCCAATAATTGAAACTAATCATGGTTATTCCCACGATGATTAAAACCCCAAACTCCAGTGAAGTTATCTTCGGTGCATTTTCCACCATATAAAGGGTTGTTAAGCTGTAGAACATAGGTAGGAAAGCAATACATCCCCAACAGATGTAAAATCCTGAAAAAATAAATTATTTCAGTTTCATTATTACTGTGCTAAAATTGTTAAAATATCAACGCTATTAAACTATATAATTTATTATGCATTGTTCGTAACATATGTATGAATTAAATTGCAATTAACATTCCTAATCCTTTAAGAAAATAGCTGAGAATTTAGAGCAGATCCACGGAAGTTTTTTCGTTCGTAACTTTGAGAAATTTGACCAATAACCAGAATCAGAGTGAAGTATGACCAGACCTATGATGCTACAAGCAATGATCGCAGTAGCTATAATGTTGTCAGCATTAACTCTTTCTTAGGCACATAAATAAATAAATTTTCAGTTTATACTCCGGGAAGACCACACGGTCAGAGGAGTTCACAAAATGGATAGATTACAAGAAACAGCATCGTATTTAGAAGTCACGGGCTTGAACGCCGGTCACCCAAAGCACGTCTACTTATGTACCTTCGGTCAACGCGGTCAGTGGTCTGAGCATCCTTATCCGGATGGAACCACTCAATGTGTGGATTGTGATTCATCACTGCACAACACATAGACACCACGCTACATTATAACCTGAAGAACCTAATGATTTATGCAATTCTATTGCATCATGGTAGACAGTGACTTCTGATCGTTAGCAGCTACAAAGCTATGGATAATTACTCAATTATCCGCTTCCCTGATGCGTCCTTGACGGATCAGGGAAGCGGATAATTGAGTAAAATGGACAGGAAAATTACCTTTCTAAGATAGTTTGAAAATCACGTGCGAGCCAACAGCTACTAATCCACTTGACAAATACTGCAAATATAAATGAAATAAGGAAAACACCTCTTTGAAAGGAAGACAAGTCTTTTACTCATCCCATTCTGCTTCTTTAAAAAAAAAAAAACGCTGTCTTAAATTAAAAAGTGGTGAAACCCGTTGTGAAAGTAAAGTTTGTTTTCTGCTGTCACTATTAAGCCCATTGCACTAAGTAAGTTTTTCTTGCTGGCTAAAGTAAAAAAAAATATATGTCCTTCTTACTCAATATAATTCAATAATTTTTTTCACTTCTAAAATATAATCTAATTAATATCATAACTAAATTTATTTCCGTAATTCTTAATTAAATAAATGTATTTCATTTATTTAATAATAATTTTTATTTAATTCTGTCCCGGAAATAAAGAGAATGGTGTGTGCGTGCATGCGTGCGTGTGTCATAAGATGGAGAGATTACAATGGTGTGTGTGTGTGCGCGCGCGCGTATGAATAAACTTTCTATATACACTGGAAAACGTTAAACATGAAAAAATATTCTGATCGGCAAAATGCTATGTGATTTAATACATTTATTTTCTTTTACATGAAACAAAAAACGCTTAACATGAAAATATTTCGCATCTCAGAAGAACAAAAAAATATACCGGCCGCCGCGTCGTCACTAAATTTTTACTGTTTATGACTTTATCACTCAATTTTCTATTAATTAGGCCGACATCTGATAATAAACAATATAAATCAATAAATAAATTTTCTGTTTATACTCCGGGCCGACTACAGGGTCAGAGGAGTTCACAAGGTAGAGAGAGAGAATACAAGAAACTGCACCGTATTCAGTAGTCACGGGCTTGATAGTACAAGGATGCCGCACACCACCCTTATCATTTTAACATATTAACATTTTAATATTGCCTCTACCCGTCGCAGGGCAAAACATTTCATTTACAGTCTTGAAGTGAGGGACACGTACTGTATAAAGTGGTGAATTTCGTGTTTAGTAAAAAATCCGTAAATTTATTACCCTCAACTGTACAATGGAAAAATCAGGGCGTAAACAAAGCGCTATTTCGCTTAAAGTTAAAATGGTGTTTTGTAGGGGATTCTTCGAAAACAGACATTTGTAAAAAGTTCGGAATCGCTAACTTTACGTTGTCGGCAATCATAAAGAATAGAGACAAACTTACTGCAATGTTTCAGCGCAGTTCTGAGACCTAGCGCGTTTGGTTCAAACGAGCTAGGTCTCAGAATGCTCCAATATCTTGAGCATTCTGAGACCTAGAATGCTATATTCTAGGGACCTCTATTAATGGAAAAAGCGGATGTGTTTGTAATTCATATGGGATTAAATTCGTTGCGAATCCAGGCTGGTTGGAACGTTTCAAGAAAAGAAACGGCATCGTTTTTAAAAATGTTTGCGATGAAGCAAATCAAGTTTCACCGAGTATGACATCGGATTGGTGCAGTCTACATTGCCCACTATGCTTAAAGAATATAGTGCGAGAGATGTCTTTAACGCCGACGAAACGGGGTTGTTCTATCGCAGCTTACCCGATAAAACTTTATCGTTCAGCAGTGTTCTGGTGGCAAAAAGTCCAACGAGAGGATAACGATAATGGTGGCTTGCAATTCGGAGGGATCTGAAAAGCTGCCCTTATTCGTTATCGGGGAGAGTATGAATCCGCGCTGTTTTAAAAATGTTAAAAAAAAAACCGGTTGTGTACACAGAAAACAAGGCGTGGATGACCGCGACAACATTTACTGATTGGCTTTTGAATTTAGATAAGCGCTTTTTATGCAAAAAGTTGCCATGATTGTTGATAATTGTCCAGCTCACTCTGACGTGACATTAAAAGCTTATATTTTTGCCTCCAAACACTATGAGCATTTTACTTGTGATCAAGACATAATATAATCATGTCTTGATCACAAGACATAATTATCTTGATCACACATTTAAAATTTTATTACCGAAAACAATTGCTAAGAAAATATTTGGCCGCAATTGAAGCAAAAGATTTCTCTGTCAAGTTATTGGATGCATTGCATATGTTGCGCACTGCTTGGAATCTTGTAACGCCAAAGACTATCGAAAATTGTTTTTGTCATGCGGGATTTTCCAAAATGACGAATTTAATACCTACTCAAGAGTCTTAAGACAAAAAAGAAGCTGAACTGACATTCAGTGAAATGTTTGGGCATGTTTCATCTCTTTTAGAAAGTTCGGTATCTTTGGATGAATTTGTCGCAGTTGATGATACTAATTTGTGTACAACGCCGATTTTAACAGATAGAATTATTTTGGATGTCGTAATGGCGTACGGAAGTGGGTCCCGTGGTTGAAGATATTGATGGTAATGTAGACAATGACATCGATTTGTTAGTTACATCAGAAATGCGAAAATTGATAAAAAGTATGCGCAGATATTATTTAGATGTACATTCGAGTGGTGAAATGAACCAAATAATGGACAATAATGAACAATTTGTAGATAATAAGATGATAAATAACACGGTGCAAAAAAAGATAGATTTTTTTACAAAAAATAATTAGAATTTTTTTTTTAATTTTTACATATTGTATGTGTTTTTTTTATCTGATGAAGTCAATGAACATGTTAAGTGTTAATAAATTGTTTTGTAAAATGTCCCTTGTGTAGTGCATAAAATGTTAACTTGTTTAAACTTTCTATCTTAACTCTTTTGATTATTACGACATCAAAAACATTGGTGAGTTTTTTTTTTGTTTGTTTACTTCTTTTAACACGAAAAAATATTTCTGTCCCCATGGTTTCATGTTAAACGATTTCCACTGTATTTTTTTAGCAAAAACACTGTATTTTTTTAGCTAAAAGTGGTACAGCGCACATTTAACCAAGAAATGTATTGCCGATGCCCTGTTATCACATAGTCAGATAACTAAGAAAACGCAACTACTCTATATATATTTTGACAACATGTATGAATGTAACCAAAAATTTTGACTTTAAACATACCAGATAACACTTACCTGCTCTATCCAAAATAATATCCAAACTCTTCATATAGCCTTCCTCCCACCAATAGAATTTGCAGATATAGATGGTCTGCAATATTGCTGTGGCAGCCATCGCCCAGTTCCAACCAAACTTTTCCGTTTGAGCTTTCCAGCATACTAGTACTATTAACTGCCAACTTAGCATTCCAAACCTACAATTGGTCCACATCTTAATGTCAAAATTACGACTTAGGCGTGGATAGAGCTCTGTACCCCAGTAAAAGTCAAATATGGGATTACCTGATGATTTCCTGTCTCCTGATGACGGAGCTATCCACCCTTTAAATAATAAGAATACACAGAATACAACACCAAACACTACTAGTGTCCCAGTAATAGCAACCATTTTTGTATATAGATACCATGCCGACACTGGAATAGGAGAGAAGAATAAAAATCCAACCATCATCATGGACACCATGTAATATCGAAATCCCGAATCTCTGTACTCAGGACAGAATCCTGTTATTGTTGGAGGACCATAATATTTTCTTCCTTTAAGAAAGAGAATAGACATGGCTGCCCACGCTGCCACAATGAAAACGCAAGTCCATGATGTTGAGTCTCCTATTCCTGCTGCTCTCCAAGCCTCTTGCCAGAAATGACATGGGTTCTTTGACGCCTTATTAAAATTGCTCTTCTTCGAGACCACAAAGTATGTGGTGCAGACAATCAAATTTGGAGCAAAGAACAGCAGAAACAGAGGAGCGATGGTTTCCCTGACTATTATATCATATAAACTCTTTAATGGTAAACCCTTTTTATCTCCACTTGTAGATGCCATCTTCTAACTCTGCTTGCTCCTAGAAGAAAGATTATATTTTATAATTGTAAAAATTATCATACAAAAATATAAACGCTATTGGTCAACAAGAACATATTTTGAAAAGAAAACATGATGTCATTTGATTGACAAAATTTGCAATTTTCAATTATAGAATATATAGTCCCCCACTGGAGCCTTCTAATATAATGCTATTCATTTCAATTGTATTTTTAAGTTTTCCAGCGTATGCGATTGTAGCACGGTATATCCAGCCGTTCAAAGAGCCCCAGAACCAAAAGTCACAGGAGTTCAAATACAATTTGGAAAATGAGGCCACAAAACACACAAATTCAGCACGATTAACTATAGTAGTAGACCGTAATGTCATTTTTCCACATCTTATTTTTTCCAGTAGTAAAAATGAGATGGCCAAATTTTCCTACTGGAAAAATGAGATGGCCACGATAATGGAATCCCACCACTCAGCGTCATAATGTTGTTGAAGTTTGCAAGCGACAAAACTTTGCACTATCTGTAACGTGAAGAAGTACAGTCATTCATAAACAGAGGCTTAATTAGAATTTCCCGAGCTATGATCAGAAATGCGCATTTTATTTTCACTATTTTTTATCAAATAATGAAAATTTAATTGAAAAATAAAATAAAAATAAAATTTAATAACTAAATCAATTTATTTAATTATTCAACAATGATTATTAATTAATTATAATACAATTATAATTTAATGTTTTAAATAATTAATTATAATATTAAATTATTAGTATGAATATTGGCTTAAAGCACAAAGAAGCCTCGCTTTTAATGTATAGCAAAAAAAAAGTTTATTAGGTACATCCACCCCTTGTCATGAAATGGAGCACTCCAATAACAGTACCGCGTGTACGTACCAAGCAACATAAAGCAGGTAGCCAGGAATACACACAGGAATTTGTATGTGGGCTGGCCTAATAGGCAGCTGACGAGTCGTCATGAGAAGGCGTGAAATAGGACATGCTCTTTGAGTAGACCGGGGTTCAAGCTCTTGATTGTTAAATACGGTCGATGTGCAAACCCCCTGGACCAGCTTGGAAAATTATGGTCCATGCCCTCAACGTGACTTCATGAGGAGGCCTCATCCAGCAGTGGATTGACAATGGCTGCAGATTTATTATTATTATTTTTTTTTTGTCATAATAGATAATATAGAAGCAATATGGAAAAAAGTGCGGAAAAAAGAGAAAAGAAACTAATAAGTAAAAGAGGAAAGAAGTAGAAATATATACAAATCTATTATTGTATATTATGCGACGTGTTGTTGGATATTGCATATGCAGGCATTTACGTTCGCAGTCATCTATTTACATATACATTCACGTAAATGTATATATACACACAGATATACAATGTGCAATCATTAATATCTAAGCACCAGTCCGTGGATAGTTGCTCACGTTGTTCTACCCAAGCACCACAAGTCAGACCACTATGACGTAGCCGAGTGGTCAGGAGCGTAAGTGCAGTAGCACGCGCTCTTAGAGTGGACCGCGGTTCAAGCCCGTGACTGCTAAATAATTAACGTTTATATTGATGATTTATTGTAAACTCCACTAACCTGGTGGTCGTGCCGGAGTATAAACAAGAACATTATACACTGAGTGATCACTGAATTATGACCACCTACCTAATACTTCGTAGGTCCTCCTTTTGCCCAGTACAGCAGTTATCCGACGTGACATTGATTCAACATGTCAGAAGCGTTCGGGAGGTACGGCCAACCAAGCTGTGTGTAATGCGGCCAGCAATGCAGATATGGAGGTGACTGGTGTATCCAGACGGCTGATATGCCTTTCCATAGTGTCACACAAGTACTCTATGGGATTGATATCGGGAGAGTTCGGAGGCCAATCGATATACTGGAAGTCAGAACTGTGTTTCTCAAACCATTCCTGCACAACAAGTGCCCAATGGCTCGGCGCATTGTAATCTTGGAAGACACCGTCGCTATTCGGAAAAAAATGTAACATAGCGGGGTGTACACAGTCAGCAAGCAGTTGACGATAGTGGAGACCACTGATACGTTGTTCCACATGCACCAGGGGTCCAAGTTCCTGCCAGTGAAACATGCTCCACACAATACAACCGCCTCCATCGGCCTGCACTTTTGATACCATACATGATGGATGAAGAGCCTCATGTTGTTGACGCCAATTCCGTACACGACCATCCACGGTGTGGAGTAAATCACGTGACTCATCCGAGCAGCACACCTTCTTCCAGTCTTTTACGCCAGTGAACCTTGGCTAGGAGAGGATGCCGTAGGGGTCGTCTGCTGGTATAGCCCATATGTGCGACGCATGGTCATGCCAGATATTGTTCCGGGTTGGCCCATGTTGTATTGGGTAGTCAACTTTTCAACGGTGCTACGCCTGTTGAAAAGTTGACTACCCAATGAAATGAAAACAATCAGAAAAGGGAGGTGCCGTCACCTGTAAATTATCGCCGTGTTCGTCGGTTTCATCGAAGTACCTGCCGGTGTTTACTATACAGGGCTTCAGCCAATATCACTGTGTAATTATTTACCTGCGTTTATATAGGCCACTTAGGAAAAGGCCTTTTGCTTCGGGTTCCATAATACATGAGGAATACTGCTGCATCCGAAACAGCAGGACTAAAATATTTAACTGAAATATTTACAAACTATACAAATATTTAAAATATATACAAAATGCTAAACTACACTATTTACAAATATAGAATATTCATTAATATACAAAAAAAAAACGTTACAATGGAACATCAAATGTAAAACAGTGAATCACACATATTTAGAGGGGATTGTTTTGTAAATTTTTTTTTTTGGCTGATACTGCATAAGCTCATACGCTTGCTTTCTTGCATCACATGCCACTACTGCTACTACTACTACATGCACGAAGTTGGTGAAGGTTATGGAGGCAGTTGTCAATAATTAATTGCATTTGTAATGACGTAATTGCCTCATCCTCTTCTCCCATTGGTTCGAATAAATATCACTAGGAGGAAAACTTTTTTAATGTATAGATAATAAATAATAATTGCCGGATTACTGTTGGTCCGATTTTAATTAAATTTAGCAAATCGTTCTAAAAGAGCCAAATATAAAATTAAGAAAGTTCATCCACTGCGAGTCGAATTTATTACATACAGACGGACGGGGTACTATTTAGACGTAAGGAAGTATTAAGTACAGAAAAATGCAAATAAACTATATTCTGAAATATTCCCAACAACCTTGTGGAGGATAGATGTTATATCCGCTTCCCATCACTCTTGTTTAAAAATCTAAAAAAAAAAATGAACTATTAATGTGCAACATTCTGGAAATTATCATTGTTTCCCCGTTTCGAAATGTAACCAACAACCTTTCGGGATGGGAGATATATGTCTCTCAGCAATGCCCGTTAACACCTGTCTTGGTGCAGAGAACAGACGCACTGGATATTACAACAGTGACAGAAAGTGACGAATCATGCTACACAATCCAGGCATGTGATCAACGTAGGTGGTAATGGAGTACTGTATACCGAAAGAACAGATTCATTCAGATTGTGCTGCACAAATAATGAAGTTCAGTGGTGGTAATGGGTAGCATACTGGCATGTTTTACGATAGTACACTGCAAGTTTTTAGTATGAGGGCACTACAATTGTTCCAGAATATTCCGAATGTGTTCAGTTGGATTCAGATCTTAGCTTTTCGCAGGAAATGGCAGTTTAACTACATTATTCTCCTCAAAACACTGTGATGGTTTGTGATATGGAGGGTTGGAAGACTGGTCATCTGGCAAATGCCAGAAGGGGCCTTCTCCTAATATATCAGTGAACCGACTCTAGTGGAAACACAAATTAATATTAAATGTCTAAAAATATTTTTTATGATCATTACAATTTCTCTTTACAAATTAATATAAAATATTAATTATTTCTGGGCAAATTATTTAGTTTTCCGGTTATTCATGCACGATTTTTCAGTTTGGTTTTCTTTTAATTTTCATAACTTTATGAATTTATTAAAGACTTATAAAGCAGAACGATTTTTTTAATTGAGACATTCTTCGAGTTGTGTTTTTAGCAGCCTGTTTTTAAGTTTTTTACTGTTCCTTTCAATTAACGGAGAGTAAGAGATTATTACTACACGATTTCTTGTTATTATCAATTATCATGACTTTAAAATTAAAAATAAATTTTAATTATCGGTACCGAAAATCACACTATTCCCCATTTCTTGGCCGGTTTACTTTAAATGTCAGGATCGATTTTTTGCCACAGTCTGTTACTGGTTGCATTCCTAGTTTCATCGATGATAACCAGTGGAGTAAATCCTCGGAGGATTACCGATGTACAGTTAAATATAAATAACCATATTAGCAATTTATTTTGCACTCATTCCCGCAAACCAAAGAGTCGACCTCGATCACAGTATTGTACTGTAATAATACTATCATTAGCTATTGGATCTGTTAGTTATCATATAATCATTTGGTGTGACACCGGGGTAATAAAGATCATGCTCTTTAATAAAATTAAGAATAAGAGTTCTCCCTTTAATAAAATTAAGAATAAGAGCTCTCCCTTTAATAAAATTAAGAGTTATTCTTATTCTAATAAGAATAAGAATAACTCTGTAACTCAATGTAGGTTTATTGACTTATAAGTGAGTAATTGAAGGTTCATTCGAATAATATATCCATAAGTCCGAGTCAAGGCTGGCTCAGAGAGCCACATATTCAGGTATAAATCAATTCTCTTTCTATTTTCTTTGCCTTGAAAATTCGTGTTTAAAGTATAAGTCGATCTCCCTACCCCCATCCTTTTTTTTAACGGTGATATTTCTCATTTCGCGTAGTTGTGTATAACAAAAAAATCTACATTAAGAACTACTGGGTACGTTTTAAGTCAATTGCTTCTTCTCCTTCTTTTAAAAGTTTGCACTGCATTTTAAATATACACATATAAAATTATAAAGAAAGCAATGAGCCAAGTCAAGAGACCAAAACGTACAAGCATAAGTGACGATGTGATTTCATTCTGTAACAGGGCCATTCCTCTTTGCCTGCTTACTACTGTACTACAATGTTTTTCCTGGTTTTTCTGTAAACCAGGAAATGTCCAACCTTTTTTTTAATTGGAGCCAAAACAGATAAAATGCTGAAGATCGTGGGCCATGAGAACACTTCCTTACACTAATCACGCAAATTACATGACCAAACCATCTCAGTCTGTTTTTCTCGATCATTTCTTGTAATCGTTCTTCTCCAATTTTCTCCCGAATGGCCGCATTTCTTATTCTACTCCTCCTGGTCTTTTCACACACCTTTGCTTGCATTCTGATAATATCATTCTCTTGCATTACCCATGATTCTGATCCATAGATTATCATTATTGGTACATAATAAGCTCTATAGAACTTATTATGTACGAATACCATCTTGTGCTTCTCAGATACTTCCTTTCTCCAAACTAGATCTTTTACACAGTTATAAAACATTTGTCCTTGGTCTCTTTTACTATCTCCTTATCAATTCTCCTTCTTTATCTACAATACTCCCTAAATATTTGAAACTATCCACTTCTTCTCTCTCTTCTTTGCCTCAATAAAGATGTTAATCTCCTCTCCTCCCCTCCCTACTTCCTTGTCATTCTCATTGCGTTTCTCTTGGAATCACTAAACTTTCATTTGTATTTCTTTGCCCCTCCACCCAGCCTTCCACCTGCTTTTGTGTCTCCTCCTCCCCATAAATCAACAAATCATCATCACTTTCATTTTTATTGTCCCAATCTTTTTTTATTATTATTTTTTATTTTGTTTTGTGTCAGATTTTAAGTTTTTATTGTTGTTTATTTCCAATAAAACTCTTTCAATGTATGAAGTTGTTTTATATGATTCATAGATGAAAATTTAATTGTTAAAATGAAGGGTGCATTTATTTTTGATCCAAATGACATCATTAGTAAACATTAGGAATCATAAGTAATTACGCGATTTCATGATGGGCAAAAATTCATTTATTATTTTAGGGAGTTTGCTTATCACAAGGTTTGAGAACCCCTACTGCACACATTATAAAGAATATGCATATATGAATACGTTCATATATGTAAAATAAATATTCCAAGATGTCATTCAAATTTTTTTTTGGTATCCCCACTCCATCCCCCGACTAGAAAATTATCTGCAGATGTGCCTAACTGTCAGTACTTACACCCATAGTCGTATTTTCCGTTAGCGACTTCAGGCACTGTGCTTAGGGCCTACGAAAAAACACAATTCACACTGAATTCAACAATTTTATTAAAACAATAAAATTCTAAAAACCAATTTTTAAACAGATTTCTAAAATAAATTCTTTCTTCGGCTTTTTCTGTTAGTAAAATCAAAACGTCATCAGAGTTCATATTGCAAGTAAGTTAGTGCTGGAATAGTGTTGTAAAAATTAATTCAAAACCAATTTTACAGAAACTCTTCCGAATTTATTAAAAAACAAAAAATTACATTTACCGCAAGAACATTTTAATATATTTGATAAAATGTAGTGAGGCCTCAGAATGAAGAGTAATTCGGCCTAGGAATGCCAAACGAAGAGTACCTAGGGGACACCAAAAGACGACCCTGCCTAGACTTGTATAAATATCGTTGTTGTCTATGCTCCATTCTACCAATAATTAATCATCGGTACCTTATAAATTTTGAATAATTATCGAGAAGCTAATATATTTATATAATTGGATCAAGCAGTGACGCCCAACCTTTTCTTGTAAAAAAACAAGTAATGAAATAATTAAAAATATGAAAATATAAAAATAAAAAAAATATGATATAATTAAAATAAATTAATGCGCACGGAAATGGTCAAGTCTGGAGTAATAGCAGGTTGGTGGTAATGAAATAGGTTTACAGATTAAGAAAAAGAAAACAGGTAATTTTGTGTGTAAAAATTAGATAAATATGCAATGCTTGCATATTTATCTAATTTTAAACATAAAATTACTTCTTTTCTTCATTTTTTTTCAACCTTAATATATATATATATATATATATATATATATATATATTAAGGTTGAAAAAAAAAAAAAGTAAATATATATATATATAAACAAACCAAACCAAACTTTATTAGTGATTTCTTTTTTGCTTTGTAAAGCAAAAAAAATCACAAATAAAATTTGCAGTGATCAGGCCTATGTTTACAAAATTTCGCGCAATCCTTTAAAAACACTTGTGGCACCATGGCTAGACTTCTCCAGCCATGGTGAAAAAGAAATCATTTGATCCACAGCTTCACATCAGTTAGCCTGCTTTATAAATTACGTGCCTTAAGTTTTTTGAAGGAGGGAGGACTGAAATCACTATAACTTATCAAAATGAACAAATGAGGAACAAGGACAATTTATACGGTTCCTACGTAACGCTGAAATCAAACTTACCAGACAGTGAGTGATGTACACGTCTCCTTCGAAATGATCGCCTATCCGTTGCTATAGTAATATCATTTCGCCACGCTTCTCTTCTAGAGCCGAACAATAATGGTAACGGTCCTATCACTGTTGTGACCTTGAATGCAACAACGAACATCTGTAGGCACAAGGTGCATTATGGGCTGTACGTCGGTTCATACTACGAGACAGTGATAAGCTAAAAACGATAGGTTGTCAGTAACAGTTTCAAATGTTACTAATGATGTTTTATCGTGATTGTCGTACAGTTATTTCACCATAGATAATTGAGGAAAGTATTGCTGAATATATTTTCGTTTCTTATTCACTATACAGAAATGACATTCCTACTCACTTTTCCTCAACTTTATATTACTTCGTGATTAGCTTGAGATTAATACAGATGAAAATTGGTAGAACTTTCCCCCATCTTTAGTAGACTTTTTTTGTCTACTGAAATACTCTGCTGGAAAAAGAATACGCTTTACATTTTCTAAATAATAATAATAATAGTAATAACTAGGGGGCTCCGCCCCCTGCTCGCCAACCTCCGCGCATGCTTTGCTTTTCTACGTAATATGTAGAGGTATGACGGAGTACGTCAAATCTTTTCTACGTAAAAGACACCTGTTGAAACGCACTGATCTAATCAGGAAATGACCTATGTAATTATTTACCTGTGCATTTGTAGTGCGCGGCATTCTCAAGGTCGAATAAATATCACTATGTAATTATTTACCTGCGTTTACATAGGACACTTAAGAAAAGGCCTGGTAAAAATTCAGACCTTGGGTACCACTCCATACTTCAACTAGAAGTCAGGTGCCACGTTTAGCCCAGCCCCCTTTCAGCCTAGGTTGACATGCCTAGGGTGTTTATCCCCGAACTTGGCGCTGTATTAAAATCTGGAACTCGTTTTCATATTTTAAAACAGCGGGATTGGGGAGATAAACACCCTACCTAAGCTAAGCACCCCCTTCCTCGAAGACACAAAACAATCAGAAACAAAACGCATTCACAATAATCACCCAATCACAGAACTCGACCGTTCTACGACCGGAGACAAGTGGTACCCAAATACATAATAGATTTTAGCCAAAGGATTTTTGCTTCGCGTTCCATAATGCATGAGGAATATTGTTGCATCCGAAAGAGCAGGATTAAAATATTAAACTGAAATAATTACAAACTATACAAATCTTTAAAATACTTACAAACTACAAATCTTTAAAATATTTACAAAATACTAAACTATTTACTAATACACAATATTCATTAATATACAAAAAAACGTAACAATGGAACATCAAATGTTAGTGAAGCACGTGCATGTGCACGAGGTTGGTGAAGTTATGGACGCAGTTGTCAATAATTAATTGCATTTGTAGTGACGTAATTGCCTCGCCCTCTTCTTCCATTGAAGTTGTTTTATATGATTCATAGATGAATATTTAATTATTAAAATTAAGTGGTGCATTTATTTTTGACCCAACTCTAACCCAAATGACATCATTAGTAAACATCAAGAATCATAAGTAATTACGTGATTTCATGATGGGCAAAAATTGGCTCGAATAAATATCACTAGGAGGAAAACTTTTTTTAATGTATAGAGAGATAACACCCACTGCACATCAGATAAGTGCATGCAAATACAAGGGATAGTCAAGATCTGTGCAATCAGGAGTGCGCGCAAGCTTGTTATTAGATCTTTGAAACAAGCTGGTTAGGATAGTTAGTTAATTAAATATTATGAACAGTTGAGCTCAGCAAACCCATTTGTTAATTATATGCCCATCTAGCAAATGAGGAACGAGGACAATTTGTACGGTTCCTGCGTAATGCTGTCATATAGCAACCCTAGAATTGGCTGACTAATAGCAACTGTAGTGTATAACACTACACCACCTGATATTGCACTACCTCGAATGAGAAACGCTTCCCCAATGGAGGAGACTAATACCACTACCCACAGGTAGTACCGCTGAAAATAAGTAACCTTAGTACATTAGTCTTCCCCACTGGAGAAGCGTTGCTCATTTGAGGTAGTGCAATATCAGGGCAACTCGTTGTGAAGGCCTTCACAATATGAGATATGACAAAAACGATGCCATTTCACCCACTTCGGTGATTTACTATGAACTAACATGATGCTATGCACTAACTTGTTCGATTAGTGAATTTTCCGTAGTCTGAGGCTTTTAGCCTTAAAATCTTTTTAGTGGTATTCACAGCAACGATTAAATGGCATTGGCGTGCGTTGTGTGGAGCTAAAGGCAGCAGCAGCATAAAAGTTTGCCAAAGCATTTAAAGTTACACAATTTTACTTGCAGTTCAGAATGGCTCTAGTAATTTAGACACAATATCACTAATAGAAAAAATTGTGGTGATTCCCTAAGACCTAAGTAGTGGTGTTGAGCGATTTAGAAAAAAATTAAATGAAATAATAATAAAATCAAGACAAAACTTGACAGTTTCTTCAAACCTGCATTATTCAAAAACAACTACAACTTCTGAGTCTTCTATCGATGGATAAATTGTATTGTTTTTTCATGGTTTTTAAATAAAGGTTCTATAGTGATATTTTTTTATTTATTTTTATCTGCGCTACATCAGTAAATTTTCCAATTTGTTTTCTAATTTTTTTTTTTTTTTTTTGTCTTTTAGGGCTATCTTTTGCTTCACTAATCCGGATTACCCTCAATTAATCCCGGTTAGCAAGTTTTACTGTATATTTTTCCCATTTACTGAGACTCTGGGAGGAAGGGTATTCCTCCATCTCCTGGATCCGTCACTGCAGCAGAAATCAACAGACGTCAACTATTAACTATAATATAGCAAAGACGTGCGACCCAATTTGGCCACAGTAGCCCTTGTTTATTTAAACTTAATATAAACAAGAGCAAAGACATGGAAAAAATTTTCGCATACTGTATTTATATGTGAAAACCGATTCCGATTTGTGTACAAACTCAAGAACGCGTGGTGTTTGAATATTACGAGATCAATAACGTCCAACGACTCGAAATCCGGATGCGAGCTTTCTTGGATACTACAAAGAGAAATAATTTAGGACGGTGAACAAATAAATTACTAGAACCTGAAACACATGACATGGTCTAAATCAGGGGTGGGCAACAGCCGGCCCGCGGGCCACATCCGGTCCGCGACGATGTTGAATCCGGCCCCCTCGGTAAATGCATAATATAGAAAATCCATACCTGACTACACTCGCCGTAAACGTTCGGCTTAATTCGGTTCAATCGGGAATCGCGGCCAGTACAACAGTAACCAAGTGATTCTACGCAGCGTCAAAGAGTTATTTCCTAATTATTATTGTAGCATCGATCGAACGAAGTTCCTTTGGGTTTGACTTCTTATTGAAAAAAATAATATTGGTGCAAGATATTGTATGTTTTATGCCTTTTCTAATTATTACAATTTTTAATTTAATATAATTTATAGCCCATAAAATGAGCCAATTAAAAAAAAAAGAAAAATTGATGCCGAATGCCGCATTTTCAATGATAATTGGACATTCAGATATCTTTTTTAAAAATACATTAATAATTTGGTAATTCAAGTAATATAACATTTTTTAGGTTCTGATTTTTTTTTTATTAAATCGTTCAATCTATTCCGGCCCGCATCATGATGCGAAAATTTCATTCGGCCCGCATCATGATACGAAAATTTCATTCGGCCCGCATCATGATACGAAAATTTCATTCGGCCCGCATCATGATACGAAAATTTCATTCGGCCCGCTGACGAAAAAAATTGCCCACCCCTGGTCTAAATCATAATAATTGTGCCTTGGAAGACTATACACTGATCTCTTAACATCAGCAGCAATTAAAATAAAACTTAAATGTTAGTAAAGAATACTGATTACCAGGGGCTTTCCTAGGGTATGTGGCGCCGGGTGCCAATCACGATTTGGTGCCCCCTTTAAAATTTTCTTCATATGTGTGTGTAAGTTTCAGGCGCCCCTTGAACTTTGGCGCCCGTGTGCAGTGCGGCCCATTAAACCTCGGGACAGCCCACCCCTGCTGCTTACCTTGATAACAGAAGATAAACGCTGTGGTTTTGAGATGTGATCCAGAAGAGTATATACACTTTCAGAACAAGCTATGTAAACTGAGTTAATAAGCGCGCAACATATAAATCACTTTGAATTCGGCTGTCCAAGTTTACTTGAAACTGATATCAGACTCCATTCTTCCTTCACAATATTGTGCATGCGATTTTCCCAGGTAATATATATTCTAGAATTCCTATAACTTGTAAGAATGCGGAAACCGGAAAAAATAAAAAATGCGATGCCACATACAACTACCGGTAATTTGTAGATGACTTCTGCCGTTATAAATTTAAAACTTCATCATAGCAACAAGTGGCAATCGGCTATATAGTAAACCACAGAGTACATGTATCTTATTACTCTGTGCAGTAAACCTAACCATTAGCCTCCAACGTTGCGCATGCGTCATTCTTATTGAAGCTCGATCCAATAGTATTCACACTCATTAACCTCCTTTGCGATTTTCGATACAACTATATAAAGTTGGCAAACTGCTAGAAACAATGAAAATGAACAACTTTCAGCATAACAGAAATTATTATAAATGAAATTATATATTATTAGGTGCTTGAATAACAATAAATGGAGAATAAAATAGGCTTAAACAGCCAAAAGATTTTATATTAGTATCTCTTACTCGCCAAAGCCGAGTAAATACGAAAATGCAAGTATTTTACAAAAAACAAATAAGAAAGGGGGGCCCTCCCTAAAGACAATCGATCAAAATGGGGGGACTAATTTTATCTAATCCTTTCCCCTCCCCCATAGAAAAATCCTGAGTGAGCTACTCTTAATCGGAGGCACTGACTATGCAACTATTTACAGCACATGCCTCCGTAGCTGAGTGGTCATCAACAGGAGTGCAGTAGCACACGCTCTTTGAGTAGACCGGAGTTCAAACCCCTAACTGCTAAATATGGTCAATTTGCCAACCCGGACTGGACCAGTGCGGCAGATTATGGTCCGTTTCCCTCAACTTGAATTGTTGAGGAGGCTTCCATCCTGCGGTGGATAACGGCTGCTGCTTACTTTTTTTTTTTTTTTTTCTAAAGAGCACCTTTCCACACAGAGTAGTCTTTCCACATAGAGTAGCATCTTTCCACATAGAGTAGAGGAACAGTAAAACTAGGACCTAATTTCGGTTCTTCTTTTAAATGCACGAGAAGCAAACACATTAAAAGCTGTCTGAGATTCAACCAGAATTTTATTGTTGCTGGAGTCCAAGTTAGGAACTACACTAAGTAGGTCACGTAGAAGATCGTTATAATGATCTTCTACGTGACCTTGATGACATTGATGACATCAAATGACATTGATGAAAAATATGGTTAACAGTTTCTTCCTGGCCACACAAACAAGATGTTGTTGGTGAAAGTCCCAGTTTGTGGAGTTTAGTATTTATACTTCCGTGGCCAGTTAATATAAACATACCATATAAGCCCGGCGAAAACCACTTTAACTCCTCCTTTTTAATTTCACTTGCTACAGGCAGAAAGTCCCTTGTGACTGCACCAATATCAGATGAAGACCACTCCTGCTGCCATTTTGCAATAAAAATTTGCCATAATCTTGTCTTCTCAGTCTTAATGGGAGCACATAGATATAATTGGATGTTATCATAGGTCAATGGTATTTTCTTCAAAAGGTGATACTTAAGGTAGCGGTACTGAACTTCAAAATGGACAGGTAGTTTCCCAAGCAAAACCTGAAGAGCCATGGTGGAGGTAGTTCGACAAGTTCTTGACATGGTCAGGAGGTCAGCCCTCTGTGCTTGTAACAGTTGCTTTACTACAGCAACTTTATTGGCTTTAAAGCCCCATGCACCAGCTCCATAAGAAATTATCGACAAAAACACACAATTATAGTGAAGTCGTAAGGTTTGACCTCTAAGACCCCAGTCTTGTCTTGTCTTGTTATCTGTTTAATTCGGTTCAGGAACCATTTAGCCTTTTCTTTAACATACTGAACATGTGGTAGAAAACTGAGAGCATCGTCATAATATCATATCTGCATTCACACTCTTTTCACTAATACCTCCGCTTCTTAAATAGCCTATTGAAGACTAAATGCACAAGGTATAATACGTTATGGGTGAAATTAACTATATAATATCCATGTAAATACACCATAGTTTACCCATAAATGTAAATATATAAGTAGTTGTGGCTACCTTCACAACGAGATACCAAGTAGTGCACTACTTCGAATAAATAACGCTTCTCTAGTAGATGAGACTACCGTTATTTATTCTCAGTGGGCACCATCACCCAGACACGTTTCGAAGCTTGTTGGCTCACTCATGGGTGGGCGGGCCGATACGCTGATGATAGCGCACCTTATATAGTTAATTTCACCCATAAAATCATGGGCGCCCGCAGAGGGGGGGGGGTGAACGGGTAACTTGCCCCTCCCTGGGATTGAGTAAAAAATTCCACAAATTATAATCGTAAAAGTGATTGAGATATGTAACCTTACACCCTCGACCATGGGATGCTTTGTCTGCCTTAAAATTTTATTACGGGTTGGCCGGTTTCGGCCCTCTGCGGGGTAACCATAGAACACGTGATCTATTGCACCAATAAAACAGAGTTCCTGTTTTTGGTTCATCGACTGATATTCCCCAAACTTTACCAGAAGTTTTGGAACATTGCGACTATTTCCCTTCTATTAATTCGGCAGTAACTATTGGTATGACATTACCTGTTACGACCTGTACCATTCAAAGAAGTTTCAGCACCTTGAGACGTGTGAAAACATGGTTAAGGTGTCCACTATCTCAGAAACTCGCCTATAAGGTTTATGTATGATTAGTGTGCACAGGAAGAAACTAGAAGAGGAAGCGGTAAAGAAGAAATTTATTGAAAATGTCATCAATAGGTTTGCAATCGATTGACGGAGAATTCAATTCTTATGCGATACGTGATTATTGAAATTATTATCTATATATATATATATATATATGAAGTTAAATAAAAGAACCGGCGCCTCCGTAGCCAGGTGGGAAGGAACAGTAGTGCGTAGCACATGCTTCTTGATTAGACCGGGATTCGAGCCCGTCACCCCCCCCCCCACATACGGAGGATGCGGAACGGTCAGGGAATGACCACTGCATATCCCGGAGCAATATGGCCTTAGTTGCCAATGCTCCTAAAAACCAAATAACAAACATGTAAAAGAATATAAGAAATAGAAAAGGAGAGTGACAGAACAGATTAATGCCATCAAATTTATGATTGTACATTACATCTGTCTGTATATAACAATTTTTTAGTTAATTGTAATACCAACTAGATAAATTGGAAAATTTAGCATAAATGTATTAGGGGTGCAAACTATACTCATTACTTCAAAGGGCCAAGTTTAGGTAACTAAGTTGGACTTCTTTGTTGTACCCTATAAATAAACACATAAAATAATATAAAATAGTAAAATGAAAATGATAATATAGCTAATTATAGATATATGGATACATTGAATGGAACGTTAAGGCAAGCTCCACTCAATATATCCCATCAATAATTAGCTGAAGCTATCTGTTTCTGTTTCCCAAACAGAAATGAGTATAGTTTGCATCCCTAATACTTTTATGCTAAATTCTCCAATTTATCTAGTTAGTATTATAATTAACTAAAAAAACTGTTATATATATATATATATATTGTAAATTTTTATATATTGTTTCCATATTGTTTTATATATTACAGTATAAGGAAACAATATATATACAGTGTATATATATATATGTTGTTTCCTTTATATTGTAAATTTATTATGAATCAACAGGGTAATAAATCTGTAAATTTATATACATTATGTATGTGTTTTTGTATTGATGCAAACTGTATTCTATAATCTACTTGTTTAATTAAATAATTATTTTTAAAAAATTAAATAAAAATTTATTGATGTAATTATTTGTCTCCAAGCTTTGCTCCCCCTGGAAAATTTTCTGTGGACGCCCATGCATAATATATTATGCCTTGTGCATTTAGTCTTCAATATATTATCACTACTTCACCATTTGGCATCTCTCGCATTGTGGAATTAACTTCGCAACCGTGATGGCATGTCTGTATTATCAGCGTACGTGCCCGCCCACCGATGAGTGAGCTAACAAGCTGCGAAATGCGTCTGGGTGGTGGTCTGGCATCACAGAAGTCTGGGCGCCATGCGAAACGCACCACACCCACTGAGAATAAATAACAGTATGTAGTCTCCTCTACTAGAGAAGCGTTATTTATTCAAAGTAGTGCAATACCTGGTATCTCGTTGTGAAGGTAGCCAAAATATGAGATAAAATAAAACGATGCCGTTACACTACTTATGTAGTTAAATTTATGTAATTTAATGTATTTATATAATATCGGTGTATTTACACCGATATTATATAAATAGCCTATGTATAGCGGTAACCATGAGTTCATTCTCATGGCGGTAGGACAATCGGTGGATGAGGTTGTTCTCAGGTAACCCTAACGATACAAATTTTTAACCACAAAGGTTACCTACCCCTCACGCTATCCTCAATGGGATCTATTAAGTATGTTCGAAGATGAATTGTTTAAGAACTAAGTATAATGGTCATTTATGAATAAGAGTTTAGAATCAAAAGAGTTGGAGAGTCTCTCAATATTTGGAGAATTATGCTCACATTTAAAATGCTAAATCTGCAAAAATCTTTTGAATCCCTTACAACTATAAAATTTGGTTACTTACGATGCCAAGTTCGACTCTACAACTTCAATCTAGTTTGGTGTTTTAACTTCCAAATATTTGACAACTCACGAGCAGTCTGTAGAAGTGTAGCCACCTGTGCTTCTTGTAGATCAAAATAACACACACACACACACACACACACACACACACACACACACACACACACACACACACACACACACACACACACACACACAAATTGTAAGACAGACGCAAAGATATCGAAACTAATACGGCCGCAGTAGCCGAGTCGTCAGGGCACGAATGCATAAGTACACGTGCCTTGAGTGACCGGGGTTCAAGTTGTTGTTGTTGTTATTTGGTTTTTAGGAGCATTAGCAACTAAGGCTATATTGCTCCGGGATATGCAGTGGTCATTCCCTGACCTTTCCGCATCCTCCATATTTGGTGGCTCACGGGCTCGAACCCCGGTCTAATCAAGAAGCGTGTGCTACGCACTGCTGCTCCTGCCCACCCCGGGGGTTCAAGCTGGTGATTGCTAAATACTGTGCTGTTTTTTGTATTCTGTCTATCTTGTAAACTCCTCTGACCGTTTGGTCGTCCTGGAATATAAACAGAAAATTTATTTTATTTATAAATATAAACATTTCACCTTCCCTAAGGAATGCACCCAATGGAAACTAGCAAAGAAAATTCAGAAATATAAAAATCCGAAATAGAGCACAAAGTTTCATATTCAAGAAGCAAAGAAAGAATTTTCAATACCTAGAGTGACCTAGACAATTATCTACATATGCACCGATTACTCAAACAGCTACGTTCAGTAATAAATCAGGCCTATTGCTCATTCCCATGAAATATTTCGATATCTAGTTTGAAGGGATTGCCCCTTTCTCATTAAAGGAACGATCCATCTCCAAGCACTGTCTCAAAATCGTCTGGTTCCTTTCGAAAATTTGGCGATCTAAAGATGCAGTAATGCAGAGAGGAATAAGTACTGGCATCTCTTTTTGCAAATATTCAACCAGCAAGAAGTCCTAGCCTCAAGAAGGCCAGGGCTAAAGCTTTTCGTATAAGAAGAATGAGTGAAAAAAAGCATGGGTACCATTGAATTGTCGCCATAAACAGATCTACATATTCTTCCACTGAGTGGAAAAAAAATAAATAAAATAATAATAATAAAAAAGAACGAATTAATGGTAAAACTCATCATTAATAATCGACTATTCACTTACCATCAACATTAATAACCGACCATTCACTTACTATCAACATTAATAACCATTACACCCATTCGCAATGCTTCTTTGTACGAAAACTTATGAATTTTCATTTTAATCCAGATAGCATGAGATCACTGTGGGACTAAAACAAACCCGGACCACAAAATTATCCATCCATCTTTGCTAAATCAAGCCTTGCAGTTCAATTTCTCATTATTTTTCTAAACTATTGAAATTTTCATGTTTTTTCTGCGTAAAGTCAGCATATACGTATCAGACATACTGACGATTGTTCAAAAAATGTATAAGTGAATAACTGGTACATCTGTCATATTTGTAAAACATTCATGTTAGGAATATATACATATATTTTTTTTTTTGCTAATATGATGGAGCCAGAATTTAACAGTGTCTGGGGAAATGTGGAAAATTCTTGTAAAAGTTTGACGATTTCTGTTGCAAAAATTTGGTAAAAACAATTTCAACTGTACGCAGTATTTTGAAAATAACAGGTACAATCACCATGTAAATGCAGTAATATTAAAAACGATTGTGTAAGTTCTGAGCGTGGTCTGTAATATTAATAAAATGCCGCTTTTGTTCCTGTGACAATGTGAAAAGAGCATGCACAATGTGCGTGTGTTAGTCTAACAGCCTTCGGTGGGTATTATTTCTGCAGATATCGGCTATTTTCAGTCGAAATAATGAAATTAAAAGTGGTTTCATCCAGTTTAAATTTATCTTTATTTTTCATGTGTTTGCTTCGAATTTTTCCTTTTTTCAAGTATATAGGCAAGGTTACATTGATAAATGACGAATTATATAATAAGTTCGGCATCTGCTGATACTTCAATTTGTAATAGCTGTAATTATTACTTCAGATGTACACTGCGACGGTTTCAGAACTCTTGTTTGCTCTGCGATTCGAAATTACATTCAGTTCAAGAAAAACTACAAAGGTTTTTTGTTTTTTTCTTATATTCATGAAATCCATGTACTGTCGTCATTATTTCGAGTATAAACCATAAAAACATAAGATGTTTTAGTATTGTTTCAAATGTTTAGTAGTTTTGAATACTAAAAAGATTTGAAACTTAACATTTCAAAAATCGCAACAAGGTGGTGTTTGTCACAAATCCCTTTCAAATAAAACCGCAAAATGTTTTTATTTGAAAAAGCCAATTGATTTCTCCCTTTCTGACAATTTTCTTTAATTTTAAAGGCTCTATTAATTCCATGTACACAGTTTCAGGATTTTTTTTCATGTCAATGTATAAGCTTATCGGAATTCTGAGAAAAAACCCAAAAACGTTATAATCATGTAAATCCAATTAAGCTGGTGATAACGCTATATATATTTTTGAATCAGGGGTGTTAAAAAGCTGTAACACCGTGATCCTTTTGAGGGAACAATGGGGGTGGTTAGGGGGTCTCAATCTTAAATAAATATTGAAAAACATTTTATTAAGATATTTTTACATAATTTTTCTTAGATTTTCAGACGTTTGGCTGTATTTGGGAGAGTTTTACGCTATACACATTTGGGGACGTGTGTTACGCTGTTGAACAAATTTTTTTCCGTCAAAACAGTTTCTTTTATAAAATAATTTCCATTCCAATTGTCTTTATCAAACATTTTTTGTGGATGTGGCTTTCTTGGAAATGGATTTCTCAGAAATATGTGAGTTTTATATCACGTGATTACAAGGCCTATATAAATCCGATGACTCTTGGAGACGAACACTTCTTGCAACGGTTTCATGATTTTTGCTGTTATTTGGTTGATATCTGTTGTAATTGGTGATATGGAATCCAACACTGTAAGTATTATTTATAATATTTGAATTTTTTAAATTTAGTTTACCAGTTTAATGAAAATTCTTTTTTTTTTCAACTAATGATAGAGTAGAAATAAGGTGGAATGCTTTCTATTGCTATTTTTTCCCTAGTAACAATACGGTTTTGAAAACACAACGATGTAATTGTTTATCGATAAGTTTTTATTACAAAATTCCTCATTCTTTAGCAGTCGAATCGTTAATGCACAGGATATTGTGTATCATCATCAGCCATTTTCAATCCACTGCAGGATGAAGGCCTCTCCAGCAACTTTCCAGTTCCTTCTGTATTGAACACTGGCCAATCATTTACTACCCACAAACTCATGAATTTCATCTATCCATCTCCTCTTGGGTACCATTCTGTTATTTTCTTAGTCCATCTGCCATCATGTCTTCGAGCTATGTGTCCTGCCCAAGACCATTTTAATTCTTTAGTTTTGATAAGAATGTACTTTACTCGAGTTTGCTGCCTAATCCATGTGTTTCTCTTCTTATCTAACAGTTTGATTCCCAATATAATTCGTTCCATTCTTCGCTGTGTAGTTCTCAGCTTTTCTTCCATTCTTTTGGTGAGTGCCCAAGTTTCACTTCCATAAGTCATGATGGGGAGTATACATTGGTTCATTATTTTACTTTTCAGACAAACTGGGATATTGCTCTTCAGTATGTGACTATATTTCCTGAATGCTATCCATCCAAAATTTATTCTTCTTTTGACTTCCAGCCATTTATCATTATTACAGCTAATAACTTGTCCCAGATAAGTATATGACTACCCCTTTTCAATTACTGCTCCTTCAATCATTATGTCCCTTTCTGTGGCATACTTGTTCATCATTACTTTTGTTTTAGCCATATTCATCTTTAGACCAAAATCCTTACTAACTGTGCATAACTGATTAAGATTTTTCTCTAATTCCTTGGGATCGTGGCTTATGACCACAATGTCATCTGCAAATCGTAAATGGTTTAGGTACTCTCCATTCACATTGACTCCTTTCTGCGACCAGTCTAATCTTCTGAAAGCTTCCTCAAGGGCAGCAGTAAACAGCTTCGGAGATATTGTGTATCCTTGTCGAACTCCTTTCTCGATTTTAAATGTGCTACTGTCTTTGTCTCTCGTCTAATAAAGGAGGTAGCACTCTCATATATTTTCTTCAAAATCATAATATATGGGGTATCTATGCCTTGTCTTTCCAGTTCCCGAAACATTGCCATATGCTGTATAGAGTCAAATGCCTTTTCATAATCCACAAATGCCAGGCATAATGGTGTTTTATATTAATTTGCTTTCTCCATTAGCTGTGATATTACGTGAAGGTGATCCATAGTTGAGAATCCTGTCCTAAAGCCAGCTTGCTCTTTCGGTTGATTCTCATCAAGTATTCTTTCTAATCTGTTAGTAATGACCCTTGTGAACAACTTGTCTATAATTTCCAATTTCGGATTTATCTCCTTTCTTATGCAGCAAAACTATGATTGCATTATTCCACTCCTTAGGCATCACACCTTTTCTAATGCACTTTGTGAAGAGTCTTGCCAGTTTTTGTGTTATGTCTCTTCCTCCCAATTTTAACAACTCTACAGTAACTTCATCTTCCCCCGGGGCTTTCTGATTCTTCATTTTCTTCAATGCATGTTCTACCTCATCAGGAAGAATATCGGGTATGTCGTATGTGTTGCTAATTTGCAATCCATCTTCCCCACTTGGTCCTGAGCAGTCTGCAGAAGCTCAAACTTGTTCTTAAGTTCCAGTACATACTGCTTTTTCTCCTCTTCTGTTATCTCAAAGACCGTTGTATTATTTACTCAAGTCAGTTTTTACATCTTACCATTCTGTGATCACTTCCAACATTTACCTTATTCAGGACGATAACATCCTGAATAAGGTAACATATTGTGTATAATGTCCACCACATCTATACAAAAATTGGGATGTGTAAAGATATGATTAGGGCATTTTTCGATATCTTCGAGAACCTTGTAATAAGAAATTAAATTTGGGTCGTCATCTTTTATGTTATATTTGTAATAAATTACTGGATGTGAAATATAAAAAATATATATTGCTGTGTTCATAATTCATAAATAATTTTAAAAAATACATGCTATATTTTCAGGGAAATACACCTTGTTCATTAAGCAGTGTTAATTAACATGTTGATTAAGCACTGTTAAAAAATCAATATGTTCAGATACTACCACATATTTAAGCAGTATTAAAAATAATTTGATGTTTTAATAGTTTAAACACCTTGGTTAATTAATTTCATGATTAAAATTATTGCTTTGCTCATGAATACAGTACTTTAAAAATAATTACTTAAACATCAACGTCTAATTTCAAGTATAATTTTTTGTGGAATTTAAAAAATTTTTCCATACTGCAAACAAGTGGTGAACACCTCATATGGAAAAAAGAATGGACTGTGCTCATAACAGTATGCTATCTGAGTTGAATTTTATTATTAGCAAAGACCTGTGCAAGTTGATATTGTTTCTTTAGAATAAGAGTGTTTCATTCGTTAAAACTGTGTCTTTAATGAAGATTTTAGAATTTTAATCATAATGATAAGAACGTTATATAGCTTGGATGTTACAATGTTTACCTTATAATTTTCACACAACTTTTGGGAAATTTTCTTTAACTTTTTAATTTAAATTAAAATTAGAATTAATTTCAAACTTTATAATTTCACATAATAACTTACAGGTCCTGAAAGGACCTATAATAAAAAATTGAATATTTCTGAGATTTAATCACAGTGTGGAAATTAATTTCAGACTTTATAATTATAAAAAAAAACATTAATTGTGTTCAGAAAATAACACTAATTAATTTAAAATTGTGTTCAAATTAAAGAGAATCAGTGAAATCCTGCCAGCTGTGTGCATGAATGTGTTTCTGACTGTACGGCAAACAACGATATTCAAGAAGTAAAATTCGAGGATTTTGAGGTACAAACTTAATAAAATCTATTCAAAAGCAATTATAAACTGCAGCTCAATATTCAATAAAAGACCTCATTCATGAATCTGTGTTTGTTTCATGAATACTTTAAAAACCACACATTGAAAGTTCAAATAATACTTGTAATCTAAAAAAATCAGTTCAAGTGATATTCTAATAACACTTTTTGATTTAAAAAACACACATTGTATTCAAAATAGCACCACTAAATTTATTGATTAAAAAATAAAAAAAGCACACTAATTAATTTATTGGCTAAATAATGATTAATTTAAAAATAAGATAACATTAACTTGTTAATTAAAAAATAATTCCACTCATTGAAGAATTGTATTCAAATACAGTGTACAGTGTACTACATTTGCAGGCATGTCAGTAAATATCTCAGTAGCCCAGTGATGATGGCACTAGCTTTTAAAAGAAGTTGACGTCAGAATCCAACCAATTCATTTTTATGTAAAAAAAACCGGTGGCGCCATCAAGCAGCAAATTTGAAAATAAATAACAGTCTGGCGCGCGCAAAGGATCATAGGAGAGAAAGTCAGATCGCGCAATGGATCATGGGAAGGCAAACGCGATTTTTTTTTTTTTTTAGGTCCTAGCCACTGAAATCTCAGGAAATTAGGTGGCAGGACCTGCCAGAGTGAATTATATACTAGTGAGTACCTGGTCTGCCTCCACGGGGCGAAAGTGGGACAACGTCGGGCCTCAGTAGGGGTCTGGCGGCTAAATGACCAGATGAACAACGGTACAAGGCATCACACATATACAAAGTCCATACACTTTTGAATCTCTGGCTTTTCCAGTCAACTGGTTCACCCACAATGTAAACTACGCGGAGATGGGGGAAACCCCTGGTGCCGCTTGACCCTAAATACACTTTACACTTTACACCTTCGGTAGTGGGCTTGGGCAGGTGGTTGACCACCCGCTGTGAATTTCTGTTCAAAGTGTTTTGATGGCTACGCCCTCTGGTGGTGGGGTTGGGGAGGGCAGGTGGTAGACCACCCACTGTGAAATTCTGTTCAAATCACCCTGTTCCCTACTTGTCACTAATCATGACTGAACTGCACACTGCACAAGGATGAAGAATAGTGCTACAGGTCCTGATGTAATTTATTACACCATGATTGTTTTCATAAGTGGGGACAACTTCACAATTGTACAACGGAGTTTTCTTAGAGGAATGCTACTTTGCTAATTGATGCCATTCTTATCGAAGCCAGTGAACCATATCGATCCAACAAATTATCGCTCTGCTGCCCCAAACAGCTGTTTAGGAAAAATATTAGAAAAAAAAGTTAATGCCTGCCTGATATGTTTTCTAAATATTCTAAGTCCAAGTCATTGTGGTTTTCTGAAAAGTAGTTCGACACCTGATCTCATGATCAAAACTGAAGAAAATATTGGAAATGCTTTCTTCATGAACACTTAGGGTGTACAATATATCTTGATATTAAAAAGCCTTTTGACAAACTTGGCGGTATGAGATACTTTATGACACACATAAATCTTAAATATATTCAGAACTTTGCAAGTAATTTTTGGTTTATTTATTGAACATATGTAATTTTTTTTATTTATTAATTAAAGCGGTCCCAGCCAACCTATGGCAACCCCGCTGTCATTTACACAAAATTTTGTAGTACTCTAATATACTCCCTCTCCTGTTTTCCCAAGTACAGGGAGGGAAAGACTGCCACGACCAAAATAGATACATATGAAGACACTGAAAATAATCAAATTACATAAAAATTAAATAAATAGAAATAGAATATCAGACAAAGTCCAAACTTCATCGCAGAGCTACATCTGCTCAGTCTTTTAATACCAGGAACTCCGTTTAGGAAAGCCAGCAGCACAAGTAGCTGCCGAGTAACAGAACAGAACAGAACTGCGCACAAGAAGCTGGAGTTGCAGTGGATATAGCAGACTCATGCCACCACCAAAGCAAAGCCATTCAGAACGATTGCACAGAACTCCAGGTAATCCAGCAATACGCCATACCACATTACCAATCCAAGGCTTCCAGATGCAGAAGGGTCTTCTGCCTAACAAATACAGCAAATGCAAAGGCCTGGAAAGCCAAGAATCTCTCCTGTTTATCATGTAGAATCGTCTCGCAGCCTTGTGCCATAAATTGAGATTACTCACCAAAGATACCAATTCAACTTTTAGATCGTTATATTCCTCACAGTTGTACATAATATATTCCCATGATTCCCTTTAGCCAAAATGGCAACTAGATCTTTCGGTGATCCCTAAATCGTGCAACTTTGCATTAATCAAATCATGGCCAGTAAATAAGAACATAGCTGTAAGTTTGGTGCAAACAATTTAAACTTTATCGAGGCTGCGTTTCTTATATCTGGGAAAAATGTTTTGTGTAATCCGTCCTTTATCACAAACACTCCAACGCTCTTGCCAGACGTTTACCAGAGCGTCCTAGATTCTTGGGATCTGCCAAGGTGTCCACCTCTATATTCAGAAAAGAAATGGGAATGCCACAGCAAATGGAGCAAACTAACGCACAATGCACCAAATGCAGATCAATAGGCAATTTATCAGTCAAAACCTACAAAGCAAGGGGCGAAACAGTCCTGCATGCCTGTAGTCGCAGATACTGAATCGTCCAGGGTTACCTCTTTGCCTTGAGAAGCTCCATCTGGGAGAGCACAATTGATGTCACTATAGCAACGCCTGACATTGAAAGTAAACTGATCAACTGAGCTGTTCAAGAGTCATGGACAACGTCGAACTACAGAGCGATTACCTTCTCTCTTGTTCGCTCTGTGGAACGCACACCACTGAATCTTAGGGACATAGTAAGACACACATACAAAAAAAGCAGATTGGGGCCGATTCCAAAAGGAATTGGCCATGTTTTTCCAGGAAAAATCCCACTACCTATTTCACTCTCAACTGAAGAATGCATAACCAAGGTAACAACTTCCATCAGGCGTGTCTGTGATGCTTTCATCCCGAGTAAAAGACCTAGCCAGGAAGACATTTCAACGAGCCAGAGTCCACTTTTCCCCAGAGAGGTAGCTGCGGCACGGGAGGCTTACTGTGTGATAAGAAATGCATATTCCAGAGAAATACTCACATGTAAGAAGGAGTATGGCAAACTCTAGTTGCCACAGTGGGAAATGGCTACCCATGGGGCATTGTATTCCGAATCGTTACAAACGGTCTCCTCAGAGGATGAAGTCTTGGACACCACACTGAGGCCAGATGGAACCTTGACATACTCTTGGTCCGATTCTCTCGACAGCATACAGAACAATATCTACCCAACTGATGACTTGGCACCGACACTGGAGCAACAAGAAATCATTGACGGAAATAGAGCATACATACCAGATACTAGTGAATCGCCCTTCACATCCCTGGAGATGAATTTGGTCCTGGCCAAAACGAAGGAGGGTAAAACCCCAGGATTAGACTTGCTGGAGTTCTACATAGTAAAAAAGTTCGCAGAACACTGTTCTGTAACTCTCTTAAGTTTATTTAATTGATGCCTTGCTGACGTAACTTTTCCTGCCTTCTGGAAAGTTGCAAATCTCAAGTTACTCCTAAAAAAAAAAAACCACCTGAAATCACGACTTCTTATGGACCAATACTTGCTTTCTGTTTTGGCCAAGTTCCAAGAACAACTTCTGCTCTTCCGTCTCACCAACTAATACACAGAGCAACAATTACCATCTAACGATCAACAACACCATAACATCAACAATTACGCCTAAGTTTCAGTGGACTGCCTTCCCTATTGGTCCACTCCAACTACTGTTCCCCACATTCTGATCTCTTCTTCTGCTTACTCCCTGTATGCTCTCTTCGACACAACCTTTTTTTTTTTTTATGGCCTCTGTCAGGAAGCTCAGGCGACCCTGGCAGAGGCCAGCCAGATTATAATGTGCAGTCTGGCTCACCTCTCAGTGGTGGTGGTGGTGGGCAACGTGGGGTCCCTGCGGCCAAGCAGCCAAAGACACAACAACAGAACAAAACATAATACTACATAAACCAGACATTACACTTTTTTTCTAGCTCTTGCAATAGTTCTGCATTCCATCGCAGAGTACATATGGCGCAGATGTAGGAAACCACTGGTAGTGCTTTACTCTAAATACTATGCCACTAGTCCTGCATGCCATGCATATCCTACAAGAAAAGGGAATTACCCAGGGCCCTGTACTGAGCGAATGCTCTTTGATATCTGAAACGACGCTGAGTGCCTATCTGATACAGCTGATACATATTTGTATATGGATAATCTTGTCATCTCATGTCATTATCGAAGTATGCGATCGAAAGGCAACTACAAGGCACCATTAACATATGCTACAAGGCAACTACAAGGCTCCAGCACCAAAAGCAATGACTATCGACTTTTTAAAACCAAAAGGACGGCAATAAATTAATTTTTGCTGCATTCGTATTGCAAATTCCGATCCAGATCTTCAGTTAGATTCTCGTCATATTTCCAGTCTAGTATTATACTTCTTGGTTTAATACTTGACACTGTAAGCCAATTCTATTCTATTGCTCAACACACAAAAAAAAAAAATAATAATAATAATAAAAAAATAAAAATAATGAAAATAAATAAATTTTATGTATATTCTGTGGGGCCGCCATATAGGGTCAGAGGGTTTTACAAAGCAGAGAGAATATATGAACTGCAACGTATTTAACGGGCTTGAACTACGGTCAACTCCAACTTGTGTATAAATGTACACTAATCTTAACCACACTTCGCTTTCTAGCCACTGAAGAAAGTAATTAAATGACTTTATTAAGAAAAATCTAACGACATTTTCATACTTATATCGAATAGCTTTATGATTCCAACCAAACAAAACATATCGATCATTTTCATCTAATGCTAGCTCTTTCCGTAGCTCTTGAGGATATCACAGTAGTTATAATCACCTGTGGAAAATGAGTTCGAATCCCCTCAATAGCACGAGTAATTTTTGTGGGCTTTTTTCACTAAGCAGCAGAGTTAGTCAGTCTCAGGCTGGGACCGCATGGTTTTTCCTCCCGAAACCAGGGTTTTTCTTCAGATGCTCCATAGCCTTAGCTGCTTTAGCGCTCAATACGCATACATAACTTAATGTAAACCCATAATGCCACTGACTGATGCGCACTATTTTTCAGAATAAAAACAAATACAGCCCGCCCCCGCGAAAACCTATCTCAATGTGATCTTTGTTGTTTCCCCTATTTTTTTGGTATGGCATAGGCCACAGATGAAAGCATATTTATCCTTTAAGAGAAAACACAAATATCCATAAATAACGCATTGACGGAATTTTAACTCGATGTGTCAATGATTCTTCTGTCAATGACATGAAGAATTTTTATGGACCTTTTTTCACAACGTGCTTTTGTTAGTCGATCTCGGGAGAGGATAGCAGGGTTTTTCTCTTGAAAACTCGAGTTTTTCCTTCAGAAAACAGCAAATCGACCACAGAACACATGCAATTTACAGACATAATATATACGCGCAATATGGCCTAAATTGCTGATGCATCTAAAACCTACAACCAAACAACCAGCACGCGCGCACACACACACACACACACACAATAATAATCTTATCTTATCTTCTTTCATGGATTAGGCGATCCGCCTGTTCCGATCTCGAAGAGGTCTGCCCATCTTTTCTTTGGTCATCTGCCCATCTTTTCTTCCTCTGTCTCTTTTTCCTTTTGCTCTATATGCATAAGCTAATTTAGGGAATCTATTATCTTCCATCACATAATAATAATTATTATTATAATTATAGGTAAGTTCAAATGTACTTTGTAGCAATACCCGTCACGAGATGGAACCCCCAATCGGGGAGAAATATAATAATAATAATAATAAATCTGACCACTGTTAACTGATCATTGCTATGAAGATTATCAACATAGGTCGCAAACTCCATTTTCCACCTAGACTAGAGTAGAATCACAGAGTATCTTACTACTCTGTGAGTAGAATGTATACTACCCCTAAAATGGCTGTAGGTTGCACCTGACAATTCCTCCGTCAAATCACCCCATACCATGTCCCTCCAATAAACAAAACCAATAAATAAAAGATTAAGTTTGCGCTTTTAATTTTTAGATAGGCGAATTCAAACATGTAAATATCGTTGAAAGAACTAAAAAATAAAAATAGTTATGTGATACCGTGGAAATGGGTAGCACAGCCGCACAGGAGTTGGATAATTTTCGGAACGGTTGAAGTATACTCGATGTGAGGTTTGATATTAAGTTTGCCATAGTAACAGATAAGCTGTTTCGTTTGTGACTTGTAAACGAGATTTTTATATAGAAGTAAATCTATAAACTGTACTCTTAAATAGTTAAAGACTTGGTAAATGTTTCGTTTTCCGGGTTGTAGCTTGTTATAAAGTTGAGTGCAACTAAAGTTTGAGCGTTTATTTATTACATGCAATTTTATCGTGCTCGTTGCTACCAAAGACAACACTTGGATTCAGTATTTTTATAGGTAAGTTCAAACGGGATTGTAGTTGAAACGGTCTTGAACAGATGTCGTGAATTTTATTTAAAAAAACTTTTTGTGTTTAGCTATTTAGATTTTGTTTTCATAAGGAATGTGCAAGATTTATGTCTTCTGGACACCGCCCATCTGTGAACAGGTTACAAAAATTTAATAGCATCGTCGGAGAACTTTTTATTACTTCCCTTATAAACGGTATAATAATCACAGAGTAGTAGTATGTTTCTACTCTGTTTTGTATAGCAAGGCACAACATATCCTAGTTAAAAATAAATTCAGATAGCTGTTGTGATACGTGGTTCATGTTTCTGCCCTCTGATTTGTCTTATGAAGACTTATCAGGAATGAGTAACTGACGGCAAACGAACCCTGCCTACTTGGTCCGCTTCACCTGCAGGGGGAAAAAAGTGGTGCTAACCACTAATTTGTGGTAAAAAATAGTAGTACCACAAATTAGTGGTTAGTATCACTTTTTTAAGTAACACATTTTATTGACTACTTATACATGTCACAGTCCTAAAACTTAATACCTGCTGAATACATTCTTGTTATGAAATAAAAAAAATTACTGCACAGGTCATTAATTTGTGATCATTTTCAAAATCATTACAAAAAGAGTACAAAAGTTAACAACTTCAATTTTGTAATAGAGTTTTCATTAAGTATGAAATCAAAATATCACTGACAAATTATGTTAATACTGGAAAAAGTGAAGCAATCTATTATGATTATATTTTTTAAAAAATTGCTTTTATTTTCAGTAAAATCATTTTGAGTGTAGTTGGGATCTGGCTGGGATCAGTGGGGTATATCATATTTCACTTAGATGGTCCTGGTTGAAAAGCATTTCTCTGTCAATAAAATGTTAAAAAAATGTAAAAACTTCATAAACATGACCACTTGTTTGACAAATAACGAATTGGAACTGCTTTATGACTGACATTCATATAACCTGCATTGCACCACAATAGGTATTTAGAAATGTGTAGCCTGGTTTCATTTTTTCATTTCCAGAGAATGACATAACTATTTAACTAAAAACATAACCAATAAAAAATAGAGCCTGTCTTTTATCATGCTACTATAATCAATGAACTCATCTTTATTCTTGTTTTATATCTTCAAGAGTGTTAAAAAAAAGTTGAGCTTATCTTGCACGAGTAGCCTGTACTTAAGGTTTAAGCCTAAATTTGTTTATTCTAAAATAAAATTTTAACCTTTCATTACTCGTAGCATGCAAACTCATGTTTCATTTTCTAAATCTGAAAGAGTGGAACCATATCGTCCCATGTATTCTCCCCATCAGCAATTTCTAAATAATAATGCAGTTTTCCATTTTTGATTTTTTTTTTTTTTTTAATGGTCACCTTTCTTCTAATGCATTTCTTGAAATACATTAGAAGGAAGGTTGCTTCAAAGAACAGAAGTGGAAGGGATAAATGAAGAAATAGAAAGGTTGGTTTAGTAAGCTTGGCACCTAACCCTCTTTCATATTTAAATTTCTGTTTGTTGAACTCTTTTTCTCTCTTGTGTAATATAACTATCACATATCAAGTATATTAACACATAACACACACCTTTTGTGAGCAATGATGCTCACACGAGATCACTTCCATTATTTTCAGTGTTTTGAAATTTTCAAGGGATAGGTTTACAAAATATTACAGAAATCAAATTAAAAAAATTTCAGAAATTAATTTAAAACATGCTAAAGGAATTAGGTAGGCAGATTATGAAACATAGAAAAGAATTCTTTTTTAATGTTTTTCTTTGCAAGTGAATGCTTTGAATTCTACAGATCTATATTAATGGAAGATCATCTGAATCATTAAGCAGTGTTATTTGTTGAAAGAATTGTAACTTCAGATTTTGGTGAACTTATTGAGCAGTTAGTGTAAGAAAAATTCAAATAAATTCAATTTTCCTGGCCCAGTAAACAAGGAGGCTGAAACTCTGATATCAAAGAAGCCTTTGAATAAACAATCATGTTTCTGTGCTCCACTAGCAATGCATAAAATCATGTCTCAACAAAGCCAATACACAAGTGCAATGGACTGCAATTTGGCCTCAGTAGCCCTTGTCCCGTTAAACATCATATCAACAACAGCAGCAACAGATGGATCTAATGCACACTTTCCACATGTGCACCATCTATAGCAGCAAAGGTAAACCTTTTTCATACTAATCTTTTATCATACTACTATATTCAATTAACTCATCTTTATTCTTGTTCTATATCTTCTGATTGGACAGTTTTTTTATATATGAATTTTTCCTTCCATTACTTTATCAATAAGATATGCATTATGTGTTTGTTAGCTTCCTCAAAAAAAATCTTGCAAATAAGTTTTTTTCTCTCCTCCCCTTCTTAGCAGAGTGAAAATTTCTCAAATCTCCTGGGAAACATGGATGGTGATGATGAAGAGTCCGGAGTTAGTAAGCTGCAGTCGGGACCTTCAATAAGACCATCTTTTGTTCGATTTCTTAATCGCACACAACGACGAGTTGATGTAATATGGATCAACTATGATGGTATAAGAGTAAGATATAAAACACTTCAACCACGTGAATTTTTTGATGTTGATACTTATGTAAATCATCCATGGATTTTTCGAGATACTGATACTCGAGATGCAATGGTGGTAAGTAGCAGCGAGGTGTTTCTTCCAGAAGCTTGGGATGCTTCACTTCCAAATGATGGACCTTGTTCTCCCCGCCGAAAGTTAATCTGCATTACTTTGCCAGGTATTTTATATAAACTTTTATTATCATATTAATGCTATCCTTCAGTCTTTGCCTTCTATCACCTCCTCTAATTACCACCTAGAAAGATGAATTATATATTATTGGAAAGCTTATTATCAAAATTAAAATTAGTGATATCAATCAGCATAAATTAATTTAAAATATTTGTTAAAAAATATGAAAATAAGTGAATCAGAAGTAGGAATAATAAGGGCATTACAAATACAGTTTATCACAAATTTTTACCCACAGGGCTTTATACACTTCAATAAAAATCCCTCTCCTCTTCATGGTATCTACTTACTAAGCTCTGCAGACCACATCTAAGTTGTTCCTAATTGGGATAATGCTTGATACTCTTCAAAAATTAAGTTGCCTTTGCATCATTTCTAGAAGTTCTGTCTCTTTTATTTAGATTGCAGCCCTTTGACCTGGATATGATATTCCAAATCAGGACAATGGCCTCTGTGTCTCTACTGGCAAAATGTTGATGAATCATATATCCATATATCCTTCTTGCTGCATTACTAAACTGCATGTTGAACTTTTCTATCTTTATGTGTTATTTAATCCCCTAGTCTTTGTCATCCTGAACATCATATAATTCCTCATCTGTAAACTGTTCACTCTTAAAAATACCCATTTATGACCACCCCAGCCTTCATTCAGTCCAACTTACTCTAATTTATACACTAACCTTTTATGAGGCACCATATGGCTGATCATTGGAACAAATTTCCATCTATCGTTGTGGAAGTTGATAGCCTAAATGAATTCAAGGAAGAACTGGGTAAACTTTTGGAGCTGTTGGATGGGTGAGATGGAAGGTTTTTTTTTTTTTTTTTTTTTTGGCTGATGCTAAAATCAAAAGTAAGGATATATAATGTCAGAGTTATTGCTTTATAACTTCATCATAGTAATTTACTGAATTTTCAGGCAAGATCTCCCCTTCATGAAACCATTGCTTCTATCCATTTAAGATACCATTCTTGTTGTGATGGTTAAATTTAAAAATTAGTTAAATTATAATATTCAGTAATGAATACAGTTATTTTGCCAAAAAAGAATAAAAAAAAAAAGCTGTTTTTGTTTTCTTATTGATATCATTTTACAAGCATTTTCGTACACTTCAGATGGATAACATTATTTTTCATCATGTCATGTATTAAAATCAGATTGGTGCAAACTACCAGATGTAAACATACTTTCTCTTTCTGACTTATAATTGCAAGGGAACATTCATAAGTTTAAGGATAGAAATATTAGCATAATAGAAATTTAGGCATATTAGTATATGTATAATGTATACATTGTCTTCACCACCTATCCGCCCACAAGTAATAACTCAACTCCTAATGGATGGATTTTCATAAAATTTTATATTTCATTAAAATCAGGTCATTTAGAAATTTGTTAATTATTATTTCTGTATCCACGCATTTGCATATAATAACCCAATGGATTCAAATCAGTGGATGGATTTTCATGAAAGTGATGTGTAGAGTAATCCCAAATTTCATTAAAATCAGATCAGTGGAATTATCATTTCTTTGCCCATCCATCTGCATATAACAATCTGACCCTCGGTGGATGGTTTTCATAAAATTTTATATTTGTAACAATTTATTGGGCTTTCCCAAGTTGCATTGAAATTGAGCCAATAGAAATCTAGCAGTTATTTCCTCTTTTTTTTTTTCCATATGTATCACATGAGCTATCCATATACTGTATGATGCAGCTGGAGCACTGAATATTGATTTTTGCCATGCACTGAGTGGACAAATGGACAATATGGCAGATGTGCAGAAACAAAATCATACTTAAAAGTTGTTTCGTTTTGCTCTGTTTTTTTTATATATATAAATCATGAATTATTAATATTTGTTAACATGCCAAAAATGTAATGCACTGTGTATTGTAACTAACTTGTTTTTTTTTTTTTTTGGTCCACTGTATTTATAAGGTATATTACCATTACAGCACATTTTCATTCCACTGTGCAAAGACTTTGAATAGAGACGCTCTACGTGACATTACCTGGAAGGCATTATGATTTACTTCAGAATAAATACAGATGGTTTTCTAGTAAAATCAAAGTCAAATATTAAATATAAAGGGTTGTGCATTTATATCAAAGTCATCTCCCATGCACAACTACAAATAGGTTAGTGAACATATTCTTCACACCAAATATGTTTGACATCTACATTAATAAATAAAACATACACTTTTCCATATGGGGGTGTTAGCCCCAAGATTATGTTTGATATTAGACTAGGGGTTCATGAATGGTCTTCAGGGGCCTCTGAATCACATGCAAGGAAAAGAAAAAAAACCTCTTGATTTCTTTCCTTAACTTGAAATTTGTTTGCAAGAAAAAATAATTTTTTTTATACCAGATTATGTTATTAAAGTATTATTGCACATCAAATGTGTAGGATTGCTTCAAAATGAAAAGTCAAAATCGACTGGATATCAAAAACGATATGTGCATTGCCACATACACTTTGTAAAAGACTACTCCACAATTTCAACTTCTTGTTCAAGCCAGACAACAGCAGCAGCAGTCTTTTCACTGAAATTCACATTTGCATAGAATTAAAGTTTACTTTAAAAACTAAAAACTTTTATTTGTATAATTTGGATTTATTTTCAGGAAGTGGTCATTAATAAAAAAAAAAGAAGTGCAATAAAATAGATTGTACACAAAGTTGTGTGTATGTGCATAGCTGTCAACTCACCAGATTTACGATAGCAGGCTCATCTTTTTTTACTCAAAGTGACCTATTCTCTGTCTCACCATCATAATATAGTTGTTGATAAAGAGTTTCTCCATATTTTTTGCAAAAACTCAGTTTTTCTCTTTTTTTTTTTTTTCATAAAAATAGCAAAACTACATTAAATTGGAATTTAAACTATTGTTTTCAAATTTCTGCTTATTTTTGTTAATGAATTGGATGTCAGGTGTGCTAGTCTACATTGCAAAATAGAAATGTGAGATAATAGTGTTGTTCTCTGACATGTATCATCATTGCATTGTACTTGTGTGATACAAAGATAATTAACAGTCTCTCTCAGTAAGATGACAAAGAAATACAATGTACAATTTCAGAAGACATACATGCAAGGTTTTCCATGTATTGTAAAATCTGAAAAAAGGTAACATGTTTGCATTGTGTACCGTATGCAGATATGATGTTTCACTTTCAACTAAGCAGTGAGAAACAATGTAATCAGACACGTGAAAACAAATAAGCTTAATAACAGCATGCAGTGTATAGAAATAAATGAAAAAATAAGATGTTGCATTTCATGGTGACGATATCATACATACTGAATGTTTATTCACAACTTATCATAGCCCAATCTTTCTCTCAGTTGTACTGATCATACAAGCACATTGCATAGAAATATGTTTCCCAATAACAAAATAGCATAAAAACACAATTGTGAAAGACTGCTGAAAACAACAGGCATTATTAGTGAATTGCAAAATAGGAAAAGAAGAGGTAGTGGTGGCTCTGAAAAATGGGCCATTTTTGATTGCTACGGATGGCCGTAACCAAAGTGATTCTACACTATATCCCATTGTGATTACTTTCTGTTATGTGCATGTATATATATATATATATATATATATATATATATATATAAATATTAAATCAAAAGCAGCTTGCTCTCAGTGCTAGTATTCGGAAGTGACTCTACCGGGTACAACACTGGGCATTTCCTGGACAACCCGAAAGCCTATAGCATTCTTATATAAACTGAGGAGTATATGATGAGAGCCCTGTCGATCAATTTGGCCCTGGAAAGATTGTGCAGGGCCAAGGGGTAGAATTTTTTTCAGCCTGGTCTGTACTTGTTAACAGGAGAGACTGCTTCTACAGGGATGGGATACACTTAAATAGAAAGGGTGCAAGAATGTTTGCTGATGCTATCGAGGCAGTGTTAGGTGGGTCGGAAAACTGCTAGATTGGGAGGATACAAGGACTAGTAGATTAACAGTAGCCACTGGCAGAGGTGAAAGAGTTTCTTGCACGGCTTCTATTGGAATGAGCCACAGCCTGGAAAATAAGATGCAGGATATTTCAGAGACTGCTGGGAATCATTGGGGTACAAATAAACACATAGGTTGTGTTAGGGTAGCTAAGAAAAAGAACAGGTGCATGTATACTTGCATGTACACCAATGCTAGGAGTTTAGTACATGAATTTGAGGTATTGCTCAAAACATCAAAGGCAGATATTTTGGGGATTTCAGAGACTTGGTGTCACACAGATATAAGGAATGCAGAACTGGAATTTGGGGAGTACAATGTATACAGAAAGGATAGACAGGGTAGGAAGGGAGGAGGGGGTTATACTATTAGTTAAGAAATACATAAAATCCAAGGAAGTGAAGCCAGTTGACATTGCTGGACACTGCAGTGTCGAGTCAGTTTGGTGTGACATAAGCATTGGGAGATCAAAATTGAGAGTAGGAATGTGCTATAGGCCTAATGATTCTGATGAGTATAATAAGAAACTGTACGGGCAAATAGAGTGGGCCAGTAAATCAGAGTCTTATAATGGGGGATTTTAATTTCCCAGATATTGACTGGAATTTGGGGGCTGGTCACTCACACACTAGCAAGGCTTTTGTGGATTTATTGGATGTTTCTACATCAGCATGTTCGGGAGGCAACTAGAGGGAGTAATACTCTTGATTTGATTATCAGTAGTGATTCTTCATGCATTAAGAATCTGCAGGTAAATGAACCACTAGGTGGCAGTGATCACAGTGTGCTGAAGTGGGATTTACTCAAAGAGGTAACTACCATTAGGGGTAAAGGGAAGGGTTATTGCTTTCGTAAAGGTGACTACGATGGACTGAGACAGTATTTAAATTCTGTACAGTGGGACAAACTGGTAATGTTACCAACAGCAAATTCAAAATGGGAAGCATTCAAAGCAGGGCTCCCACGCCTGGGTTTTTCCACCGAGATCTGGGTTTTTTGATTGTTATCTGGGTTGATAGGTTTTTTTCACAAAAATATCTCATTATCTGGGTTTTTTCGGTAATTTTTAATTTTAAGTCAAAATTTATTTTTATTTCTTGTAAATACAATAAAATTTAATACATTTTAATAACAGTTTACAATTTTCTTAATTGTATATTCTAACAATACTGATCATAATTTGTAATATCTCAAGTGCTTGTACAAAATACTACAAATGTAAAAGGATTTCAAAGTTTTCACAGGGTTCTACACTATGGTTTTCGTTCGTGTTACTAACATGTATGCGCAGCCTATTGAGCAGGTGGAAGGCGGTCTTTACTGCACAGTCTTTCTTGATCGTTCGTGGTATTATTGCATTATTTGGTGTGATTTTTAAATTTATGCGTGTACTACATACAGTGATATAATAAATTTAAATTGTAGTGACTATTTCTATTTTGTGTTAATGGATTAGTGCTTTATTTTTTATTTTATAGAACATTTTTAAATAAGATAACTGCTAACTAGCCATACCCACAAATTGCTGCCAATGTCTGAAACTTGTTCCCCACAGAGAAAGATGAGTAAACGGTGGTATACTCAAAATTTTAGGAATGAATGGTTAGAAGATCCGGAATTAAAGGATTGGTTGAAAGAAGACAGTAATGAAAAAGGTGTGTCTTACTGTATTTGTTGTGAAATGAAATTAAAGAATTCCAATAAATCGATGTTACTAGCACATAAAAATACAGTTAAACATAAAAAAGTGCAAATATTGCTAAGACAAGTTCAACGTTAGACACGTTCTTCACAAAAGTAAACCTACAGAGAATGAAGAATTAGCAAAGGCAGAATTAACAATTTCTGCACTAATTTCTAAGCATAATATTCCATTTTCGCAATGTGATCACCTTATAGAAGCATGTAAGAAAGCATTTCATGATAGCAATATTGCAAAACAAGTTCAGATGAATGCGACTAAAGTCTCTTATCTTATACAAGATGGCATAGCCTATCATGAAAAAATATACATTTCTAACATATGCAGAAACAAGTTTTCAATGATAATAGATGAAAGTACAGATTTATCTTTATCGCAAGTTCTAGCTGTTGTTATTAGATATTTTGATATTCAAAAACTTGATGTTGTAGATGTGTTACTTGACACTGTTTGTGTCGAAAATGGTACTTCATAAGGGCTTTATCAAGATGTAAAAGATCTTTTCATCGAAAAAAACATTCAAATAAGTAATCTTGTTGGCTTTGGAAGTGATATTGTGCCACTATGATGGGTACTAAGAGTGGATTCCAGTCATTGCTAAAAAAGGATGTACCATCAGTATTTATAATGGGATGTGTTTGCCATTCTTTTGCATTATGTGCTAGTCATTCAGTAAAGGTAGTACCCATCATATCTAGAAATATTTATAAAAGATATCTCTTGTTATTTTTCCCGTAGTAATAAAAGATTAAACAAGTTCAAAATGATTCAAGATGTTGTAGATACTGCTAAGCATAAAATCCCCAAATTAGCACAAACATGTTGGTTATCCCATGGCAATGTAATAAAAATTATTATTGAGCAGTGGGATGCGTTAGTTCTTTATTTTCAGTCTCAATCAAAAATTGACAGAATCGATGGTGGAGGGAATATTTACAATACTATGATCACCAAAGGAACTAAGCATATGTTGTTGTTTTTAGGATATGTACTGGAGAAAATAAAATGCCTGAATATTGAATTTCAATCTGAGCATTTCAGATTGCACTTACTTCATTCAATGGTTTTAATTGAGTATAAAAATATTCTTAGTTTTTTCATAAAAGAAGTCATTACTTTGTGCAAAGCTGGTTGAAATTGATCCAAGCAATGCAATAAATCATAAGCCTCTGAATAAAATATATTTGGGAGGCCGTTGTAATGCCTTCTTAAATTCAACACCACTTGGTGACATTGAAAGCCGGTTTAAAAATGATTGTTTAAAATTTCTTGTTGAACTTTGTATGGAAATCAGAAAAAGATTTCCTCTAAATGACAATGAAATTATCGCCAGTCTCAATGTTCTTGTCCCAGCAGTGATACATGATTGTGCCAAATCGCCATCCTCAATTTTCCATTTAGCAATGCAGTTCCCTCACCTTGTTTCTGAAGACAAAATAGATCTTCTAGATGATGAATGGAGATCATTTCGTTTAAATCAAGATTTAGATCTCTCTCTTACAAAAACATCCCTGAGTTTTGGTATCTGTTATGTAATGTAAAAGATGGCTTTAATATTCTAAATATGAGATTTTATTTAACTTTATGACCAGTCTAACTACTTTACCTCACTCTTCGGCAAGCGTAGAAAGAATCTTCTCCCAAGTAAAACATATAAAAACAAAAGCCACAAACTCCCTTAAACCAGAAACTGTGAAAGATCGACTAGTGGCAAAACAGGCGATAAATAGATCTAATCAAAATTGCTATATATGGAAACCTAAATCAGAATTGGTAAAAGAAGTCATACAAGGAACTTGTCATAAAAGATAAGAAGAACGTTTGAAAAAAATGAAAGAACTTCAAAAAATAAATGTGGAGGGAACTGAATGGGATGAAAATTCTGATTACAATTAAATAAAAGATATTTATGCATGGTAAGTTTTATCTTATTTGTGTTGCTATACTATATGATGAAAACTAGGTTTTTTTGGGTTTATTTAAGTTGCAATCTAAGTTTTTTTTAAAATTAGTGAGTGGGAGCCCTGATTCAAAGAACTTATCTTGGAAGCTACTAGGCTTTACATACCAACTAAGAAATATTGTTCAAGGTTTAGGCCTAAGTGGATGTCAGATGAACTAATGAGACATAGGGCAGAGAAGAAAAATGCATGGGATACATACAAATTAACACGTGACACAGAAGCCTATGATAGATACAAGTTGATCTGTAACCAGGTTACAAAGGAGGTTAGGCAGGCGAAGGCAGATTACGAGAAATCTTTGGCAAGGGATGCAAAGAAAAACAGCAAAGAGTTCTTTACTTATGTAAACTCTAGCAGGAAGGGGATGAATCAGATTGGTCCACTTGATATCGATGGGTCAACTGTTGATGATCCTGCTCAGGTAGCTAACAAACTGAATGAATATTTTGCATTGACATTCACACATGTGGAGTTATTCAGCTAGGGGAATGGCAGAGGTTTATTCAACTCTGGCAGTAAGCTAGAGAATCTTGTAATAACTGAGAGTAAAGTGGAGGAGAAATTGTTGAAGATAAATACAAGAAAGGCACCCGGGGTGGATGGGATCTATCCAGTTATATTAAAGGAGACAGCAAAGGAAGTAAGCAAACCCTTAGCCATAACTATGAGAACTTCCTTGGACTCAGGGGAAGTACCCATGGACTGGAGATGTGCAAATGTGACCCCAATTCACAAAGGAGGATCAAAGGCTGACACAAGTAATTATAGACCTGGTAGTGTAACTTCTGTTCCTGGAAAATTAATGGAGGCACTGGTTAAAGAAGCACTGCAGGATCATCTAGACAAGACTTCAGTTATAGCTCGGACACAGCATGGTTTTGTTAAGGGGAAGTCTTGCCTGACCAATTTGATTGGTATGATGCAGTCACAAAAGAACTGGATGCAGGGAATAACTTTGATATTATATACTTGGATCTTAGAAAGGCTTTTGATACTGTTTCACATGGAAGACTGCTGCACAAATTGGAGCAGTGTGGCATTGGAGGCAAATTGCTGCTATGGATAAAGGTGTGGTTAAGGGGGAGAAGACAGAGAGTGGTAATCAGTGGACACTGCTGATCGTGGACTAATGTTATTAGTGGAGTCCCTCAGGGTTCAGTATTGGGTCCATTATTTTTCTGTATTTATAAATGATATCGATGATGGTATATCAAGCTTAATGTCCAAGTTTGCAGACGATACGAAGGTTGGCAGGGTTGTCAAGGACACTAATGACACTATGCTACTGCAACAGGATCTGGAAAGGTTGAGCAGATGGGCTGAGAGGAGAGGTGCCAAATGAAGTTTAACATTGACAAATGTAAAGTACTACATATGGGAAACAGCAATCCCAGAGCAACGTATCAACTCTGTGGTACTACACTGACAGTGGTAGAGAATGAAAGGGACCTGGGGGTGGTTGTGCAGGCAGATATGAAGTTTTCTGAGCAGTGCAGACGGGCTGCAAGGGTAGCTCATGGTGTATTGTCGATGATATATAGGAATTTTTTCTAGCAGGGATAAGGAGGTGATTATTCCATTGTATAAGGCAATGGTCAGACCACACCTAGAGTACTGTATATAGGTCTGGAGGCCTCATTTCAAGATGGATGTAGAGCTGCTGGAATGAGTACAGAGAAGGGCAACAAGATTAGTGATTGGAACAAAGGGTTGCTCTTACGAAGAAGAAAAGCTTAAGTTTTGCGAATTACAGTGTCTGGAGACTAGGCACCCGTGAGGTGATCTGATAGAGGTGTATAAAGCCTTGAATGGTTTGAGCATGCCCAATGCTGATGGGATTCTTCCTCTTGCTCAGAATAGTCACCTGAGAGGGCATAAATTCAAATTGAGAAAAGAAAGATGTAGGATAGACGTGAGGAAATTTGCCTTTAGCCAGCGGGTCTTTGGTTGGTGGAATAGACTTCCATCCCTTGTCGTGGCAGTTGATGGCCTAAATAAGTTTAAGGCTCAGCTGGACAGGTATTTCGAACGAACAGAGGGGTGAAGTGGAAGTGGTTATTTTTTATTTATTTATTTTATTAATTTTTTTTTTTTGGATGATGCTGTATAAGCTTGCTTTCTGGCATCAAATGCCTCTACTAATGCTAATATACAAACATGTTTCTCAGTCACTACTTAAAGCATCTGCAACAGAGATTATATACTCTTTGTTTTATGTTTAGTAATCATACAAAATGTGTTTTTTGTCTTGATTATTATTAGTATTAGTATTAGTAATGGCCGCATGGTGCAAGAAAGCCTATGGCTTATGCTGCACCAGCAAAAAAAAAAAAAAAAAAACCCGAATAAAACAATAATAAAAAATAATAATAATAAATAAATAATAATAATTAATAAAAGAAAGGGAAATTAAACCTATCATCCTATGCGCTTCCCTCGCCCGAAGGTACTATCGAGACGACCTTTGAATTTACCCAAACTGTCCCATGTAGGCAACTTATTCCAGTAATTTATAACTAGCTGGCTAAAATTAAAACTTCCTGCAGTCCAATATAAACATCCCCCCCCCCCCCCCGTAACTTGAATTTATGTCTCCTAGTTCTAGCATCATTTATAATCTTGAAAATTTCGTCCTCATTCATTTTACTGATGCCTCTCAGAGCCTTAAACACCTCAATCAAATCTCCTCTAAGGTGTCTAGTTTCCAAACTCTGCAACTCGCATATTCAAAGTCTTTCTTCATAAGGACGCCCTTTTGCCGATCTCACCAGGCAAGTTACCTGTCTTTGCACCCTTTCAAGAAGCTCGATGTCTTTCTTTAGGTGGGTCTCCATACTTGAACACAGTATTCCAAGTGTGGTCTAACAAAAGCCTTATATAATGGGATTATCATGTCCCTATCTCTACTTGCAAAAGTTTGATAGATCATCGATAGGACACCATGGGCCTTCCTTGCAACCTGTTTATAATGCTCAGAGAATTTCATGTCTGACCATATCATAACACCCAAGTCCCTTTCCTCCAGTACTGGGTTTAGTTGAACTCCACCAAGTGAATAAGTTATTTTGGGATTACTGTTTCCCAGGTGTAATACCTTACACTTTGTTGGATTAAAGCATAGCTGCCATTTTTCTGACCATTCCTGAAGTCTATCTAGGTCTCTCTGAAGAAGCTCAGCTTGACAGTGATCATTAACTACTCTACCAATTTTAACATCATCTGCAAATTTAGACATCATGCCCTCTATCCCTTCATAGATGTCGTTTATGAAAATTAAAAACAACAGTGGTCCTAATACTGATCCTTGGGGAACCCCACTTCTTACATCAACCCAATCTGAGGAATAGCCATTTATCACAACCCTCTGCCTCCTTCCCTGAAGCCATCCTGCTATCCATCTAAGGATTTTCCCAGTGATTCCAACCTGTTCCAGCTTATAAAGCAACTGCTCATGTGGGACTGAGTCAAAAGCTTTTCTGAAATCTAAATAAACAGTGTCGAAATTATTCCCTAAATCCAGCTCGTGAGTGCCCCTTTCAAAATAGCGAACCAGATTTGTTAAACGTAATTTTCTCTTTACAAAACCATACCTGAGTATCCTTGAGAATTTCAATTCGATTCAAATGAACCTGAATTCCACCCTTGATCATTGCCTCCATGATTTTCTCTACCACTGAAGTTAGACTGACAGGTCAATAATTTCCCACTTCACTCTTAGAGCCACCCTTATGTATGGGAGATACATTGGCACTTTTCCAATTCAAGGGAATCTCCCCAGAGTCTAGTGATGCTCACATAATTAGCCTCAATGGTTCAATGCATTCACTTCAGTGCCGCCTCCCTTGAGATTATAGGGTATATTCCATCAACTCCAGGAGTCATACTGGCCTGTAGGCTCGAAAGTTTTTTCATTAAATAATCTTGCGAAATTTCAATATCATTAATTATATATTTTTCAACTTCGCTCCCACAATTTCCCATTGCCACAAAAGGTTTTTCATTTGTAAATATCGATGCAAAATAACTGTTGAGTTCATCTGCAATGGCAGTTGGTGTATTTAATACTATTCCCTTTCCCTTACATAAAGGGCCGATCTGGTTTATCCTGCTCTTCTTGGCATTTATATATGTGAAGAATTCCTTATCCCTCCCCTCTTTGCTCTGTTTGCTAGTGATTTCTCATAAACTGCCTTTGTCTGCCGAACCTTTTCTGTGGCTCTGTTACAGATCATCTTGTAGCTGTTATATGCTTCAGTACTTTTTATTGCTCTGCAACCTGTAATCTGTGAAATGAATTAGGACTTCCTAATTCATTTCACAAATATATGTGGTCTCAATTCCAATCTCAACGATGTCCATTTCCACTTGCAGTCTTCCAAACCCCATGTACTTTTTCTGACTGAATCTCAGTTATCAGTTGATTCAACTACTGCTCATCTCAGATGTCCAAATTATTTGCTGTATGATTCCTTTCGCCTCAAAGGTGGTACTTGTGCATATGTCCGTTCTGATATTCCCTGTCAGAGACTTAGCAATTTGGAATCTCCTCTCTTTGATCTTCTCTGGCTTAAAATCTCTCTACCTCATTGTGTAAAATTCATCTGTTGTCTCTACCGTTCTCCCAACTCCACTAATCACTTGCAGCTCTTTGACTTCCTCTCTTTGCAACTTGACTTTCTCCAGTCCAACTTTCCTAACTGAGGTAATTTTCCTTGGTGATTTTAACATTCACAACTCCAGCTGGCTTCCGTTTTCTAGTCACACCGACCCAACAGGTCGAGATGCTGAGGCTTTTGCAATTACTAATGACCTAGCACAGATTGTTCATTTACCTACAAGAATACCGGACAATCCTAATCATACAGCCAATACACTTGATCTTTTTCTCACAAACAATCTTTTCTAAGTACAAGGTTGAAGTGAGAGGTCCTTTAGGCACTTCAGATCACAACTTGGTGATTGTCTCTTCTCCAATGGAACCTTTATCTCATGGCTATTCTCAACCTCGTATTGTTTGGCATTACAAGAATGCAAAATGGGATGACCTGCGAGGCTTCTTTTCTTCTTTTCCTTGGTCTGATTACTGTTTCAAAACTTCTGATGTCAACGTTTGCTCAGATCGTGTCAGTGAAATTATTCTTGCAGGAATGTAATCCTTTATCCCACACTCCACTTTAAAATCTCGTCCTTTATCTAAACCTTGGTTTTCCAATAAATGTGCTAAGGCTGTCCAAGAGAAGAATGTTGCATATCGTAATTGGCTTCTTGCTAATTCTTCAGTTTCATTTTCTGCCTACACTAAAGCTCGCAACAATTGTAAAGCAGTTATTAATCAGTCCAAACTAGAGTTTGAACAGGCTAAGAGTAGAAAGGGCTTAGAGGGTAACAGGTATCCTGTGTGTTATCAGACACTCAGCCTAAAACACTGATGGATCCAATATCTCTCTATTACAGAAGATTTAGGAGAAGTCCGGTTGGCCTGCCTCCCTAAAATCCACTCATGCACACCTTCTCGATGGTAAGCCCTGTTACGTCACTTAGGTGGCAACGAACGTGTAGAGTGGTTCTCTTCAAGACGCCTGGTCAGCGTGAAGAGGAAAAGACCAAACCCTCCAGCAATGAGAGCACAACAATACAAATGGCCCTCAGTCCCCAGCAGCTTTCACTCTCCCTCTTACGGCAGCGAGAGTATCAGAGTGGAAGCAGAGGGTGCTAAGAATCTCTGGGTACGACCAGGCTGCCATGCACGGAAATTGAACTTGGCCTGTTATAACGTACGATCACTCATCGGTGAAGACAGAGTATTAGAGCTGGAAAAGGAATTAGAAAATGTGAATTGGAATATCATTGGTTTGGCTGAAACAAGAAGAAAAAATGAATCACTTATAAGTTTATCAAGTGGAAATCTGCTGTACACCAATGGAAACTGTGAAAGGAGTGAAGGTAGAGTTGGGTTTCTGGTCCATAAAGATTTTAAAAACAACATTTTGGAATTCAAAAGTACATCACCAAGGGTGTCAAGACTAATACTCAAGATTTCTAAGAAGTACAAGCTAAAGATTATAATGATTTATGCACCAACATCGAGCCATGATGATGAAGAGGTTGAAGAAATGTACACTGAAATTGAGAGTCTTCTAGATGAGCAGAAAACCCACTACACTATTATTATGGGGGACTTCAATGCTAAGATTGGAAAAAGGCAAAACAGCGCAGAAAGAGGAACTATAGGAAATTTTGGAATTGGTGAAAGAAATAAAAGAGGTGAAAGAATTGTGGAATTTGCAGAATCTCAAGGAATGTCAGTAATGAACACTTTTTTCAAGAAAAGGGTGAACAGAAAGTGGACATGGAAGAGTCCAAATCGATTAACAACTAATGAAATCGACTTCATCCTCACTAACAGAAGATATATTGTGAATGATGTTACCGTCCTGAATAAGGTAAACGTTGGAAGTGATCACAGAATGGTAAGATGTACACTTGATATAGATGTAGGAAAGGAAAGGAAAAAACTGACTCGAGTAAATAATACAAAGGTCTTTGAAATAACAGAGGAGGAGTAAAAGCAGTATGTACTGGAACTTAAGAACAAGTTTGAGCTTTTGCAGACTGCTCAGGACCAAGATATCGACGAGGAATATTACAACTTTCTGAAAGTGATAAAGCCCAAGAAACCTATAGGGAAACAGAAATCCAAAGAAGAAAAAATTAGTCAAGAAACACTTGTCATGATGAACCAAAGACGACAAATGACGAGCAAGAAAAACACTGACAGGGAGAAAATTGAGTATACTGAGTTATGCAAAGCCATTAGAAAGAGACTCAGAGAGGACATAAGAAGATTTAACACAAGAAAAGTAGAACAAGCATTAAGGGAAAACAAAGGATTTAAATCAGCAGCCATGAGCAGTAATACAGGAAGACAAATGATACTGAAACTGAAGAATAGCGATGGTGTACTTATAAACAGCAGAGAAGGCATAATTCAAATAGCAGAAGACTACTATAGAGAATTATACAAGGAGCGAGGGAATGATACCAGCAGTAGGGAAGATGGATTGCAAAGTAGCAACACATACGACATACCCGATATTCTTCCCGATGAGGTAGAACAATCATTGAAGAGAATAAAGAATCGGAAAGCCCCGGGGGAAGATGAAGTTACTGTAGAGTTGTTAAAATTGGGAGGAAGTGACATAACACAAAAACTGGCAAGGCTCTTCACAAAGTGCATTAGAAAAGGTGTGATGCCTAAGCAGTGGAATAATGCAATCATAGTTTTGCTGCATAAGAAAGGAGATAAATCAGAAATTGGAAATTATAGACCAATTAGCTTGTTATCCCATATCTACAAGTTGTTCACAAGGGTCATTACTAACAGATTAGAAAGAATACTTGATGAGAATCAACCGAAAGAGCAAGCTGGCTTTAGGACAGGATTCTCAACTATGGATCACCTTCACGTAATATCACAGCTAATGGAGAAAGCAAATGAATATAAAACACCATTATGCCTGGCATTTGTGGATTATGAAAAGGCATTTGACTCCATACAGCATAAGGCAATGTTTCGGGCACTGGAAAGACAAGGCATAGATACTCCATATATTATGATTTTGAAGAAAATATATGAGAGTGCTACATCCTTTATTAGACTAGACAAAGACAGTAGGAAATTTAAAATCGAGAAAGGAGTTCGACAAGGAGACATAATATCTCCGAAGCTGTTTACTGCTGCCCTTGAGGAAGCTTTCAGAAGATTAGACTGGTCGCAGAAAGGAGTCAATGTGAACGGAGAGTACCTAAACCATTTACGATTTGCAGATGACATTGTGGTCATAAGCCACGATCCCAAAGAATTAGAGGAAAATCTTAATCAGTTATGCAGAGTTAGTAAGGATTTTGGACTAAAGATGAATATGGCTAAAACAAAAGTAATGATGAACAAGTATGCCATGGAAAGGGAAATAATGATTGAAGGAGCAGTAATTGAAAAGGTGGAGTCATACACTTATCTGGGACAAGTTATTAGCTGTAATAATGATAAATGGCTGGAAGTCAAGAGAAGAATAAATTTTGGATGGATAGCATTCAGGAAATATAGTCACATACTGAAGAGCAATATCCCAGTTTGTCTGAAACGTAAAATAATGAATCAATGTATACTCCCCACCATGACTTATGGAAGTGAAACTTGGGCACTCACCAAAAGAATGGAAGAGAAGCTAAGAACTACACAGCGAAGAATGGAACGAATTATATTGGGAATCAGACTGTTAGATAAGAAGAGAAACACATGGATTAGGCAGCAAACTCAAGTAAAGGACATTCTTATCAAAACTAAAGAACTAAAATGGTCTTGGGCAGGACACATAGCTCGAAGACATGATGACAGATGGACTAAGAAAATAACAGAATGGTACCCAAGAGGAGCTAGAAGAAAACCTGGAAGACAAAGGCGGAGATGGATAGATGAAATTCATGAGTTTTTGAGTAGTAAATGGATGGCCAGTGCTCAAAACAGAAGGAACTGGAAAGTTGCTGGAGAGGCCTTCATCCTGCAGTGGATTGAAAATGGCTGATGATGATGAAGAGTAGAAAACTTGCTTCTTTGCCTAATGGTAGCCGAGCATTCTGGTCTCTTGCCAAAGCTATTGGCCACAACTTTTGCCCATCTCTGCTCCCACCTCTGTCCAAACCAGATGGTTCTGTTGTCACTTCAGCCAAGGATAAAGCTGACTTGCTAGCATTCCATTTTTCTTCCAGCTCATGTATTAATGATCTTGGTAAAACACCTCCCACCATTCCTAACACGCTCCATTCAATGCCTCCTGTGGTCTTCCGTCAAAAGGATATCAGAAGGATTTTGATGAATCTTGATGCTAAGAAAGCTCCAGGTCCTGATGGTATTTCTCCACTTGTTCTCAAAACCTGTGCTCCTGAACTTACTCCTATTCTTTGCTGCCTTTTTTCACTTTCTTATTCCAAAGGTGTTTTTCCTTCTGCTTGGAAATTTGCTCATATCCAGCCAGTTCCTAAAAAGGGTGACAAATCCCCCCCATCCAATTATCGTCCCATTGCAATTACTTCTACTCTTTCTAAAGTAATGGAGAAATCAATTAACCGCCAACTCTTAAACTACCTAGAAACCTTCCATCTGATCAACGATCGCCAGTATGGATTCCGTCAGTGTCGATCCACTGGTGATATTCGGGCTTATGTTACCCATTTATGGACTAATTCAATGGAAAGGTTCGGCGAAACACAAGTAGTTGCTCTTGACATCTCAAAGGCTTTTGATCGTGTTTGGCATAAAGGTCTTCTAAACAAGCTTCCATCTTATGGTTTGCCAACTGTTTTTAGTAATTGGTTATCCAGTTTTCTCTCTGATCGCTCACTGAGGGTGATGGTAGATGGCTCTCTGTCTTCTAACTTCTCCACTAATGCCGGTGTCCCCCAAGGTTCAGTTCTTTCCCCCCACTCTTTTCCTCTTGTATATCAATGACCTTCTTCCATTGACTGGAAATCCTATCCATAGTTTTGCCGATGATAGCACATTGCATTCAACTTTTCATTTTGAGAAACCTTGTCCAGCTCAATCAGCTTCAAGTTCTCGAAAATCTGCTGCCAATTCCTTAAATGCCGATCTTCAGGTAATTCTCCAGTGGGGCAAAGACAACTTAGTTGATTTCAACTCTTCTAAAACTCAATCTTGTCTTATATCTCGCAAAAAGGATTCTTCTGCTCCTATGCTTATCTTTAGTGACACTTCGATTTCTAGGCAAAATGATATATCTCTTTTGGGGATTACCCTGACTTCTAATCTCTCTTGGCACAAGCACATTACAAATATTGCTTCCTCTGCATCTAAAAAACTTGGTTTTCTCTTTCGCTCTCGGCGTTACTTTTCTTCCAAACAGCTGCTCACTCTGTATGAATCGCAAATCCGCCCTGCCATGGAATATTGTTCACACATCTGGGGTGGTGCCCCCAAAACCTCTCTCAGGCTTCTTGATTCCATTCAGGGCAGTTAGGTTAATTAATGATTCAACTCTAACAGAGTCTCTCCACTCGCTTTCTCATAGACGCACTGTTTCTGCTGCATGCCTCTTCTACAGATACTTCCATGGGCACTGTTCTTCTGAATTGGCTTCTATAATTCCTGCTCTCTCTTTCAAAACAGTCCGAACACGTGCTTCCACCAGCCAACATCCATTTACTGTCCAACTTCAAACCCACAGAACCAACTTTTCATCTTCCTCATTTATTCATTCAACTGCCGTTTTCTGGAACAACCTTTCTTCATATGTATTTCCTGAAAATTACAATCTACAGAAGTTCAAGTCCAATATCAACAAATATCTTCTTTCGTCTTCTCAACCTCCAACCCAAGCACGGTACTAAGTACTATAGGTTCTAATACCTCTCGTGTTTGGGGTTCTCATAAAAAAAAAAAAAAAAACCTTTCCATGCCACCTTTTTCTGCTCAAGTAATGTGGGAACTTCACTATTCGTCCAACTTGGAACCCTCCTCTTGGCGTATTTTTTTTTAATGGTAAATACGCATTTAAGGCATCTGTGATTAATGTTTTAAAAGCATACCACAGTTCAATTATATTCATTCTCTGTGCAATATCTACCCAGTTAATAGAAGCCATGTAGTACCTTAAGGCATCGTAATTTCCTTTTCTGGAATTAAAACCCATTCCTTTGCCTTTTACTGCTACCTCTCTCATCATCATCATCCACCGTAGTGATCACTTCCTGCTGCTGGTTCCTCTACTGTCAGCCCTGTTATGTCATCTGATTCATGGGTGATGATGAGGTCTAGGATATTCTTTTCTCTAGTACTTTCCCTGATATGTTGATACAAATAACAGTCATCTAGTTGATTTAAAAATTTTGTTCCCCATGTCAAGTTTCCTTCCCATTTACTCCAATCAATTGGAGGCAAATTGAAATCACCCATAATAAGACATTGACGCTTACTTGCCCATTCCATTTGCTTGTAGAGGCTTTTGTTATAATCTTCACAATCACCTGGTCTGTAGATTACTCCTACTTGCATTATGCTTTTGTTTCCAACTATCTCACACCATACAGATTCTATACTAGCATGTGAAACGTCTGAATCTGGGAAAGCTATCATCGCACTCAGGCTGCTTCTGATAAGGCTGCTTCTGATAAGAAGCAGCCTGAGTATGACTTTTTTATTGATATAAAATGGTTTTTTGTATCTGGAAAATCATGTCATTTGACAAAACATTAATACGTGTAAGTTTGAATTTTCATACACTTAGTGGTTTTTTGAATTGGAAAATGGAAGTTACTGATAGTTTCACTTTTATATCTTATGACCATAGCATTCATTTATCATTATTTTTAGCAGAAGTAATAAATAACAAAAATAAATAAAGCTCTACAATAAAAGGCTTTTCTCAAACATTGAGAACCATCACCAGTAAACAGACTTCACAGTGTTTCTCAGCTATAACCAAGGTTAGATTGTCATAGCAAGTCTGGTGTTTTGGTAGCTTAGGTAGTGTTGCTAAACTTAGGTATACTTTATTTTAGTCCATACTATACATTGCAGTATGTTACAGATGTTCAGGTATTGCTCTGCAAGTTATAAAAGCAGAAATTAAAAATTTTCAGCGTATGCTCTTTTAGTCCTAAAGAAGGTTTTAGGATTAATTCTAATTTGATACCTCCCACCAGTTCTTCCCCCCTCCCACCTTCCAGAAATCTCTATTAATTTCAAATGTTGATTACTCGAGAGGAAAAGTCGGATCAGCATGTGACTCTCAGCATATGTTCCATTGTTTGTTTCTTTTTATGAAAACCAAACACGAGGCATTAGAACCTATAGTACATAGTACCGTGTATGGGTTGGAGGTTGAGAAGATGAAAGAAGATATTTGTTGACATTAGACTTGAACTTCTGTAAACTTTAATTTTCAGGAAATATATCTGAAGGAATGTTGTTCCAAAAACAGCAGTTGAATGAATAAATGAGGAAGATGAAAAGTTGGTTCTGTGAGTTTGAAAGTTGGACAGTAAATGGATGTTGGCTGGTAGTGGCATGTGTTCAAACTGTTTTGAAAGAGAGAGTGGGAATTAGAGAAGCCGATTCTGAAGAACAGTGCCCATGAACGTGTCTGTAGAAAAGGCATGCAGTAGAAACAGAACATCTGTGAGATACAGAGAGTGGAGTGACTTTGTTAGAGTTGAGTCATTAATTAACTTAACTGCCCTCTTTTAAATGAAATATAGAAGCCTGAGAGAGGTTTTAGGGGCACCACCCCAGATGTGGGAACAATATTCCGTGGTAGGGCAGATTTGCAGTTTGTACAGAGTGAACAGCTGAACAGAGTGAACAGTGAACAGAGTGGAAGAAAAGTAATACCAATAGCAAAAGAGGAAACCCAGTTTTTTAGGTGCAGGGGAAGCAATATTTGTAATGTGCTTATGCCAAGAGAGAGATTAGAAGTCAAAGTAATCCCAATAGAGATATATGATTTTGCCTAGAAATCAGTGTCATTGAAGATAAGCATAGGAGCAGAAGAATCATTTTTGTGAAATATAAGACAGGACTGACTTTTAGAAGGATTGAAATCAATTACATTATCTCTGTCCCATTGGAGAATTACCTGGAGAATGGCATTTAAGGAATTGGTAGTGGATATTCGAGAAGTTGTAAGCTGTTTGTGCAGGGCAAGGTTTCTCAAACTGGAATGCAATGTGTTATCATCAGCAAAACTATGGATAGGATTTCTGGTCAATGGAAGAAGGTCCTTAATATACAAGAGGAAAAGAGGGGGAGAAAGAACTGAACCTTGGGAAACACCAGCATTAGTGAAGAAGTTAGAAGACAGAGGGCCATCTACCATCACCCGCAGTGAGCAGTCAGACAGAGAACCGGATACCAAATTACAAAAAAACAGTTGATAAACCATAAGATGGAAGCTTATTTAGAAGACCTTTATGCCAAACATGATCAAAAGCCTTTAAAACGTCAAGAGCAAGCGTTTGAATTTCACCAAAAAAATTTTTGATTGAATTTGTCCGTAGATGGGAAACATAAGTACAGTCAGTCCTCGTATAACACGTGTTTACACTACACGAATTCGATCATACATAATTTATAAATAGGGGAATGATATCTTATATAACACGAACCGAATTTGCTTATGCACGATTCGCCTTTGTGTTTACAAGAAATGGCAATCGAACGCAGAATCATCCCAACCGAATGCAACAAGATAGGAATGAAGAGAAGATTCTGAAAATGTATTTATGTGTTTTATATCAGTGAAGGAGAAACACATTTCACCATAATAACATAAAAACCAACACAGTTCCAGCTATCGGTATAATCGCAAATGCAATTAGATCGAGTTTACTACCAGTTTATAACAGATTCCACTAGCGGAAACGCAACTGGAAATTGTTTTTATTATTTTATTGTAGTAACCCCTAGAAATGTGCTTTAGTAAAATGTGAGGTGTTAATAGTGTATCTCTGCCTTTACTGTGTTGTTTATTCAGTTGCTACATGCACGCAGCTTAAGCGTGCCTCCTCATTTTCTAATTGTGCTTTATTCCCTATAAAATGAGTAAAATACTTAAAAGGTGTGAAAAGGAAGGGTCCTGGTGAAGACACTGCAGATTCAGAAGGAAAAAGAAAAGCAATATTGATAAACAGAGGCGGACTGGGTCAAAAATTCTTACCCGGGAAAATTTGTAGTCGCCTCATACTATGGTTTATGGCCAAAATCACACTGGCCTCCGGCCCACGGGGTTTCCCCGGTAAGGCTTATGGCCAGTCCGCCTCTGTCGATAGAGAAAAAATATGAAATTGTGAAACGCTTTGAGCGAAATGAAAGACCATGTGATATTGCACGTGCTACAGACCTAAATGAGGCAACGCCGAGAATTACAAAGAATGCGGAGAAAATAAAAACAATTCAAAGTGTAATTAAAATCCATTAGATTAAGACACAAAGAATTGGAAGAGATGGAACGGCTGTCATCTGTTTGGATATTAAATCAAACAAAAAACAAGTTTGCTTACAATAGAAGCAAAAGCATTAGCAATATTTTATTACGTAATAGTCGTAATAAAATACTTACGTATTTTATTACGATTATTTATTGTGTTTGGTAAGGTTTTGGTTACAAATGTGTGTTCAATCTTGGGTGGTCGGCACCTAACCCTACTTTTCCCATAGGGCCTGTTGTTTATATTGCACGAGGGTGTCTAGGAACACAACTATCATGCTATACGAGGACTGACTGTAAGGATATCACAAGTGGATTGACGCTAATGGAATCCATACTGGCGATTGTTGATAAGATGGAAAGTTTCTGGATAGTTTTAAGAGGTGGTGGTTAATTGATTTCTCCAATACTTTAAAAAGAGTAAAAGTAAGTGCAATGGGATGATAATTGGATGGGAAAGGATGTCACCCTTTTTAGGAACTGGCTGAAAATATCCAATTCTAAGCAGAATGGAAAACATATTTGGAATAAGAAAGTGAAAAAAAGGTGACACAGAACAGGAGTAAACCAGGAGCACAGGTTTTGAGAACAAGTGGAGAAACACCATCAGGACCTGGAGCTTTCTTAGCATCAAGGTTGTTCAAAATCCTTCTGACATCCTTTTTACGGAAGACTCCAGGAGGCATTGAATGGAGTATAGTGGGAATAGTAGGAGGTGGTTTCCCAATATCATCAGTGCACAAGTTTAGAAGAAAAGTACGATGCTAGCAGGTCAGCATTAAAATTGGCTGAAGTGGCAATAGAACCATATGTTTTTGACAGTGGTGGGAATAGAGATGGGAAAAAGTTGCAGCCAGTAGCTTTGGCAAGAGACCAGAATGCTCTCTTGCTACCATTTGGACAAGAAGCAAGTTTTCCTCTCTTAGTCAGTTTGAAATGTAGTTTGGACTGATTAATAACTACTTTACAGTAATTGCAAGCTTTGGTGTAGGAAGAAAACAAACCCAGAAATTGGATATAAGCCAGTTGCGATATGCAGTGTTCATATCTTGAACAGCCGTAGCACATTTATTGGAAAAACATGGTTTAAATAAAGGAAGAGATTTTAAGGTGAAGTGGAATAAAGGATTTCACCACTGCATGAATAATTTCACTGATACGATCTGATGAAATATTATTATTATTATTATTAGCCATATAGTTTAAGGAAGCCTGAGGCTTTTGTTGCACCAGCCAAAAAAAAAAAAAAAAAAATTCTAATTTACCCTAAGAGAGAGAGAGAGAGAAGTAGAAGGAAATCACCAAGGAAGAGAAGAATGATGATTGACATCAGAAGATTTGAAACAATAATCTGACTAAGGAAAATAAGAAAGGAAATCTCACAGGTCATCCAATTTTGCATTCTTGTAATGCCAAGCAATACAAGGTTGAGAATAGCCACGAGAAAAAGGCCCATTGGAGAAAAGACCATCGCAAAGTTGTGATGGGGGGGTGTCTAGTGGACCACTCACCTTGATCGTGTACTTAGAAGTGTTTGTGAGAAAAAGATCAAGCATGATGAGCTGCATGGTTAGGATTGTCTGGTATTCTGAAAGGTAAATGAACAATCTGTGCGAGGTCATTAGTAATTTCAAAAGCCTCAGAATCTCAACCAGCTGGGCCCATGTGACTAGAAAATGGAATCTAGCTGGAGTTGTGAACATTAAAATCAGCAAGGGACTTTACTGTACTGTTAGGAAAGTTGGACTGAAGAAAGTCAAGTTAAGAGAGCATGTAAAAGACTTCCAAGTGATTAGTGGAGTTGGGAGAAAGATAGAGGTAATACATGAATTTAGCATTAGCATTAGTAGTGGCATATAATGCAAGAAAGCAAGCTAATACAGCATCAGCCAAAAGAGAAAAGACAAAAAACAACACACTTCCCATTTCACCTATCCATTCCCTCCAAAAGTTTGTCTAGTTCTTCCTTGAATTTATTTAAACAATCAACTTCCACAACAACAGATGGAACTTTGTTCCAGCATTCAACCACTCACTAGCTATAGGCAAATTTCTACACATCTGTTCTGCAACCATCCTTCCTCAATTTGAATTTATTTCTTCTCAAGTGCATAATCTAACATGAGGAAGAATCCCATCAGCATTAAGATTGCTCAAACCATTCAAAGCTTTAAACCAGGGGCTCTTAACCTGGTGCTCGCGAGCACCATTGTGCTCTTTAAAAAATCAATTTTGCTCGAGACTGATCCTAAAATGGGTGCCCATAAGCACCTTCACTTAAGCTAAAAATATTATAATTTTTGTATTCAAAAAGATGCTTTCTATTTCTCAACTTTCTGTGATGTTCTACAAAAATCTATGGCAGTCTTCACTAGAAAATCCTTTATTTTGTTAGTGATTGGAGGAAAATTATATATTTTGCAACATTTTATTCTCAAAATTTTTTTTGTATTAATTATTGTTAATTTGACATTTATTTTGTAAAAAAATTTTTTACAAAATACTTTGTTGAGAGTACGATCATTGTTGCCATAGTGGCGCTACAGATGGAGGATACTGCCTCATGCGATTCTCAGTTTCTGGTTTTAACAGGTTAGAATAGGTTTCTGCCAGGTTTCGCTCAGTTGCGCTCTGCAGTAGGTACCCTTATATGTATTGTGCTGACTTTAAAGCTGACGAAAAAGAAATCTTTTGATTTTGTGTGCGAATGCTTAAATGTATTTTCTTTTAACAGATTTAACTAAAGTTACTAAACCCTTTCAAAATTGATAAGTTTTTAAAAAGAAACAAAAACAAACATGATTAGGAAAAAAATGATGCATTAACACTACCTTCGCAGTCGTCTTATTTAGACTGAAACATTTCAAATGCAAAGAAACAAAAAATTAAAAAGTATGCATTTCAGTCCTCTTGAGCATATGATTATTTGGTAATAGATAAGAGTAGTGGAACTGGTGTAATTTGCTTATTATGTCAGGCTTGTTTGGCTGGCTATCGGAAGTTGAATTGTGAAAGACATTACCAAACATGCTACAAGAATTTTCATGAAGCTTTTCCCAAATTTAGTGATATTAGAAAAGCTAAACTTCAAGAAGAAAAAAAGAAAGTTGAAAGACAGAAAAATATTTTAAATTTAGGTCAAGCTAATAGTAGTAAAGTGTTAGTGAATGAATTTTCATTTATTTTATCAAATATAATTGCAAAGAATTCACTGCCTTACTTGTGGTGAAATAATAAAAAATTCTGTAGTGTCATCATTAGAAGTGTTTCTAGCATCTTACCAGAAAAACAGAAAGCTACCTTGATTAGCTCCACCAAAAATATTCCTTTGACTAATGATATAGTTTCAAATCGAGTTCATAAAATGGCAGATATAATAATCGATGAATTATTAGGTAGAATCCAAAGTTGAGTATTCTTTTCACTGGCACTTGATCAGTCGACTGATATTTCGGGCATATCACAACTTGTGCTTTGTTCATTTGATTCAACATGATGACAGCTGTGAAGAAGATTTTTTGGCTATTTTGCCGCTTACTAGTCATACAACTGGAAAAGATGTATATGATGCACTTATGAAAATCCTCACAGTGCACAAAATTGATCTGAGTAAACTTGTATCAAACGTTACCGATGGTGAGCCTTCCATGATAGGTAAACAAAGGTCTTATTGCTTCTCTTAATAGGGATGAAAGGATACCTAATTTTGTGCTTTATCACTGTTTGATTCATATTGAGTCCTTGTGCTTACGAATGAAAGATCAAAAAGAAATTATAGGATGCCTTGAAGTCATCAACCATTTTATTGCTAAATCCCTAAATAAGCTACTTCTAAAAATATTTTTGGAAGATCTTCAAGCACTGCATTGTGATCTTATTACCCATACAGAGGTTCACTGGATCAGTTAAAAGCTTCTTTAGCTCTGAAATGCCTTTTCCAATACAAAACTATTTTAAAATTCTGGGGTTCTTCCAACTACAAAAAATTTCCTTTATTACAAAGAGAAGCGTTCAAAGTACTTTCTAGGTTTGGATCAACATACAGGTGTGAAAATGCTTTTCATAAATGAACAATATCAAAAACAAAAAAATGGACAAGATTATTGACATCATTTGGAAAAAAATTGCAATTATCTCTTCATAATTATTTCAAAATTAATTTCAAATTAATTTAATTTATTAATTAATTTCAAAGGAGAAATTAATTTCTCCTTGAAATTTCAAGGAGAAAGGATTAATTTCAAGGAGAAATTAATTTCAAAGGTTTGGCATCCTCTCTTCAAAATCAAGGTTAACACTGATAAAATAAATATCAGCGCACAAAAATTTATATTGAGAAATATAATTCTTGTATGTGTAATATGGCTAAAAAATTAATTTAAAAAATGCATTTTTAATGTTTAAGCAAAAAAAATCTATATTTTAATATATGGTGCTCGTGCGTATCATAAGCTGAAAAATCTTGCTCACTTAAAGAAAAGGGTTAAGAACTCCTGCTTTAAACACTTTAGTCAGACCACCTCGAGATACTGCAATTTGAACAAGCATTTTTTGGTAAGAGCAACCTTTTGTTTCCCCCTCACCAATCTCTGCCCTTTTCTGTACTTGTTACAGCAGCTCTACATCCTTCCTAAAATTGGGCCTAGAGACCTGTATGCAGTACTCAAGGGGTAGCCTGACCATTTCCTTATACATAGCAATAATCACTTCCTTATCCCTGCTAGTAAACATCCTGTATATCATTGACAAAACCCCATTAGCTGTCCTGCAGCCTGTCTGCACTGCTCAGAGAACATCATATCTGACTATGCAATTACCCCCGGGTCTTTTTCATTTTCCACTACCTTGAGTGCAGTACCACACAGTCAGTATGCTATTCTGAGGTTACTGCTACCTATATGCAGCACTTTGCATTTGTTGATGTTAAACTTCAGTTGCCACTTCTCAGCCCATCTACCTCATTTTTCTAGATCCTGTTGCAGTAACATACTGTCATTAACAACTCTGCCAACCTTTGTATCGTCTGCAAACCTGGACATTAAGCCTGATATACCTTCATCAATATCATTGATAAATATAGAAAACAATGGGCCAACACTAAACTGTGGGGAGGGAGACTCCACTAATAACATTAGTGTACAAAGAGCAATGTCCATTGATTACCACTCTTTGTCTTCTCTCACTGAACTTATTTTGATATTTATTTTATTTTTTTTTTTTTTTGATAGTTGTTGGCGCATCGGCTTCTGTGGCCATATTGCACCTCCCAAGGTTTTTGCAGTACTTTGATCCAAGCCCGAGGCGGGAATCGAACCCGCGACCTTTGGGTTGCCGGGCAGGTACTTTATCCACTCGGCTAGCCCGGTCGGCTCTCACTGAACGATCCATCTATCCATAGTAGCAACTTGCTCTTAATGTCACACTGCTCCAATGTGTATGTACTAAGTAGTCTTTTATATGCAACAGTATCAAAAGTTTTCCTGAAATCTAAGCATATGTTATCAACATTATTTTTTGACTCCAGTTTCTTTGTGACCATATTACAGTATATAATCAAATTAGTCAAACAAATTTCCTTCAACAAACCCATATTGTGGCTGAACTATAACTGTAGTCTTGTCTAGATGATCCTGCATTATTTCTTTAACCAGTGACTCCATTATTTTCTCTGGAACAGAAGTTAAACTAATGGATATATAATTACTTGTGTCACCCTTTGATCCCCCTTCCCGAATTGGGGTTACATTTGCACATCTCCAGTCCATGGGGATTTACCATGAATCCAGGGATACTCTCATAATTATGACTAAACTTCTAGTGTCCACTTCCCTAAAGAATTACTGATGTGTGAATGTAGATGCAAAATATTCTTTCAGTTTGTTAGCTATCTGAGCAGGATGATCAACATCCTGCTCAGATAGCTAACATCACTGATATCAAGTGGACCAATCTGATTCATTCCCTTCCTTCTAGAGATTATATAAATAAATAAGTCTTTGCTGTTTTTCTTTGTATCCTTTGCCAAAGATTTCTTGTAATCTGCCTTTGCTTGCCTAACCTCCTTTGCCTGATAATTTTTATGCATCCAATGCATTTTTCTTCTCTTCCACAATTCTCCTTACATCTGACATCCATTTATGCCTAAACCTTGAACAGTATGTCTTAATTGATAAGAAAAGCCCAGTAGCTTCCGTGATTAATTCCTGGAATGCTTCCTATTTAGAATTTGCCGTTGATAACATCATCGGTTGGTCCCATTGTATGGAATTTAAAAACTGTCTGAGATTACTGTAGTTATCTTTACGAAAGCAAAAACTCTTCCCTTTACCCCTGACGATAGTTACATCTTTAAGAAAATCCCATATCAATACACTGTGATCACTGCTGATAATCAGATCAAGAGTATTACTCCCGCTGGTTGCCTCTTGAACATTCTGCAGTAGAAAACAGTAATCCAATAAATCCATAAAGGTTGTGCTAATGTGCAAGCGGCCAATCCACAAGTTCCAGTTGATGTCTGAAAAGTTAAAATCTCCTATTATAACACATTCCGATTTACTGGCCCACTCTTTTCTCTGTACAGTTGTTCATTGTACTCATTTGGCCTATAACACACTCCTACTCTCTTTTTTTTTTTTTTTGTTAGTTGTTGGCGCATCAGCTTCTATGGCCATAATGCACCGCCCAAGGTTTTTGAATTTTACTGTGATCCAAGCCCGAGGCGGGATTTGAACCCGCAACCTTTGGGTTGCCAGGCAGGCACCTTACCCACCTGGCTAGCCCGGTCGGCCTCCTCTCATTTTTGCTTTCCAGTGCTTATGTCACACCAAACTGACTCAACACGACACTGGTCAGCCTTTTCAACTGGATGCATTGCTTTAGATTTCATTTGTTCCTTAACAGCATAACCTGTTTCCCTCCCTATCCTCTCTGTCCTTTCTGTACAAATTGTGTCCCCATATTCAAATTCTGCATTCCTTATATCTTTGTGACACCACTTCTCTGATAACCCAACAATATGTGCATTTGATGTCTTGACCAGCACTTCAAATTTATCAAATTTATTTACTATGCTACTAGCATTGGTGTACATGCAAGTATACATACACCTGTTCTTACTCTTAGTTATCCCCTTGACGTGGGCACCTGTACATGGTGAGGGGACCTCCCAGTGATGCTGCTGGTTTTCCAGATTAGCATCACTGGGATCTAAACGCCCATTGGTTCCAGGGTTACATCATTGGAATCCGGCGTGTGCAGCCGTGCGCCGTGACCCATGGATTTCGGAAAGGGGGATCCTGGTGGTTGAGGGGCCCAGCCTTAATACACCACTTTGGCCCCTGCTTCGACAAGACGGGGGTCCTGGACCGGCCCAACTGGAATCAATCGGCAGGTGGTTTTTTACTGCTAGGGTCAACTGCGTTCCAATAAGTCTCCCTCCCTATGGTCCTGGGACGGGATAAAGACTTATTGGTAACGTGGGTGTGGTGCTCCTAAGCGAACTCGGCGTCCCATTCGTGTACGCAGTACCTGCTAGTTCACGAGTGGGCGTCCCCTCGTAGGGCTCCGTGGTGGGTGAGGTACTTAGGCATCAGACACTTTCTCTTTACTCATATGAGTAATTTAAATCCCATTTCTTCTGGGGGCCCCAACAAGGCCCCTACCTAATCGATCAGATGAGAGTGAGAGCAGTTCTGCAAAAAGAGCCAGAACTGAGGATAAAACACCACCATTAATGACACCACTTTTCCTCATTCTCCATTCCACCGGCGGCGCCTCCGTAGCCAGGTGGGAAGGAGCAGCAGTGCGCAGCACACGCTTCTTGATTAGCCCGGGGTTCGAGCCCGTCACCACCAAATACGGAGGATGTGGAAAGGTCAGGGACTGACCACCGCATATCCCGGAGCAATATGGCCTTAGTTGCTAATGCTCCTAAAAACCAAACAACAACAACAACAACCATTCCACCGGAGAGCAGTCAATTGGAAAGATGTCACCCTTCTTTATCCAGAAAGGATTAGAAGGGTTGGCAGGTTCACCAAAATCCGTTAAATGACTGTGTTCTGGCGATCTTTTGGTTGAAGCTTCCAGCCCAAAACAAGCTGAAAAATTCTTGAACTCTACATCCATAGGGGGAATACCTATCATCGTAACCCCCCCCCACAAAACTTTGAACTCTTCACGTGGTGTCATTTCAGAGTGGGACTTTCTTCATGTTTCTGAAGAAGAGATCTGCTCTGAATTGAAAGAACAAGGAGTGACGGCTGTCAAAAGAATATCAATGAGAAAGGATGGGAATCTCGTCCCTACCCGAGTTCTCATCCTAACATTTAACACCCCACGGCCTCCAAGTTCCATCAAGGCAGGCTATCTAAACTGCCCAGTGAGGATTTATATCCCAAACCCACTGCGGTGTTTTAGATGCCAAAAATACGGCCACTCACAAACATCTTGTCGTGGTAACCCTGCCTGTGCTCGATGTGGTGTTAAAGACCATGAGAGCAAGGAATGTTCAGCTCCAAAACCGATCTGTGTCAATTGCCAAGGAGAGCATGTCGCCTACTCTAGAGCATGCCAATGGTGGAAGGATGAAAAAGAAATACAAAAACTGAAAACAGAGCTGAATATCTCCTACCCAGAGGCCAGAAAACGCATCCAACCAATAAATAGCAGGAAACTTTCATATGCCCAGAAGGTTTCTGCAAAGTGCACTATCGGGACACAAACTGAGATGACTATACCACCAAGAGAGTCATTCACCCCGATTGCATGCTATTTATTGAGTTCACAAAAGCCCACCAAAAAAACACAATCAGTTGCCACTCCTATATCCGTAGCTCCTAGTGCTCCACCATTACCAAAACCAAGTGGTAAAGAAAAGCCAAAAACTTCAGAAGAGTCATCCGTGATACCAGAAACAATAGATGTAGAGAACAAGGAGGTACCGGATGAATCAGTCTTGGAACTCTTTGTGGAGGAAGAAATGGACACCGGACAGCGTCCTTTCTTCCCCAAAAAAGATAAATCCAAGACTGACAAAATAAAGCCCTCAGCACCTCAGAAGCCGCCTGATGGACCCACCAAGTCAAAATAATGGCTAAATTCCTACAATGGAATTGTCATGGATTCCGGCGAAATACTGATGACATCAAGGCCCTCCTGCAAAAGCACGAGCCAGTTTGCTTTTGCTTGCAGGAGACTTATCTAAAAGCAAATGATGATCCCACCATGCATAACATCACGTTTTTTCGAAAGGATAGAATTGCGGATGGTCCTGCTCATGGAGGAGTGGCTATCCTTGTGGGCAACCAGACCCCAGTTCAACCCTTGCTAGTTACAACCAGCATAGAGGCTGTTGCAATTCGCCTTTCAGTAGGATTTTTATTAACTGTGTGCTCTATTTATTTGCCACCTGGGACTGACATCTCCCAGGAAGACCTTGATGATCTGGTAACGCAGTTGCTCCCCCTTTCTTACTTCTCGGGGATTTTAATGGACATAACACCCTGTGGGATAGTGCTAACATCAATGGAAGGGGACGAGTCATAGAGCGTATGCTAAATGACAATGACCTTTCCCTTCTAAATATTGGAACAAACATCTTCTTCCACATGCCTACCCATACTTTTTCTGCCATTGATCTCTCTATCTACTCCCCTTCTCTCACTTGGGAAGTGGAGGAGAATCCATACGGAAGTGATCACTTCCCTGTGATAACCTTGTTACACAGTGGCAGACCATATCTTCCTTCCAGGTTACCACGGTGGAAGATTGATCAGGCTGACTGGTCTGCCTTCCAACATCAGCACCGTCAGTCAAGAGCCTATCAATGATGCAGTAATGTACATCACAGAAATTATCGTCCAAGCAGCTGTGAATGCTGTTCCAAAAACATCTGCCTGGTTTCCACCATTTTCCAAACCTTGGTGGAATTCACAATGCACAGCAGCAAAAAAGGCTCAAAACAAAGCGTGGGGGATATTCCGCCGATATCCTACCACGAACAACCATATAGCCTTTAAACGCACACGAACCAAAGCACGCTATATCCGCCGTCAAAGTCAAAAGGAATCGTGGATCCGTTTTACATCATTTATTACCCAGTCTACCAACTCTAAGGTAGTCTGAGATAAAATCCGGAAAATGAAGGGAAAATATACATCCCATCCTTCTTCAATCCTAGATTATAATGGATGCACTATTGCAGATCCAACTGCAATAGCCAATTCTCTTGGGGAAACATTTTCTAACATCTCTGCAACATCATCGTATTCCCCAGAGTTCCTGGTCCTGAAAAATCAAATCGAAAAACAGGCACTTCATTTTAAGTCTAAGAGCCTTTATCCCTACAACGAGGCATTTACTATACAGGAACTGAAAAGAGCCCTCACTCTTTCCAAAGCAAGTGCTGTTGGACCAGATGGCATCCATTATGAAATGATTAAGCATCTTTCAACAAAATCTATGGATTATCTGCTCCTTCTATATAACAGAATCTTTATAGAAGGGCAGTTTCCGGATTCCTGGTGCAGGTCACCGTTCTTGCCTTTGCTAAGCCAGGAAAGGATCCAAAAGTCACTAGAAACTATCGTCCTATTGTTCTGACTAGCTGTTTGTGCAAAATCCTGGAGAGAATGGTTAATTCTCGTTTAATCTGGTATTTAGAATGAAATGACCTCTCCAACATCCAGTGCGGCTTCTGAAGGAACCGGTCCACTTTGGACCATCTTATTAGACTGGAAACATCCATCCGGGATGCTTTCCGAAAACGCAAACACTTGGTGTCAGTGTTCTTTGACATGGAGAAAGCGTATGACACAACTTGGAGATTTGGCATCTTAAAAGATCTGCATAGCCTTGGTCTTAGGGGGCAACTCCCCATTTTTATTAAAAACTTTTTAGTAGCCAATCGATCTTTCCAAGTTCATGTGGGATTCTCACTCTCTCGGTCCTTTAGCCAAGAGGAGGGAGTACCACGGGGATCAGTTTTAAGTGTCATGCTTTTCGCCATCAAAGTAAATTCCATCACAGAACAACTTCCTCCAACTGTAAACAGTGCCCTCTATGTTGATGACTTGAGCATGTTTTGTCAGTCATGCAACATGAGGGTTATTGAAAGACAACTGCAAAAAGCCATTGATCGCCTTAATTCCTGGGCACTTGCTAATGGCTTCAGGTTCTCGCCGGAGAAGACCGTTTCCGTACATTTTTGTCGTAAGCGTAATCTTCATCCTGAACCTGAACTGAGGCTCGGACAAAATGCTATTCCAGTAGCGGCGAACACAAAATTTTTGGGACTCGTATTTGATAAAAAGTTGACCTTTCTGGATCACATCCATCAACTCCGCACAAAGTGCACAAGAGGGCTGAATATTCTGCGCTCTCTTTCCTCTACATCTTGGGGTGCGGATCGATGCACCCTACTACGCATCTACCGTGCACTTGTACGATCCAGACTAGATTATGGGTCCCTGGTATACAATTCGGCCAGAGACAGTGTACTTCGTTGACTGAATCCTGTCCATCATCTGGCTCTACGTACCGCTATTGGAGCATATCGAACATCTCCAGTCCAGAGCTTATACGTCGAAGGAAACGAACTGCCATTATCACTTCGACGTAAGCAGTTGTCTCTAAACTACGCTTTAAAACTGAAATCCCTGCCAGACCATCCTATGTGGCCATCCGTTTTTGAGCCACGATGGGAAAATTTGTACAACACCCGTAAGACTGCCAACCGACCTTTTGGTATTCATCTCCAAGAGCTACTCAAAGAACTTAATATCAAGGTAGACAAGGTTGCCCAAACACCAAAGCAACCCCTTCCACCCTGGCATGCTCATGTCCCGGCATGTGACTTGTCCCTTAGAAATTGGGGTAAGTCGGACACTCCATCGTCTTTCTATCTGCAGCTTTATTCAGCACACGGAGCTGAACATTCTGACTTTGTGCGAGTTTACACAAATGGCTCAAAGTCGGAGTCATATGTGGAATCTGCTGCTGTCTTTACAGATGGCACTACATTGGAGCAGATTCCCTCTGAATGCAGCATTTTTACTGCAGAGTTGCACGTTATAGAGTTAGCCTTGGATCACATTAATGAATGCCAATACCAACGGTTCATTTTATATTCTGACTCTCTCAGCGTGTTACAGGCTTTAATAACTGTAAGATGTAATTCTCATCCAGTTCTGTCTAGCATTCAGCAGAAGATTCACTTCCTCCGTGAAATGATTTGGTTGACACCACAGCCAAATCAGCAGTTCCCAATAATAATCGGTGCCTGTCAGTCCCCTATACAGACTACAGGCAAATAATACACCAAAAGATACACTCCCAATGGCAGGATTTGTGGAATAGACAGACTGGGAATAAACTATATTGTATAAAGCCTGTAATTGAACCGTGGCAGTCTAGTCTGCGCAGGAATCGTAAGGAGGAAGTTGTTCTTGCCCGGACCCGCATAGGACATAGTCATCTGACTCATTCGTTTTTGCTGAGGGCTGTTGACCCTCCTATTTGTGAGTCCTGTGGCACAATTTTAACAATCAGACACATTTTAGTCGACTGTCCAGATTTTAGCAATATCCGTTTTACCGCTTTTAATCATCTGACTGAACCATATACACTCAGTCAGATTTTATCCAACAATGACAATGTGTCTGCTGTTTTTAGCTTTTTTAAATCAATAAAGGTTTTTACTCGTATTTAAAATTTATATGTTATCGTTGTTTCTTTTATTGATATATTTTTTATTATATATCTGGACATGATGGCCTAACTAATTATGTCACTGAGAGGCTAAATTTTTATATATTACGTGGTCTTGGCGCATTATAGCCCTAGTTGCTAATGAGCCAATATAAAATCCAAACCAAACTCTTAGTTATCTAAACACAGCCCATGGTGACTTCCAGCAGTCTTTGATATCCCTGGCACCTTCATTTCCAGGCTGCTGCTCATTCCAATAGAAGCACTGCAAGAATCACTTTCACCTCTGCATGCGACAATTTTTAATGTATTAGTCTGTGTATCCCCCCCAGCAGTTTTCTGACCCACCTAACACTGCCTCGTTAGCATCAGAAAATATTCTTGCACCAATATTAAGAGTAGGAGATCGACTGAATTACTTAACAAGTACAGATCAACGTTGAAAAAAAGCCGTGAGTTAGGATTGAATTTGAAAGTGTCTGCAATTCTTCCCAGATATGATAGAAGGGAGTATATGATGAGAGCCTTGTTGATCAATTTGGCCCTGGAGAGATTGTGCAAGGCTCAAGGGGTAGAATTTTTCTCACCCTAGTCTGTGTTTGTTAACAGCAGAGACTGCTTCTACAGGGATGGGATACACTTAAATAGAAAGGGTGCAAGAATATTTGCTGATGCTATTGAGACTGTGTAAGGTGGGTTGGAAAAGTCCTAGCTTGGGGGATACACGGACTAATAGATTAACAATAGCCACTGGCAGAGGTGAAAGTGATTCTTGCACTGCTTCTATTGGAATGAGCAGCAGCCTGGAAAACAAGGTGCAGGGGATTTCAGAGCCTGGTGAGAGTCATTGCAGAACAAGTAAATACATTGGCTGTGTTAGGGTAGCTAAGAATAGGAACAGGTGCATCTATAATTGTGTGTACACCAATTCTAGAAGTTTGGTAAGTAAAATTGATGAATTTTCAGTGTTGGTCAAAACATTAAAGGCAGATATTGTTGGGATATCAGAGATGTGGTGTCACATCGATATAAGGAATGCAGAACTGGAATTTGGGGGGAGTACAATGTGTACAGGAAGGATAGACAGGATAGGAAGTGACAAGGAGTTATGCTGTTAGTTAAGAAACACATAAAATCCAAGGAAGTACAGCCAGTCGACATGGCTGGACAGTGCAGTGTCGAGTCAGTTTGGTGTGACATAAGCACTGAGAAAGCAGAATTGAGAGTAGGAGTGTCTTATAATGGGGGATTTTAATTTCCCAGATATTGACAGGAATTTGTGGGTTGGTCACTCACACTAGCAAGGCTTTTGCAGACTTATTGTATGATTGTTTTCTACAGCAGCATGTTCAAGAGGCAACTAGAGAGAGTAATACTCTTGATCTGATTATCAGTAATGATTCTTCATGCATTAAGAAACTGTAGATAAAGAAACCACTAGCTGGCAGTGATCCCATTGTGCTGTAGTGCAATTTACTCAGAGGTGACTACAGTGGTCTGAGAGTATTTAAATTCTATATGGTGGGACCAACTGATGATGCAACCAACAGCAAATTCAAAATGGGAAGCATTCAAAGAATTAATCTTGGAACCTACTAGGCTTAGGATCTTAGGATCTTCGGACCTAAATGGATCTCAGATGAACTAATGAGACATGTGTCAGAGAAGAAAAATGCATGGGATATATATAAATTAACAGGTGACACGGAAGTATTTGATAGATATAAGCTGGTCTGTAACCAAGTCACAAAGAAGGTTAGGCAGGCAAAGGCAGGAAATCTTTGGCAAAGGATGCAAAGAAAAATAGCAAAGAGTTCTTTACTTATCTAAATTCTAGAAGGAAGCGGATGAATCAGATTGGTCCACTTGACATTGATGGTTCAACTGTTGATGATCCTGCTCAAATAGCTAACAAACTAAATGAGTATTTTGCATCTACGTTCACACACGAGGAGTTATTCAGGGAGGGGGAATGACAGGTGAATTAAACTCTGGCAGTGAGCTCGATGATTGTGTAATAATTGAGAGAAAAGTGGAGGAGAAATTGTTGAAGATAAACAATAAGAATAAACATAAGAAAGGCACCTGGGGTGGATGGGATCTATCCAGTTACATTAAGGGAGGCATCAAAGGAAGTAAACAAACGCTTAGCCATAATTATGAGAGCTTCCTTGGACTCAGGGGAGTTACCCACGGATTGGAGATGTGCAAATGTGATCCCAATTCACAAATAGAATCAAAGGGGGACAAAAGTAATTACAGACCTATTAGTTTAACTTCTGTTCCAGGGAAATTAATGGAGGCACTAATTAAAGAAGCGCTGCAGGATCATCTAGACAAGACTTCAGTTATAGCTCGGACACAGCATGAGTTTGTTAAGGAGCAGTCTTGTCTGACCAGTTTGATTGGATATTATGGTGTGGTCACAAAGGAACTGGATGCAAAGAACAATTTCGATATATTTGGATCTTAGAAAGGCTTTTGATACTGTTGCACATGGAAGACTGCTGCACGGATTGGCGCAGTATGGCATTGGAGGCAAATTGCTGCTATGGATAAAGGGATGGTTGATTGGGAGAAGACAGAGAGTGGTAATCAGTGGACATTGCTCTTGATGGACTAATGTTATTAGTGGAGTATCCTGTGTCCATTGTTGTTTTCTGTATTTATTAATGATATTGATTATGGTATATCAGGCTTAATGTCCAAGTTTGCAGAAGATACGAAGGTTGGCAGGGTTGTTAATGACACTAATGACAGTACACTGCTGCAACATGATCCAGAAAAGTTGAGCAGATGGGCTGAGAGGTGGCAAATGAAGTTTAACATTGACAAATGTAAAGTACTACATATGGGAAGCAGTAATTCCAGAGTAATGTATCAACTGTGTGGTACTACACTGACAGTGGTAGAGAATGAAAAGGACCTGGGGGTAATTGTGCAAGCAGATCTGCCTGTCAGTCCCCTATACAGACTACAGGCAAATAATACACGAGAAAATACACTCCCAATGGCAGGATTTGTGGAATAGACAGACTGGGAATAAACTATATCGTATAAAGCCTGTAATTGAACCGTGGCAGTCTAGTCTGCGCAGGAATCGTAAGGAGGAAGTTGTTCTTGCCCAGACCCGCATAGGACATAGTCATTTGACACATTTGTTTTTGCTGAGGGCTGATGACCCTCCTATGTGTTGAGTCCTGTGGCACAAGTTTAACAATCAGACACATTTTAGTTGACTGTACTAGTTTTAGAAATGCTCGTTTTACCGCTTTTAACCATCTGACTGAGCCGTATACACTCAGTGAGATTTTATCCGACAATGACCATGTGTCTGCTATTTTTAATTCCCTAAAATCAGTAAAACGTTTTCCTCATATTTAAAAAAATCTTACTATTTTAAGATTTACTATTGTTACTTTTTACTGATATTTGTCTTTTACAGTTTATACGTATTTTTATAACCTGACGTAGTGACCTAATTCAGCAGTAGGTCACTGGAAGTTTTTACTTTTTATGACAAGGTTTTGGCGCATTATAGCCATAGTTGCTGATGCACCAATAAAACACAATCAAACAAACAAACAAACAAGCAAGCAGATATGAAGTTTTCTGAGCAGTGCAGACGATCTGCAAGAGTAGCTCATGGTGCCTTGTTAATGATATACAGGAATTTTTCTAGCAGGGATAAGGAGATGATTACCCCTTTGTATAAGGCAATGGTCGGGCCACACCTTGAGTACTGTATACACGTCGACGCCTAATTTTAAGAAGGATGTAGAGCTGTTGGAATGAGTACAGAGAAGGGCAACGAGATTAGTGAATGGAACAAAGTGTTGCTCTTAAGAAGAAAGGCTTAATTTTTGAAATTACAGTGTCTGGAGACTAGGCACCACTTTTGAAGTGATCTAATTGAGGTGTATAAAGCCTTGAATGGTTTGAGCATGCTCAATGCTGTCGGGATTCTTACTCTTGCTCAGAATAATCACCTGAGAGGGCATAAATTCAAATTGAAAGACAGTTGTTAAATAGATGTATGTAGATAGAAGTTGTAGGATAGATATATGTAGATAGAAGTTGTAGGATAGATGTATGTAGTCAGCAGGTTTTTGATTGTTGGAGAAAACTTCCATCTGTCATTGTAGAAGTTGATAGCATAAATAGATTTAAGGCAGAACTAGAAAAACATTTGGAGCAGGTGGATGGGTGAATTAGAAGGTTTTTTTTTTATTTTTTGGCAGATGCTACATAAGCTTGCTTTCTTGCATCGTGTGCCTTTTATAATGCTAATGCTAAAGTGTATCCAATCCCTGTAGAAACACTCTCTCCTATCAACAAGCACAGATCACACTGAGAAAAATTCTACCCCAACAAGCCTTACACAATCTCTCCAGGGCTGAATTGAGTGATGAGGCTTTCATATAATCCCTCCTATCGTGTCTGGGCAGGAGTGTAGGCATTTTGAAATTTACCCTAACTTGCAACTTTTTTTGAACATTGACCTGTACTTGTTAAGTAAGTCTGCAGATCTCTTACTCTTAATGTCATTAGTGGCAACATGCACAACGATATCACCTTTTGTGTCCTTAAAAGATGATATCTGCTCAATAACGTCGCCATCTTTTGCCCTTGACAGTCATACCCTGGGTCTAATCTGCCTACCCATTTTGCACAATATATTTCCTGTTTCCATGACAGTAGAGTCAACAACAACAACTAGCTCCTGTGGAACCAGTGCATTCTACCTTGGGGATTGCCAGTGTGTTGCCTGATGATCAAGTGCAAGCTAAAGTGTATCCCATCCCTGTAGAAACAGTCTCTCCTGTCAACAAGCACAGATCACACTGAGAAATGTTGATATGGGCAGCTGAGAGCTTGATGCCCCCCAATGTAAATCCTTGAGGGTATTTACCCCATTCAAGCTCTCATAAAGGCCCATAACAACACTGAGTTGGTGCCTAATATCCTCACAATCTTTACATCATATACACACAAAGACATTCCCCATTGGCAGTATAATGTCCTATTCCTGATATCTCTGCAAACAGCAAATAAGCAGTACATTTCATAAAGCTGTGATTCGGAGGACAGTTGCCCCCCCCCATTTCTACCCCGAGCCACAGCACTCCCACTACCTTGAGCCTTTTGTTTTGCTGCTCTGGTCTGAGGCTTGATTTCGGTTCAAATTCAATATAATTAAAATTACTACACGAAACTTATATCCTAATGCACTATGCACTGGTTATGCTATGTAGTTTACATTATTCAATATATATATTGCAATATCGATCTTACGTTATGTATATTTCCAATCTCCTATCAAGTTTGAGGTATATGTATTATGCTATACTGTTATGTTTGTAAAATCTAAGTAGTTATAATAGATAATAAATTTATCTATTTATCGCAAACCTGCAAGATTCGAACTCTCAAGCGACCTATTTGTGATACTATATCTATGCCAAATCATGGATACTAAAAGCTCTATGAATATTAATGGGGCTCACGTCTGGTGAGTTGGCTTGGCACACCCAGAGTCCTGAACTGGATATCATCATTCTTCTCTTTCTTGGCGATTCCTTTCTACTTTTCTCTCTCTCTCTCTCTCTCTCTCTCTCTCTCTCTCTCTCTCTCTCTCTCTCTCTCTCTCTCTCATGGTAACTTGGGAATTTTTTTTGTTTTGGCTGGTGTAGCATAAGCCTCAGGCTGCCTTGTACCATTTGGCTAATAATAATAATAATGTCGTACCTTATGGACTATGTGATAAAGTTGTTATTAAAACATATGTAGTGCTACAAATTATAGTTTATAAGTGTAAATTTGACAGAATTGGTAGAGAGATTTTAAGACAGATAAGATCGAAAAGAGGCTAAGTTACTGATAGAGAATATCAGAACAGACATGTGCACAAGTACCACCTTTGAAATGAAAGGAATCATACAGCAAGTAATTTGGACAACTGAGATGAGCAGTGGTTGAATCAACCAATAACTGGGATTCTGTCAGAAAAAGCACATGAGATTTGGCAGACTGTAAGTGGAAATGGACATTATTGAGATTACAGCTGAGACCACATATATTTGTGAAATGAACTAGGAAGTGTTTGGAAGATTTAGATCTTTTTGCAGATAAGTTTGTCTATTAGTCAATCAACTACCTGCCTGCTAAAGGCAAACTTCTGCACATCTGTTCTACAACTGTCTCCTCAAAGTGAATCTATGCCCCCTCAGGTTCTTAATCTGAGAAAGTGGAAGTATCCCTTCAGTATTGAGCCTGCATAAACCATTCAAGGCCTTATACACCTCGATCAGATCTCCTCGCAGGTGCCTAGTCTCCAGACGCTGCAACTTGCAGAACTTAAGCCTTTCTTCATAAGCATACCACTTTGTTCCTCTCACCAATCTTGTTGCCCTTCTCTGTACTTGTTCTAGCAACTCTATGTCCTTCCTAAAATGAGGCCTCCAGACATGTATACATTACTCAAGGTGTGGCCTGATCATTGCCTTATACAAAGGGATAATCACCTCCTTGTCTCTGCTAGCAAAATTCCTACATATCATTGACAAAACTCCATGACCTGCTCTGGCAGCACGTCTGCACTGCTCAGAGACCTTCATATCTGACTGCACAATTACCCCCAGGTCTTTTTCATTCTCTACCTCCCTGAGTGTAATACCACACAGTTGGTACGTTTCTTTTGGGTTACTGCTACCCATATGCAGTACTTTTCATTTGTCAACATTAAATTTCATTTGCCATTATTGTCATTAACAACCCTGCCAACCTTTGTATCATCTGCAAACTTGGACATTAAGTCTGATATACCTTCATCGATATCATTGATAAATACAAAAAACAACAATGGGCCGAGCACCAAACCCTGGGAGACTCCGCTAATAACATTAGTCCACGTAGAGCAGTGTCCATTTATTATCATTCTCTGCCATCTCCCACTCAACCATCCCTTTATCCATTACAGTAACTTTGCCTTAATGCCATACCGCTCCAATTCGTACAGCAGTCTTCCATGTGCAACAGTATCAAAAGCTTTCCTGAAATCCAAGTACAGCAGGCCCCCGTTATAATGCGGTTCGCTTTACGCTGATTCGCTATAATGCTGTTCTTATATTATAACCCGTATCTGACTATAACACTGTCACAGATCACTATAATGCTGTTTTACAGATTGAATTTTTGGCATATTTAACGAAATTGTTTCATTTGATGGAGTCAATAGCTTGAAAATGAATATCAAAACAGCATTAAAACGTTTCCCACGTCGACTCGAGAACTTTTCCCACGCTCAGTGAAATTTTCTCACGCTAATTTAATTGCAGTACAGTGACTTGTTACGTAGTTCTGAGATCAACATTTTAAAAAATGATCAAGTATATTGCTTGTAATTTTTACGTTATATGCATTTATCCGAAGTCTAGTCATCACTCAGTACCGGATTAGACATTGTGCGAAACGGGCAGTTTACTCGAACATTGTATCATAATTAATGCAACCAATGCAGTTACATTTTCGAAGAGTTAATAATGGCCGATAAGAATGAAAAAGCAACAAGGTCTGAGTGCAGTACGAAGACTATAAATGTAAGAAAAAGACTGAATTTGAAAATCAAATTAGACGTTTTGAAGCGAATCGATTCTGGTCAAAGACAAGCAGATGTGTGCCATAATTTAGGACTTGCAAGTTTAACTGTAAGAACAATTATTAAAAAAATAAGGAATTAATTTTAGCAGTGGGTAGGATAGCTGTTGTTGTTATTTGGAGTACTAGCAACTAAGGCCATATTGATCCAGGAATATGTGGTGGTCATTCCCTGACCTTTCTACATCATTCCTCCATATTTCGTGGTCACAGGTCTAATCAGGAAGCGTGTGCTACGCACTGCTGCTCCTGCCCACCTGGCTTTGGAGGCGCCGAAAAGATAGCTGTTCCACTGCAAGCAACTAGGGCTAGGTCGGCTATTAGGATTGAAATGGAAAGACTTAACTAATTTTATTGAAGATAATATCCAATTCAGAATTCAGTTAAGTTAAATATTATTTAAAAAAAAAAAAAAGAGAGAGAGAGAGAGAGAGAGAGATTAGCCAATATGATGATCTGAAGAAAACTCACCTAAAAAAAAAAAAAAATGTGGAACCATTTAAAACTAGTAAGGGCTGGTTGAATAGATTTAAAATTCAGGGAGAAGCCACAAGTGCAGATTAAGGAGCCGAAACTTTCAAAAAATAACTTGTTAAAATTATTGAAGAGGAAAAAAAAAACACGCCGGGTTTCAAAGCGGCAAAGGATCGGTTGACTTTATTGTTGGGTGGTAACGCTGCGAGGGATTTAAAATTAATACCCCTTTTAGTTTATTTGGGAGAGGGCCAAAGTTCAACCCAAAATCGACAAATTTTTTTGATTAAATTCATCAATTAAATTAAATCAATTTAGATTAATTAAATTCATGATTTTAATTGGAATTTTAAGTTTAATTTTTATATGTAAGTAGTTACCACATAATTATATACCTATGCAATGCAGAATATTTTATACAGGGTGTCTCAAAAATATTGGTACAAACGTTTAGGGGAGGTAGGTAACATCCAAAGGAATGTGAATCGCATAGGAACCCATAACCGGAAACGTCACCATAAGTCGATACATGGCGCTGTTCATCAGTTTGTGAGAGGGAAAATTTCTGGTTTACCCATTCAAACAGTAGTCGCTGCACGAAGAGCATGCATCGATATACAAACTGTGAGCTGGCAGACATGCACCTAGTGTATGGATTAGCAGAGGGCCCACACGGTGTGTGCCCCCATGTGGCACAACATCGCTTTGCAATAAATGTGTGGGCAGGTATTGTCGGTGACCGCTTAGTCGGCCCATACCTGTTACCATCCCGCATGAACTCCGCTAAATATCGGATCTTTCTTGTACAAGTTCTACACCAGGGTTACTCGACGATGTTCCAGCAGATGTGAGACGCAACATTTGGTTTCAACATGACGGGGCATCTGCCCATTATGGAAGGTGTGTTTGTGACCATTTGAACAGGTGTTTTGGGCGTTGATGGATTGGCCGTGGTGGACCCGTTGCCTGGCCCCCACGCTCACCAGATTATATCGAGCCTTGATTTCTTTCAGTGGGGGCCCTCAAATCTATCGTATATGAATCACCTGTGGAGACGGAAATGGATCTTGTGGCGAGACTCGTCTGCGCTGCTGCTGCTACTGTCAAAGACATTCCAGGTGTGTTTGAGCGTGTCCTCCAATCCATGCTGCGTCGGTGTCATCCATACATCGCGTCTCATGGTGGAACCTTCGAGCATCTGTTGTAACATCATGAAATGCATCCATCTCGTACTCCATTGTTAATATTATGTCAAATAAATGTTTGGCACTAATTACTGTCTTGTGTCATTTCTGCTTCTTGTGCCTCTGCTACTACTTTCCCGTGACGTTTCCGGTTAGGGGTTCCTATGCGATTCACATTCCTTTAGATGTTACCTACCTCCTCTAAACGTTTGTACCAATATTTTTGAGACACCCTGTATGTACAAATATTTGAATATTAAATATTTTGACCGACATTTGTGCATCTTTTCACTACCTTTTATTATTGATTAGGAAATATCCTATGGCACCGACTGCAACTCACAAATACATATGTTACCTTATGGGAATTTGGTGCTCGCTTAGCGTGGATTCACTTAGCGCTCTGTTTTTACGGAACGAATTATCAGCGTTAAGCGGGGGTCACCGGTATATGATATCAAAATTATTTTTTGCATCCAGTTCCTTTGTAACCACATCGTAGCATCCAATCAAATATCAAATTTGTCAGACAAGACTTTACCTTAACAAACCCATGCTGTCTGAACTATAACTGCAGTTCAGACAGCATGGGTTGTCTGAACTGCAGTTATAGTTCAGATAACTGCAGCTCAGATAACTTGTCTACGATCCTGTATCACCTCTTTAACCAGTGATTCCATTATTTTCCCCGGAACAGAAGTTAAACCAATAGGTCTATAATTATTTGTGTCACCCTTTGAACCCTCTTTGTGAATTGGGGATACATTTACACATCTCCAGTCCATGGGGACCTCCCCTGACCCTAACGATTCTCTCATAATTATGGCTAAGGATTTGCTTACTTCCCTTGCTGCCTCCTTCATTATAACTGGATAGATTCCATCTGCCCCAGGTGCCTTTTTTATGTTTAACTTCAACAATTTCTCCTCCACTTTGCTCTCAGTTATTACAAAATCACTTAGCTCCCTGTTAAAGAGTGATAAACTTCTGGCATTCCTCTCCTTGAATAACTCCTCATGTGAATGTAGATGCAAAATGCTCATTCATTTTATTAGCTATTTGAGCAGGATCATCAATAGTCAAATTATCTGTTAAGTAGACCAATCTGATTCATCCCCTTCTAGAGTTTACATAAGTAAACTCTAGAAGGGGATGAATATTTGCTGTTTTTCTTTGTGCCCCTTTCCAAAGATTTCTCGTAATCTGTCTTCACCTGCCTAACCTCCTTTGTGACTTGATTACAGACTGCCATAGGCTTCTGTGTTGCCTGATAAGTAGTCGGACTCCCTCCAGTCATTATCTGGCAGAATAGAGGCAGCAACATTATACGCTGGCTGATCCTGAAGCCTCCTAGACAGTTATCAATAGGTTCGGTCTGGTGGACTATCTAGCAACTGGCCTGTGAACACCGTTTTAGAGCTGTTCCCTCGAAATATATGGAAGATTCGATCTTGCCATGATGTCCATCACAACCCCAAATCAATCATACTGCATATTGGACGAGATAGGGGAACTGCCAAAGCTTTGCTCTGGGTACTAAACATAGGTTCCACCATTTCAAGCCTCTAATAAGCTGGTTCCCAAAAGGTCCCTTGGAAGCCTTTAATCTCCCCCCCCCCCACACACAGTTCCTCTTCCCCAGAAAAACATGCAATAAATTTGGAAGAGTTGCTCAGACTTCGGGATTTATTTAGAATATTCTTCTGGACCTTTGTACCAAATTTTGTGTTCACAAGTTAACTCTTATACCCTGCATCTGTTCTCTCCACAAAAAAGAACTGCAACACAAATCCCATCTCATGACTACCCATCACATATAAAATATACTGACTCAATCCTAAAAAAGTAACAACCCAGTCAAAGTTTCTCTATTGTGAATTTTAAATGACCTTAACAAGGATTTTTAATGAATGAACCTTTTGATTATTGAAATCTCTTGATTACTGATTATTCAATTTTACCCATATCTAATTGTAATCCATCAATTTTTGTTGTTCAAACCTATTAGTACCATCATTGTCTGTGGTTAAAGCTTACTCTGTTTTCAACATACCAATCACGAATATTCATCATAGAATCTGAATGCATTTTAGTTTGTTATTACCCAGAAACTGAGGCCATATTTTTACAGCTGTTCATGTTCTTCCCTCTCTCCTACAACCAGAATGTCATGCTTCCAGAGCCTGTGACTGTATAATATCATGCTTGCCATCCCAATATTCTTTAGGTTTAAAAATATAAATCAAGCTGAGGATTTTGCCATTTTTTAACTGTAATTCATAAGGTAATATAAATAATCCATTTATTTATATTACCTTGTAAATTTTAAACTACTATGTTAATTTCTCATTTATTATTAAATTTTTAATTTGACAAAAAGTGTCTAAAAATTAAAATAGCTGAAATAAAATTTGGTTCTGAAGGGGATGAAAATGTAAATATGGTTAGTAGTACAGATTTAGTTTAGATGTGCAGGATTACAATAATAGTACTTTACAGGTAAGAAATATTTAATGAAGATACTTTTCCAGGTGAAGTATTTTAATTAGTTTATTGGTATGCAAAGGACTGTTGATACAATTAGAACCCAAACAATCCTAATAACTAAATTGGTTATGTTTTAGATGGTTGTTATGCTTTGTCTGATATTTTTGATAACATCACTAATGTGTTCAATTTGAGCTGTGTTGAGTATGCATTTTGATGTGCTACAGTGAATCAGATCTTTAAGTTTAATGGGATTTTGGAAAATCATAATTATCTCTGTAGCATTGTAGAAAATTTAACCAAGATTTATGGTTAACTTCCTTTATGTTAATGTGTTCTGACTTCTTCGTTTAAACAGATTGTTTCCATATTTATTCTTAATTCTGGTTGAGTTCCTCAGTGTGCTGCAGTTTGGTTTCCCGTAATCAAGTTTTGGAAACTCCTTCCAAACCAAAAACTCCACGCCTGAAGATGGATTTCGGTATTGAAATCCAAAACACAGCCAATTTTATTTAGTTATTGGAGTTTTTTGGGGTCTAATTGTACCAAACTGCCCTTTACATACCAATAAACTAATTAAAATACTTCACATGGAAAAGTGTCTTTATTAAATCTTTCTTACTTAGTAGTATTGTAATGTCCTCGAGTTTAATTAATTGTACCTTATATTTTCCAAAGGTACAGTACTTGTTCAATTTTAGACAAATAGCTTATGGGAAGAAGTACTTATAAATACAACTTATGAATCATTAGTTGATAATTATAGGTTAGAGGACTAATTTAATTATATCATTCGAATTTTTTTTCTATATAATCTGTTGGTGACTGTTTCTGCTGGTAGGAGCAGTAACTTTATTGAGCCAGATTTTATTTCAGCTGGAAATTTAGAGGTCAGTTGTAGATATGACAATTGCTCTATACTGCTAACTGAATGGTAACATCGAGTAGTTACTTCACAATAAATACAGAACCTCAGAAACTGTCATTTTTAAGTATTTCTCTGAGGGTAATAGCCATAGAAGTGCGGAGGGGAAATAGGCTAGCTGGACTTGAGAGAGAGAGAGAGAGCACACTATAGGTGATAGATTTATGCATTATTTTCCATTAATAATTTCAAAAAGCCAGTTTCTTTCGGTTTTACATATTAACTAGACTATATGTATTTGCAGTGTATGAAATCATTCATTTTGCAAGATACTGATAGATTTGATTCTTCTTTAATCAACTCTTCATCAAACCAACTACCTGCTTTGATCTGGATTCACAACAAGGTATACAGAAAGTGTTTTAGATTCACTCATATCAAACTTTTAACTTTTGCAGACTTATCTCCAATTTCATTGATTTGATTGGCAATAAATGATTTTATATATTCACTATTGGTTCACAGTTTTGCTTAAAAGTGCGGTGTCTGTTTATTTTTTAGGGCAAGCTGATTGCCAAAATTATATCAGCTATTTATATCTCATATTAAAAAAATATTGGATGATCACATACCTATACTAGAAACAGAATTCATACTACCACTTTTTACCTCCAGAATTGTGATACTGAAGTTAATCTAGTATTGAGATTTAGAGTGGGATCTACAGGTTAATTTACAGATAAGATTGTATTTGTAGTTTATAAATTATTTTTAAACAACAACTAATCGGTGTTGCAGCTATATTTTGTGTAGCATTCATGTGTAAGATACTATTTTAGCAGTTATCTTTAATATATGGTAGAAATTCACTTCTTACCTTCTCCCATCTCCGGATTGGAGAAGATAGGAAGCAAATTTCTTCTGTCTGACAGGCTTAGAATGAATGGAAAATTTCCATTAATCTAGATGAAAGAAATGAATATACAGTAGATTTTCTCAGTTTCAAGTTATTCTTTGAGTGGTGTGATGTGTAAATAAACTGTGTTGTTTGAAGATGATAAAGCACTCAAAACCTCTGTTCATATTATTATGTTTATTTCTGAATTGTAAATATGTACATAATGAAGTCAAACATTTCTTGTGTTTTGTTCAACATTTTGCACTTTTTAACCATTAATTTGGTTATGACACTGCTATAAATGAGTGTTTTACAGTTTTTCCCGGTGTTATTATAGAATACTTACTATAGATAGAGATATTATACAGGGTGGTCAATAATTAAGGAAGCTATTTTGATTAACTGCTGCAGTAAATATGTATAAGTTATTTAAAAAATAGTTTCTTTTTTTTTTTTTATTGTATTTTTATTGAAGATTGAAATTGTGAGTTTCCTGAAAGTATGAATGGCAGCCATACTGACCAGACTTTTTTTTAAAGTTTATTTATGCCCTTTCTGTTGTGTTAGCAATAATTAAAATACACATTTAAAATAGTGTTGTTATTTACAGTCAAACATGTTCTGCCCCTTTCCTTTCCTTACTTATGGGCCACCCTTTATAGGTATTCTATTAAATTACAAATGGTTCATTAACTTATTTCAGCAGGAATACTAAAAATATAAATATTATAGATGTGTTCTTTCATTGATTAAATAGGAGTATTTCTACATATTTGAAATAATATATATATTTTTCCCTCCCCAGTGTATGCCCTGAAAGAAAGATGTTTGCAAGTAATTCGACCTTATCTACATAGTGAAAATGATATAGACAGACTTCGGATTCCATATACCCTTCAGAAAGAACTGAAAGCCATTTTGAACAAAAAGAGAATGATAATAGGATAAATAGTAATAAGTACTGACCATTATCGTTCATATACAGTGTAGTAGTAACAGATGGCAATTATTTCAAGTTTTTATGTGGAAACAGCTGCATTGTAAGTAATGATCTGAACTGTTCTAAACTGTGAGTGAAATGTTGTTAAAATATAAACAACTGAACTGTTTTCCTATGCAAAGAAAAAGAACGTTGGACTATGCAATAAAACTGGTTATTTTACTTATTAATTTTCTACAATTTTCTACTATATTACTGATTGTTTTGTTTGTAGCTTTGTTAGAAATATAAATTCATTTCAACATACAGTGTAACTAAATGTTTGTTTGATGCAGAAGGTAGATTCACAAATTTTAAGTAAACATTAAGTAAAATGTAGTACTCTCATATTTGTATCTGCTAATCAGCAATTCAGGTAAGTTGCTTTGTTTTGGTATATATTTAGCATCACAAAACTGTTCTAGAAATATATAAGCTCAAGAATATAGATGTAATCATTTTAAACCTTATAATGATATATATGTTCATCCTTAAGTGAAATACAAAAGACTTTTACCTTGTGAACAATGCTCTAGCCAGTACTATAAAAGATTGGCATGTTAACATTAGCAAACCTGGTCACATTAGATGATGGTGCACCAGCATTCCAGAATTTTCCTTTTCTGCATGAGCAATCTTCTATCTAATTTTAGAATCCATGATTGAAAAATTTTAATGTTAAGCCAAAACAAAGCGCAACATTTGGGTAAGCCAAGCTGTTCTGTTTTGTTGATTCATGCTCACAAGAGAGAGTGGCTCTCCTTTAACACATCTTGGCTTAGACAACTTGCTAATGATGAGAGAGCAGCTTTGTAGTATTGGTATATAAATGCACAATCAACTTCTGTTAAATTTTTTCCATGACAAGTTTCAGTATGAACAGTGACCAATGCAAAGGGTACTACAAAACTTTGTAGTATCATCTGCATTGGTACATAAATGAACATTCAACCTTTGTGTGGTTTTTTCCCATAAGTTTCATTATAAACAGTTACTTTGGGAAGCAAATTGTAAAATACTCCTGTCTCAGCCATTTTGAAAATGTCTTGTTTCCAAACAATCTAGGGTTTTCTCCTTATTCACTCCTCCAAATTAGCTACAGATATCAAGTGAGACTAAATTGTTTTGCTCTTTAAAGCACTGCAGAAAATAATTGCTATACATAAAATTACTGATACAAGGTTAACATGCAGTCAGTGTATTTTTGCAGCAGGGATCCAATATCGGTAAATTCAATGCCTTCATCTGGTAGTAGTACTATTCCAATAGAATTTCTTTATGCTTTGCACCAAATATATGTTTTCTTCTTTTTAGCAAAATTGTAGCTTCAGAAGCATCTTATATTTTCTTCCAGTTTTTTAATACCATTGATAATGTTGTTAATAAATAATGTGTTAAATTGCATTGGGATTTTTGTTTTGGTGTGCTCCAGTTTATCAACTTCAATGATTTTGAATTTAGTATCCAAGCATAATTCATTTTTCTTTTGCTCTGTACCCATGTTGAACAGCAGTTTTCACATTTGACACAAAACAAATGTTTACTTCACTAAAATCTCACTTACATAGAATATTATTATGCCAATGCCCACAGCTGTAGCATGAAGTAAGCAATGTTTTGGCTTGCTTCATACTTGCTTCAGAGCCATCAGAAACTGATGGCTCTGACTCCCCTTTTCTTAATGACAAAGTGACCTTGACAACTAGGTAAATTCACACGATCAACATACTTTGTAATATATATTAACATATTTTGTATAAAATGAACTTTTCAATGTGAGAATGCCTATCCCTTTTGAAGGGAAAATGAGATCTACTTTGTATAAATGAGAACTTGATAAAGGTTTTTCTGTACCATAAATTACAAGAGGTCAGTTTTTCATTTGTCATTTACCAGACACCAGGCTAAAAATAGCATATATGTTTCTTGTAGGTTAACTCCCACTCTCATTTGGCATCTTTGAGATGCCAGCAAGAGCTGTCTAATCTTTCCACAGAGTTTTGTTTTCTCTAGCTTAGAAAAGAAATGAAGACTAACAAAAAATGTGGTGTCTGGCAGATACCACATTTTTGTTTAGTAAAAAAAAGCTATTAAATGTGTTTATAATTAAAAAAAAGTAGTAGTCATATAAGTAGTAATAATGGCAAATGATGTAAGAAAGCAAGCTTATAAAGCATCAGCCAAAAAAACCCAACCATTTCTACCATCCAAGAATTTGTCTAGTTCTCCCTTGAATTTATTCAACCTATCCACTTCCACAATAACAGAAAAGAAGTCCCTGTTCCAACAATCAACCACCCGCTGGCTGAAGGCAAACTTCCACACATCTATACTGCAACCATTCTTCCTCAGCTTGAATTTATGCCCCCTCGTGTGTTATCTCAGCAAGAGGAAGAATGCCATTAACATTCAGCTTCCTCAACTCATTCAAGGCCTTGAACACCTCAGTCAGATCTCTCCTGCAGGTGCCTGGTCTCAAGGTGCTGCAATTTCCAGAAAAATCCTTTATAGGTAAGAGCACCCTTTTGTTCCCTTCACCAATCTGATTTATCCATTCCAGCAGATCTACACCCCTTCCTGAAGTGAGGTCTCCAGACCTGTATACAAGGTCTGGAGATGTGGCCTAACCATGGCTTTATGCAAAGAGATGTGATCACCTCCTTATTTCTGCTAGCAAAGTTTCTGTATATCATTGACAAAACCCCATGAGCTGTCTCCTGGCAGCATGTCTGCACTGCCTAGAGAATTTCATGTCTGACTGCACAATTACCCCCAAGTCTTTTTCATTCTTCACTACCCTGAGTTGATTATCCTATCACACAGTTGATAAGTTATTCTGGGGTTACTGCTACTCATGTGCAGTCTCCTGCATTTGTTAATGTTAAACTTCAGCTGCCATTTCTCAGCCCATCGATCAAATTTTCCTAGATCTTGTTGCAGTAGCTCACCCTGATGATTGTCATTAACCACCCTGCCAACCTTTGTATCATATGCAAACCTAAACATTAAGCATAATATACCTTCATTAATATCACTGATAAATATTGAAAACAACAATGAATCCAGCCAGCACTGAACGATGGGAAACTCCACTAATAACACTGTGCACAAAGAGCAGTGCCCATTGATAACCATTTTTATCTTCTTCTTCTACTACTTAACCATCCCTTTATCCATAGCAGTAACTTGTCCTTAATGCCACATTGCTCCAGTTTGCACAACAGTCTTTTATGTGCGACAGTATCAAAAGCTTTCCTGAAATCAAAGTACATGATATCGAAATTATTTTTTGCATTCAGTTCCTTGGTCACTGCATCCATAACACAAAGGTGCCTCACAGATGCCACACAAGCAATTTTGTTCCATTTTGGGCATAAGTGATGAAGAAGAAACAATTATATATAATGGATTATATTTTTGAAGAAATTTGAAGAAACAATTATATATAATGGATTATATTTTTTTCTCTCCTTAGGAAGTAAGTCAGGCTATCATATTCATATATAAATTTACTGTTATTAAATATCATTCAACTGTGTACAACTGTTCACAGTTTAACAATAAAAAAACAAAATACCAACCAATAATGTATGATTTAATGAACAGTTTGTTAGACATTGAATGGCAAAGAACACTGAATGAAAATTAACATTTTCTCTGCCTTTGAAATGGAAGAATTCCCTTCCCACATTGCTATCTGTCACCTGATACATTTTGAATAAAACAATAATTTATGCAGGCAGACTACACATTTCCAAAAATATTACAGTAAATACAGTAATTAGGAGAGTTAATCACCATAAAAAAAACACCCCTCAAATATCACAAATCCAGAAGAAAGAAAACTTATCAGAAAACCAAAATACACATGAATACTGGAAATCTTCTGGCAAAACCAGAAGAGTTGACAGGTCTACGATTGTAGGTGACAAGAAGGCTGAGGTCAGGTTTTCCAACAAAATGAATGTTTCCTCAGCTGTAAAGGATGAGTAATGTGATCTGAGCAAACAGTATTGTCATTGGGGAGGATTATGTGTGCAATACAATTCAGCACTACCATTTCCCAGTGACATGATGGATTGGACTCTTCCCCCCTCCCCTACCAATTAGGATATGAGAGCTGACATTTTAAGCAACATCCTGACCCCGGTTAACATAACAGGCATCCGTAAAAGATACAGTGGCAGGAGCATCAGAAGACATTCATTAGCATTTGGCTAATACATACTTATCTGAATTGTGCAGTACCTTTTGCACCATGCAGGCAATAGGATGTATGGCAGAAACAAATGAGTGGCTTTTTAATGGGTGGAAACAAGTCATTCATGGAAATTTCATGATCTAGTGAATGTTTTGTTTGAAATTCTTAGAAGTACTAATAGGTGCACAAAAATATGCTATGCTATGGTAGCACATTAGCATTAGCATTATTTGAGGCATACAATGCAAGAAAGCAAGCTTATGCAGCATCAACCAAAAAAAAAAAAAAACCACTCCCATTTCACCTCACCGTTCATTCGAAATACCTGTCCAGCTGAACCTTAAATTTATTTAGGCTATCAACTTCCACAACAAGGGATGGAAGTCTTTTCCACCAACCAACTACTCGCTGGCTAAAGGCAAATTTCCGCACATCTGTCCTATATCTGCCTTTCCTCAATTTGAATTTATGCCCTCTCAGGTGATTATTCTGAGCAAGAGGAATAATCCCATCAGCATTAAGCATGCTCAAACCATTCAAGGCTTTATACACCTCTATCAGATCACCTTGCCAGTGCCTAATCTCCAGACACTGTAATTTGCAAAACTTAAGCCTTTCTTGGTAAGAGCAACCCTTTATTCCATTCACTAATCTTGTTGCCCTTCTCTGTACTCGTTCCAGCAGCTCTACATCCTTCTAAATGAGGCCTCCAGACCTGTATACAGTACTCAAGGTGTGGCCTGACCATTGCCTTATACAAGGGAATAATCACCTCCTTATCCCTGCTAGAAAAATTCCTGTATATTATTGACAAGACACCATGAGCTACTCTTGCAGCCCGTTTGCACTGCTCAGAAAACTTCATATATCTGCCTGCACAATTACCCCCAGATCCTTTTCATTCTCTACCACTGTCAGTGCAGTACCAGAGTTGATACATTGCTCTGGGGTTATTGTTTCCCATATATAGTACTTTACATTTGTCAATGTTAAACTTCATTTGCCACTTCTCAGCCCATCTGCTCAACCTTTCCATATCCTGTTGCAGCAGTATACTGTCAGTAGTGCCCTTAACAACCCTGCCAACCTTTGTATCGTCTGCAAACTTGGACATTAAGCTTGATATACCATCATCAATATCATTTATAAATACAGAAAACAACAAGACCCAACACTGAACCCTGAGGGACTTTACTAATAACATTAATCCACGATGAGCAGTGTCCATTGATTACCACACTCTGTCTTCTCCTCCTCAACCATCCCTTTATCCGTAGCAGCAATTTTCCTCCAATGCTACACTGCTCCAATTTGTACGGCAGTCTTCCATGTGCAACAGTATCAAAAGCCTTTCTAAGATCCAAATATATAATATGAAAGTTATTCCCTGCATACTGTGACTGCATCATAGTATCCAATCAAGTTGGACAGGCAAGACTTTCTCTTAACAAAATCATGCTGTCCGATCTATAAATGAAGTCTTGTCTAGATGATCCTGCGGTGCTTCTTTAACCAGTGCCTCCATTAATTTTCCTGGAACAGAAGTTAAACTCAAAGGTCTATAATTACTTGTGTCAGCCTTTGATCCTCCTTTGTGAATTGGGGTCACATTTGCACATCTCCAGTCTATGGGTACCTCCCCTGATTCCAAAGAAACTCTCATAATTATGGATAACGGTTTGCTTACTTCCTTTGCTGCCTCCTTTAATATAACTGGATAGATCCCATCCACCCCGGGTGCCATTTTTATGTTTATCCTCAACAATTTCTCCTCCACTTTCCTCTGTTATTACAAAATCATCTAGCTCACTGCCTGGGTTTACTTCACCTTTGGCATTCCCCTTCCTGAATAACTTCTCATGTGCGAATGTAGATGCAAAATACTCGTTTAGTTTGTTAGCCACGTGAGCAGGATCATAAACAGTTGAACCATCAATATGCAGTGGACCAATCTGATTCATCCCTTTCCTTCTAGAGTTTACATAGGTAAAGAACTCTTTGTTGTTTTTCTTTTCATCCATTGCCAAGGATTTCTCATAATCTGCCTTTGCCTGCCTAATCTCCTTTGTGACTGGTTACAGACCAGCTTATATCTATCATAGGCTTCCATGTCACCCATTAATTTATATGTATCCTATGCATTTTTCTTCTCTGCCATGTCTCAATTAGTTCATCTGACATACATTTAGGCCTAAACCTTGAACAATATTTCTTAGTTGGTATGTAAAGCCTAGTAGCTTCCAAGATAAATTCTTTGAATGCCTCCCATTTTGAATTTGCTGTTGGTAACATCATCAGTTGGTCCCACTGTATAGAATTTAAATACTGTCTCAGACCATCGTAGTCACCTTTACAAAAGCAATAACCCTTCCCTTTACCGCTGATGGTAGTTACCTCTTTGAGTAAATCCCATTTCAGCCCATTGTGATCACTGCCACCTAGTGGTTCCTTTATCTGCAGATTCTTAATGCATGAAGAATCACTACTGATAATCAGATCAAGAGTATTTATTCCCTCTAGTTGCCTCCTGAACATGCTGATGTAGAAAACAATCATCCAATAAATCCATAAAAGCCTTGCTAGTTTGTGTGACCAACCCACAAATTCCAGTCAGTATCTGGGAAGTTAAAATCCCCCATTATAAGACTCTCTGATTTACTGCCCCACTCTATTTCCCTTTACAGTTTCTTATTATATTCATCAGAGTCATTAGGCCTATAGCACACTCCTACTCTCAATTTTGATCTCACAATGCTTATGTCACACCAAACTGACTCAACATTGCAATGTCCAGCGATGTCGACTGTCTTTGCTTCCTTGGATTTTATGTGTTTCTTAACTAATAGCATAACCCCTCCTCCCTTTATATCTTGTCTATCCTTTCTGTAAACGTTGTACTCCCCAAATTCCAGTTCTGCATTCCTTATATCTGTGTGACATCACGTCTTTGATATCCCAACAATATCTGCCTTTGAGCAATACCTCAAATTCATCAAATTTATTTACCAAACTCCTAGCATTGGTGTACACGCAAGTATACATGCACCTGTTCTTTTTCTTAGCTACTCTAACACAACCCATGTGTTTACTTGTGCCGCAATGACTCCTAGCAGTCTCTGAAATATCCTGCATCTTGTTTTTCAGGCTTCTGCTCATTCCAATAGAAGCAGTGCAAGAATCACTTTCACCTCTGCCAGTGGCTACTGTTAATCTGTTAGTCCTTGTATCCCCCCCCCCGAGCCAGCAGTTTTCCAACCCACCCGACACTGACTCGATAGCATCAGCAAATATTCTTGCACCCTTTCTATTTAAGTGTATCCCATCCCTGTAGAAGCAGTCTCTCCTGTTAATAAGTACAGACCAGGCTGAAAAAAATTCTACCCCTTGAGCCTTGCACAATCTTTCCAGGGCCGAATTGATTAACACGTCTCTCATCATATATTCCCTCCTAGCGTGTCTGGGCAGAAATGCAGACACTTTCAAATTCAACCCTAATTCACGGCTTTTTTTTTTTTGAACAAACATTTCTACAGACCAGATGTACCTGTTAAGACTTGTTTTCCATTAGCAATGCTACCAAGGTTCTGATTATTTTCTCATTACTTCAGATAAATAATAACCATTCTTAGTTTTACTTTATTAATTTACCTGTTGATGCCACTTTAAAAATGAATTTTGCAGGACAACTTCCTTTTGCAAAATGTCATTATCAGTATGATAAAACTAATTATTCCCACAAATTTATTAACTGTAACATTTCAAAATTACCTGTTTCTGTATCACAAAACTCAGTGATCTAAAAATATAAAAAAAGATTATGAAAGCTATATTTCAGAACCTTAGGAATGGTTTCCTGATGTTTCTGATTTATCAGTTGTACAGTTTAATAACTGTAAACTTGAAAAGAAAATTTAAGCTTTGACTAACTATATCCAATATACTCCAAAGTGGAAGTATAACCAAGACTGGGAAGGGAAAAAAAAACCCTAATAAATAAATAAATCATAAAAAAAAGTATTCACCTTTACAGTCTTCATTCCCTTATGATTCGTATTTCATATTAATCACAGTGATTTTATAGTGGTGATGTAGTGCTAGATCTCGTTGTTTAGATGTCTTCTCAAGTCAATTAACACATTAGTTACATAATTTCTAAGATTATCTTTAGTTATAAGGCTTTTTTTTTTTTTTTTTTTTTCTTCTCTCTTAGGCGCCTCTGTAGCCAGTTGGGAAGGAGCAGCAGTGCGTAGTACACGCTTCTTGATTAGACCGGGGTTCGAGCCCATCACCACCAAATACGGAGGATGCGGAAAGGTCAGGGTATGACCACCGCATATCCCGGAGCAATATGATCTTAGTTGCTAATGCTCCTAAAAAAAAAAACAAAAACAACAACCTTCTCTCTTTTTTTTTAATATACTAAGCTTGAGCTTTAGCACCATTCTTGCTGCCAATGTTGGTTTTATAGCATCTTAGGCCATTTTATGTCTGTACATGTGTGTTCACATGCAGAATTTGCATGTTGCAAAGGCTGCAAAACTTGGAATAACTCACAGGGACCCTACTCTCTCTCTCCCTGAGATATGCTAACCATCCCAATTGAATAGGTCATTATGAATGCTTTCTAGTATGTTACAAGATTTGAATTCAGATAACTGACAAATGGTGAAACTACTGAACTATCACAGAGGATGCTGTTCCTGGCTGATTAAGGCAAAGAAAGGATTATAATTGGAAAGGGGAAAAAACCTCCATCAGGGCTAAAAAGAGAAAAAAATAAATAGTAATGCTACTGCTCAGGAAGAACTTTAGAGAATGTCTTAGTCAGTTGACAATGAGGCATTATCACTGTCAAACATAACTACACACCAAAAGAAATCAACCCCTTCATAATACAAAAATCATAGGTCTCATTGGATACCTGAAGGCAGTGGGGCATCTTTTGATGAGATATACCAAAAGAAACAGCAAACCCAAAACAGTCTGGAAAATTACTTTAATTTCCACTATGGGTTATCTTTATCTGAAATGAAATCACTTCTTCCATGTCAAGTTTAGAATCTATTTATTACTAACAGAACCTAAAAATTGTTTTGTGGATATTTTCTCTCTTGCTTCAATGACTGAAAAATTAAAAATAAGATGGTTTACTTATCTTTATTTATATATATATATATATATATATATATATATATATATATATATATATTTTTTACTTAAATTATTAATTTTAATCTAAACAGATTTGCCAGCTGCCTTAATTTTTAATGTTTAATTTAATCTAATCCAAAGATTGTCAAAAAATATTTAATAGAATTAATACTAAAGTAAACCACTTATTTTTAATCCTGCTGTTGCACCATCGTCAAAAGGTCAAACTGACAAACCATTTCTTAAATGTGGTTACAGTCATGCACTGTTCACTAATTATTCTGGACACAGGTGTCACTGGTTCCAAAGTACTTAGTCAACAACTATTAAATATTAATACTGACTAGCTGGAGGTAAAGGTCTACAGGGTTAGACTACAGATTACCTCAGAGCTGGGCGCCTCCGTAGCCAGGTGGGCAGGAGCAGCAGTGTGTAGCACACGCACGCTTCTTGATTAGACCAGGGTTCGAGCCCATGACCACCAGATACGGAAAGGTCAGGGACTGACCACCCCATATCCCCAGAGCAATATGGCCTTAGTTGCTAATGCTCCTAAAAACCAAATAACAACGACAGCTTCAGAGCTATTCGTAGGGATCTTAGGTTATTTGGCTGGGCTTTGTATGTTTGGAGCTATTTCTGCTGTGTTTCTTTCATTTTTTTAACCCTGCTGGAATTCATTTTTAATTCAATGCTGATGGAATTCTTCCCCTTGCTCAGACTATACACAATGAGGGGGACATAAATTCAAACTGAGGAAGGATGGTTGCAGGGTAGCTGTGCTAGCAGGTGGTTGAATGTTGGAAAAACTCCCATCTGGTGTTGTAGAGATGGGTTATTTGAATAAATTAAAGGAAGAACGTGACAAACTATTAGAAGATATGGACAGATAAAATTTGAACTTTTTTTGCTGATGCTGTACAAGCTTGCTTTCTTGCATCACTTGCCACTATTAATACTAATACTAACCCATTAATGTGTGAAGATGGACTAGAAGTTTGAGGTGCAATAGTTTATTTTTAATCATGGAGAGGTGAGATGAAAATAAAGACACCAAATTTTTATATAATGTTGTTCACTTGTTGCTTAATTTTTATTCATGCTCAGATAATAAATCTCTCTTTATGCTATGAGATATTTAATTTTGAAAACTGTGTGGTAATATACAATTCAACAAACTATCTTCAATTAGCATCTCTCTTTATTTACAAAATATTTCATACTCTATATGTTCTCAAGAGGATCCTAGTAATTACTACTATACATACAGGAACACACATAAATTATAATGGTATATATTACAGTAATGATATGGATGCTATGATTCTGTACAAAATTATTTTACACCTGTCTATATTTCTAGGTCATCGGCATAATTTCCCACAAGTAATATTTGTGTTTCTGCCTTTCTGCACCTGAAAGACAATAAACGAAAAGTTACATTTACTTTTAATCTAATAATATAAATGATGTCCTAAAAGAACAAAATGAGAATATCCAAAACTAAAGTATTAGCAAGCAAATATACTGGCTACTCAATCTGCATTTAAAGATTTAATGGTGAGAATGCTATCCATTCGTGTCGATTATGGCATCTTACCAAAAAACAGGAATGGCTTCCCCCACGCTGTACCTCTTGGTAATCAAGTCTATGCAGGTCAGTAAAATGTATTCTGGGTCGCAAAAATAATTACAGATGGTGTTGCAAAGTGCTGTTATGGATTCCTCTAAACCTCCCACACAGCTCTGTTCAAGTGAAGGATATATAGTATATTGAATGCAACTATACTGTTGTGTGCTCAAAAATTAGTATTTATATTATGTAGATTTCCATTTGACAAGCCTAGTGTATGCTCTACCACTGACTCACTTTGCTTATGTGGGGTGGAAGATTTTGGAAATTGGATGCTCATTTTGTTTTACTAGTGTGCTGTGTATTATACCACCTTTTACTTATTTCAAAATGAACAAAATTTTCCCATACCATGAAAATCTGACTCAAAAGACTATTCACTGCCACATCAATACTGCAAATTTCGATGCATTTGCATGGTGTTTAAGAAACATGAAATTCAGTGACTTTTTTGGCAATTTTCCAAATGCATTTTGAAAAGCTACTATGTTTTCTTCAGTGTTATAGGCAAATTTGAAGATTGGCTTACATGTAGTGAACAAACCACTCCCCATATGAAGTCCAGGCATAGGGCAGTCCCCTCCCCATCCTCCAATATCACTGGTCATAACTGTCAATCATCCATTTACAAAAGGAGAATAAACTGAAGTATTAAACTTAATAATGGTATAAATTAATAATTATTGAAATTAAAAATTAATGAAAATTAGTAAACAAAACTGAATATATGAAGAGATATAATTATCAGAATCATATTAGTTGAATCTTCAATATAATAACATGAGAAATGAGGTACCTATAACTGAACAGAATGAATATAGGTTATTTCATTATGATAAAATTTGGCAACGTAAGTTTTAAAATGCTAACTCTGGACTATCTTGCAAACACCCATCACTGTGAATGTCACGTTGTCTCTACTGTTGTGCATCACTCCCAGCTTTTTTTTTTTTTTTTTGTTTAGTTGTTGGCGCATCCGGCTTCTGTGGCCATAATTCACCTCCCAAGGTTTTTGCAGTACTCTGATCCAAGCCCGAGGCGGGATTTGAACCCGCAACCTTTGGGTTGCCAGGCAGGCACTTTACCCACCTGGCTAGCCTGGTCGGCCACTCCCAGCTGCCATAAAGCCAACATGACCCATTCTTTAGCAAAATCATTTACCCCTATGGCAGTAATTTAATTTAAATTTTGACAAGCAAAATCTTGTTTTTACTTGCTTCATCCTTGTAAGCCATATCCAGCATTTCCTTAGGAAATCAATAACCTTTGAATGAGACAACAACAACAGCCGCAGCTAAAATAATCTATTGACCATCTGCTTCACACCATATTAAGGATTTTTTAAATCATAAATAATCAGCATAGGACTGAAACTAACGTCCTTTCGTGTCCAAAAATGTGGGTCAAAATGGAAAAAACTTGAATTATAAGGGAAGATATTTTATTATTCCCATTAAAAGTTTAAGGTATAATGTCAAGTATTCATTTCTCAAGTAGGTGTGGAAGTATGAAACAGATATCATAGGGGGGGGGGAGATAGCAATCTTCTAAGCCAGCATTTCTCAAACTGGGGTCCATAGACCAGTTCCAGGGGATCCACAAAACAGACCCTCTGGAACTGGTCAAGTTATTTGTTCTATGTATAGCAAATTTAAGATAAAGTTATTATTATATATTTATGTAAAAATAAGAATAATGTTGAGTTGTTTTAAACATAACTAATTTTTTTAAAACCTGGTGTTCATACATACACATATATACACACATGCACACAGAGAAATATATGCATACATATATATAGGGGTCTGCAAACTTTTTTTATTTCTGAAGGGATCCATAGATCTTAGTAGTTTGGGAACCGCTGTTCTAAGCCAAAAAGCAAGTATGCTTGAACTTAATTGGCCTGCAATAAATGTGCAAAAGTGTCACAGTACCTTCAAACAACAATTTTAGATATTAGTGGTTTATTTTTATTGTCTACGAAAAAAATGTATTACACTAAGTTGTTCAAAGTTATATTTATGTGAGCCACATTATGTGTAATTTTATAATGTTTAATTATACTGCCCCAAATATTTTTTGAAACAATAATACCAATACCAAATCGACATCATAAATTACATTACAGCTCATTAGGACAAGTATGATGAATGATAGCTGAAGAAGTGAATTCTGTTATAACAAGGATGACAATTAATAGAATTTAATTACATACCAAAAATAAAAACGTTGAAAACTTACTTAATGTTTTTCTTTTTATGTTTTATTTTCCTATTCAGAACTCCATCATAGTTGTCCATCATCTGAATCATTAATGCCTGATCACCTGAATCAAGTGGAGCAATTGATATGTCCCGAACTGCCCTGAATTTTCCACAATTATTTAAATGTTCATTTTCCAGACGAAAGAAATTCCAAACAAATCTCCTTTAAGAAAAATAAAGTTCTGGCATAAAATTATTAGGGCAACAAAAGCACATCCTAAAACAAATAAATACATTTAATTTGTATTAATCATTAATAATACTGATTTCAGTGTACATATCAACTATATATATACAGTGGGGCTTCAACTTATGATGACATCGACATCCGATATTCTCAGGAACCTTCCATACGATCTCTATTTTAAGGACCGATGATATTTGCAGATACCGATGACTTTCTGATATAGCTGGAATGATACATGGGTGGAAATTTTCATCTTTCATCACTCATACGATTTGTTCTCAACAAATTAGCCTTTGTTATCGTTCAACAATATTATTGTTCAACACATGGCGTGCAGAACATCACTCATACAATTGTTTCAGATCTATGATGATGATCTGAAACTTAAGGCTCCATCAACCAGTGGCAGTGCTGTGCACTTTGAAGACTTTAAAGCCAGCAGAGGCTGGTTCAAGCACCTCAATAAAAGGGCAAATATCAAAAGTGTTGAAAGGCATGGGGAACCATCCAGTGCTGATAAAAAAAAAAAAAAAAAAAAAAAAAGCAGCTGAAATTGAATTCCAAGAGTTTCTTCCTCGCTTCCTCTTCTGGAAGCGAATGCCCAGAATGCACATCACTAAGTATGAGGCTAGTTTAGTTTACCTGGGCATAAGCCTATGAAACATAGGCTCACTCTCCTGTTGGGTGCCAATGCCTCTTGAGATTTTAAGCTGAAGCCTTTGCTTGTGTGTCACTTTAACACCCCCAGAGTATTTAAACAACAAAAGGTTGACAAAGGAATGCTGGGAGTGTTTTGGTGCAGTAACAAGAAGGCCTGGGTTACAGGATACTGAATGTCTTCAGTGAATGGGAGCTTGGAGTTTTCTGTCCTTCAGTGAAGAGAAAAATAAGCTTCCTATGTAGGAACTACTCCTGCTGGATAATGCAAGGGGCCATGATCCCAAACTTGTTCAATCTCTTGAGTCATAGCTTGATTTTGTTCAATTCAAATTTTTGCCACCCAACACCACTTTGCTTGACTTTGGACAGTTTCTTGGCAAAGAAACTGTCCAAAGTCAAGCAAAGTGGTGTTGGGTGGCAAAAATATTAAATCATCGACCGCGAATACAGATACCGCTATTCGCGGTATCTGTATTCGCGGTCGATGATTTAATATAAAATGAAACCTAAAAAAATGTGAATTTTAAAGCGCCGTGAACATTTTCCGCCATAAAAAACATGGGCGTGGCGAAAATTATCTTCCCCGGTCAAAACAGCGCTCAGTGGGTGGGGGGAGAGGGGTGACAAAATCGCAACCGTGGATGTTTATCGCTAATCCTTGTTCAGTATGTGTTATGCGCTTGTCATGGAAGGTTTCGTCGTTTGCTTTTGATTTATATGCTTATAAATTGAATAAATTTATCAATTTATAAATTGATATGCTTACAAAAGTGATAAATCTACCGTTTTGCAGTGTAAAACAGACTTTTTCGATTGTGTTAACGGAAGAAAGTGACTTTATTGTGGACAAGTTCTTTCTAACCCGTACAAAAATATGGCTACAAATAACAAGGGAAATGTGAAAAGATCAAAGGTGATGACATTAGCGAATAAAATTGAGTTATTAGATAAAATTTCTAATGGTGAAAATGTCTCCTCAGTGGCAAAACATTATAAAATCAATGAGTCAACGGTACGATCAATCAAGAAATCGGAAGAAAAAATCCGCCGTAGTGTCTGTGAAAACGTGCTAATTGCTTCAAAAATTTGCTCTGTAACTCATGATGTTAAATTAGAAAAAATGGAAAAAGCTTTAAATCTGTGGATAAAAGACTGAACTCAAAATAAAATTCCGTTAAGTTTACTCATCATTCGTAAAATGGCAAAACTCCTTTATCAACACTTTAACGAAACTTGATAGCACTGGCGGGATAAGTTTTTTAGCTAGCAAAGGCGCTGGTTTGAAATTTCTAATAAATATTACATTTAATATTAAATTGTTTCTTATTTTCATTTCGATTTTTCACTATGTACCGTGTGTACATAGTTATATTATGAAGGTACATATAATATAATACATACATAGACAAAATTTTAGACTAGTTTTTCTTATATATTTCATACTTTAGAATGGAACCCCTTTATTACTATGGGAACCATAACTCAGTATTCGCGTTTTCGGTATTCGCGGCATTTCTCAGGAACGTAACCCCCGCGAATAGCGGGGGTTTACTGTATATGTATATATAGGATTCAATTTGTAATATGAACATACAAGGGGGGCTATCAAAAAGTTCATACCCTGACTTAGATAAAATATCGATAGGAAGATGCCATTCTTAATATAAGTTGTCTACATATTCAATAACTGACATATGAAATTTTATTCCCGTCAGTGATCGTACACCAGAGGTGGAGCCCGGAATACAAGAAAGGATGCTGTGGTTGACAAAGTGGAGTATCGAGCAGTAATCAAGTTTCTGCATTTGCAGGGCAGGAAATTGACAAAGAAGTTAAAGCTGTGTATGGGCAGAATTGTCCATCCTATGACACTGTAAAAAAAGTGTAAATGGGAGTTCCAGTGCAGTCGTACAAGTGCCTTTGACAAGCCAAGAGAAGGAGGGCCATCAATGTCCACAGACAGTAAGATGGTTGCAAAGGTTGAGCAGCTGGTGCTGAGTGACAGGCGTGTGACAATTCATTTCATTGCAAATGCAGTGGGAATTAGTTATAAGTCTGCCCACAGAATTTTACATAACCATCTGCAGGTGTCTGAGATCTCTGCACGATGGGTTTCAAGATCGTTGACTTCTTTGCAGAAGCAATGTCGAATGCAATGTTCTTGCCAATGCCAACTGTTGGATTTGTGTAATGCAGATGTTGAGAACTTTTTTTGATTGGTTGGTGATGAATGCTGAGTGTACCAGTATGATCCAGACACTAAAGACATGTCAAAGCAGTAGAAGCACATCTCCTCCCCACCTCCCAAAAAGGCAAAGACCACTCCATCTGCGAAGGTGATGTTGTCCGTGTTTTGGGACAGAAAAGGGGTTATCCTGACAGATTACCTGCCTTGTGGTTCCACCCTTACCGGAGAATACTACAGAAATCTTTTGAAAAAGTTACACAATGCTTTGAAGATGAAAAGGCATGGAATGTTAACCAAAGGTGTCCATCTTCTGTCAGACAATGCACTGGCTCACACGGCCGTTGTCATCACCAATTTTGTTGCCCAGTGCAGCTTCAAACTACTGCAGCACCAACCCTATTCTCCTGACCTAGCACCGTCAGACTTGTTTCGAAAAATGAAGAAACCATTGTGTAGACACCACTTTGATTCATCTCAGGAAGTCATGAATGAAGTGGAATTGTGGTTTCAGGCAAAAAGTGCGGACTTCTATGATCAAGGCATTAAACAACTGATCCATAGATGGCAGAATTGTGTTACTATACATGGAGAGTACATAGAAAAGGATTAAAGTTCCTGTGAAGTTTCACCTTTCTAGGGCTATGAAGTGAAAATTCTTTAGGTGCACTCCAGGCAGTTTTCAGATGGGAGTAACTTGCATTCGTGGATCAACAAAAAACTCAATGAAAATGCAACCGCTGCCATAAGTAAACACATTACAGGCAATCTGAACAGCCAACTTTTGTACTAGGCTAAATGCCTCGGTCCTCGTGCAATCACAGAAGTTAAGCAGCGTTAGGCACGGTCAGTAATTGGAAGGGTGACCACCTGGGAATATGTAGTTGACTTTTGCTTTCCTTTCTTTTTATTTTTCTTTTGCTAACCTGTGAAAAGTATTCTTCCAATTTCACGTATCATTTAATTTTGTTAAAAGGTAATAAAGTGTAAATCTGCACTTTATATCTTTACTTTTATAGCCTGTGGATAATATTCCTCCAATTTTCACTTATTAGATTCGCTGTTAATAGAATTAAAATTCAATTTGTAAATGTGATCACAATGATCGGCACTTACTACATATCGTTTAGTGAATGGTATTTTGTTATGGAGTGTCTCAAAGTGATTTTATCATACAGTGAACCAATTGTAAAGCGGGGGTCCACTGTAGTGAGCGTTGGGTTTATTTTTAAGGCATATAGCGCACTTACACATACAATGCATCTGTGGATTGATAAAAATCGCAAAGACAATGTGACACGAAATGATTCATCTCTCCCACCATTGTACCAGGCATGATTGACGAATGACCCAATCAGTACCTCTACTGATTGCATCGTGCTATTTCTTTCGTCATTATTATCATTAGCCATATTAACATTAGCAGAGACATATGATGCAAGAAAGAAAGCTTATATAGCATCAGTGGAAAAAAAAAAAAAAAAAAAATCCCTTCACATTTCACTGATCCATTCATTCCAAATGTTTGTCTACTTCTGCTTTGAATTTATTTAAGCTATCAACTTCCACAACAACAGATGGAAATTTGTTCCAGCAATCAACTACCTGCTGGCTAAAGGCAAATTTCTGCACATCTATTCTACAACTGTCTTTTCCTCAGTTTGAATCTATGCTCAAGCCCATAGGGAACTCAAAAATTTGCTTAAAAGTTGTGAAATTATGCCTCATTATTATGGGGGAGGGGCAACCTCTGGCACAGAATTATGAACACAAATACTTAAGTTCTTGCTCCATATGCAGGCACTTGTATGATTTGTGGGCACATCCAGTCAAAAGTCAAATTCTTACTATATGTTAGTTGCAGTCCGTGAGTTAAACAGCTACTATGATGCTCTCTCTCTCTCTCTCGAACTATAACCACAAAAACCATTAAAACTACTATCAGCAGTTTTAATGGTTTTTGTTTCCTTAGTTTTCCTTCTTTTTATTTAAATCTTCCTTATGACAACTTAGACATGCAGAATTACAGAGATGAATATTTTTAAAAAGAAGGTTCTAAAGATATTTCCAATTAGTAATGGGAAGCCTTCAGGGCCATAACTTTCAATAATCAATTTCTTTGCCCTCTCTTATTTCATTTTCTTTCTTTGACATAGTCTTTCATAAGGTCATATACAACATTCAAAACTCAAATCACAATAACCACACATTTAATTGAAAGGTACAACATGAAAATGATTTTAAAAAAAAACCTTTTTACAAGCTCTAGGTGCTTTATATGGGCACCTCGTATGATTTTTGACACACATCCAATCAAAAGTCAAATCCTTACCATATGTTAGTTGCAATCCATGAGATAAATGGCTACTGTTATGCTCTCTCTCTCTCTCTCTCTCTCTCTCTCTCTCTCCTCCCTAAATTCTATGTATTCTTGTTTCCTATTCATTGTTTTGCTATTCTATTTTCATTTTTTCTGGTTCCGTGAAAAAAAAAAAAAAGTGGCTTCTCTGAAAATGATTTAGTCCTCATTTTAAAACTTCACATTATTTCCTGTGTCTGACTGCAAGTGTACCTATTCAAAGTAATTAAACATTAATTAGAATTAATTGTTATATTGTCATATCTAATGAACTTTTTTTTTTCCTTTTTTTCTCCCCCCCCCCCAAAAAAAAACCTTCTTGAGGTAAAAGGTGAAGAAACAGATTATATTACAATTATATAATTTTTCCTTAAGATTTTATTTCTAGTACAAACAATGGAGTAAAGTAATAAACTAATGTTCCCTAATTTGAACTTAGAGTTTTGAAATCAACAGAATTAGATTACTACTTTATGAATTTTAAGGATTATGTCGCATAGTGAGTTAACATGCTTACAAGTTAGTGCAAATGCATCAGATCTGCTTGCAGCTGCTAGCTACTGAATAGTTATAAGATTGGCATCATTATGTATATCTCACATTGTGAATACCTTCATGAGTTGCCATGATATTGCACTACCTTTAATAAGTAGCTCTTCGGGAGAAGACTATTGTTACTTATTCTCAGCAGATGCCACCACCCAGACGGCATCATTTCGGAGCTGATTGGCTCCTCTTCGGTGGGTGGGCAGGCACCCCGGCATTGCAATGATGGCAAGGCAGTTGCAAAGTATAACTCCACAATGTGAGAGATGCCTGATGGTATGTAGTAATTTGAATTGCATTGCATTTTAGGCTTTTGCCCTCTTTGCTGCTCATAGACAAAAGGTTTATTTAACTTTTACTAACATTCAAAGAAATGAAGAAGCAAATTACCTGAAAATCTCAAGGGGTGCCAAAATTGTGATTATTAAATCAGTTTGCATTATTCCTAGTTCTGTAAGTGAGACGGATAATGTCCAGCCAAATCGAAGTATCAAATCTTCTATTATAGCAAAATAATAGTAACACTGCAAAGCAAAAAATTAGAATTAAATAAATTTATTTAGTCTAGAAATACAGCAGAACCTCATAAATCTGGCATCCTCAGGCCCACACATAACCTTTTTCAGAATCAAAAATTCTGGTTTTTTTTTTTTTTTTTTTTTTAGGTTTTACACCTACCCTAAATATCCAGGAGGAAGAATTTGCTATTTTTATAACATCAGGGGTTGGCAACCTTTATAAATGGCAAGCCAAATAAAACGTCTGTGGAGTACATGTGGGCCTTTTTTTTTCCTTTTTTTTTTTTAGCTTTCCATGATTTTTAGGATTATTAAAATGGGTATAATGAAAAATTGTCATAAACAGTTTAATGTTATTTATTGTAATTTTAAGTACATAGAATTAATTTTATTAATAAGAAAAACAAAATAAAAATTCAAGGTAAAATTACAAAAATACAATTATAGTAACAAAATACAAATATAATTCCAGTAACAAAAATTGCAATATTTTATTTTTATAATACTTAATGAGAGATTTAATACTGTTTATTTTTATCAGCGAATCGACATCTGGACAAATATTTGCTGTAGCAATGCACGGAGTATTTTCTAAATTTTAAATTTAGGCCAGAAATTCCATTAATTCAAAAATATATATAATAAATGGCAGGCTGTTTATTATATATATTTTGAAAATGACTGCAGGCCAGATCACACATGATTGTAGGCCAGAGGTTGCCCACCCCTGTATTACATAATACAGTAGCTTTGATCTCTATAATCTTCCCAGAACAGCATTAAGCCAAAATGTTAACTCATACTGCTGGATTGGTCCAGTAGATAAGGTACCTGCCTAAGAAATAAAAGGCCATGGGTTCTAATGCTCCCTCCAGTATGGGTGCACTTGTTCAATATTTTTTAATATGAGGTATAAATAGTGGGATATGATTTGTGCAATCAAATCAACTTAAAAACTAAATACATACTATTGTACTATCAACTACTATACCGTAAAGCAGTAGTAAATGTCTCACAAAATGAGTGTTTTTATACTTGCAAGCAAGAAAGTAACAATGACATACGGTCTAGGAAATATGTAAAACAGATATAAACTGGTGTGTGAAAAGAATTAATGGAATATAATGCATAAATTCAACATAAGCTGTCAGGACAGCTCTTGGGTTTTTGTCAATGATACACAGAAACTTTGCTGGCAAGGATAAGGAGGTGATTATCCCCTTGTATAAGGCTATGGTACGACCACATCTTGAGTACTGTATACAGATCTGAATGCCTCATTTTATAAAGAATGTAGATCTGCTGGAATGGATGCAGAAAAGGGCAATCAGATTGGCGAAGGGAACAAAAAGGGTGCTCTTACCTAGAAAGGCTTCAATTCTCCAAATTACAGAATCTTGAGACCAGACTCCTACAAGGAGATCTGATTGAGGTGTTTAAAGCCTTGAATGGATTGAGCAAGCTGAATGTTAATGGCATTCTTCCACTTGCTGAGACTACCCATGAAGGGGCATAAATTCAAGTTGAGGAAGAATGGTTGCAGGTTAGATGTGTGGAAGTTTGCCTTCAGCCAGCAGGTGGTTGATTGTTGGAACAGGCTTCCATCTGTTGTTATGTAAGTAGATGGATTGAATAAATTCAAGGGAGAACTAAACAAATTCTTGGAGGGTAGGGATGGGTGAACTGTTTTTTTTTTTTTTTTTTTTTGGCTGATGCATAACCTCTCTTTTTTGCATCATTTGCCATTACTACTACTACTACCTGCAGTGCATTTTTTTTTTTTTTTTTTAGGTCCAGGTAGTCTATTCCTCTTCTGCCTTGTCCAGTCAACTGCCCTTAGAGAAATATTCAAAAGATGCTGGATTTTTGGGGTGCTACTGTACTTTACTAAGCACACAGGCAAAATAAATTAGAATATGTCTTCAATTATCTTCAAAATTAATCCTCCTCTCAGAATAAGGTTTAATTAATTTTTTTCGTTTAATATAATGATTGTTCTGTTTTTGTAACAGTAAATATTTTACAATGATAAATATAGATAATCATTTTAAATGTCAAAATTTCATGAACGGGCTTTTATACAGTTTTATTTGTTTCTATACAAAACAATTGCAAGTACATGATGGGGTGGCAGCATTATTTGAGCTAAACAAGGTGGGTTGGTTTTTGTATATATTTTTGTGCATTTAAATTAAAACTGAACACTTCTCACCATGTAAATATTGAGCAAAATTCTTCATTTATTATTTTTAAGTAATAAATAATTACAAAAGAGATCCAATTAACTCAACAATTCTTCTGCATAATTATAATAATGTTTTGAATCTACTTTAGGATTTATTTTCTAGTCTAGAGGAAAGAAGACGCAGATATTCTAATAAGCACACAGAAAACCATTTCAAGAACACAACTATTCTAATTAAATCAGTAACTGTTTAATTTCTGAAACCAGAAAACAGGAAAATTTTTACATTATTCGAGTTATCACCTTTTTACTTATAAAAGAAGTACAGGTCGACCATCACTAATCCGGCAGCATTGGGACCTGTGGGGTGCCAGATCACCGGTAGTTATTTTAGCACATATATTTTCCCCAACAGCTAACTACTTCCTTCTACCTTTAACACGTTGACTGCCAAACTAGTTTAAGAAAAAAATTCCCCAAGGGCCAAAAAATATTTAGGAAATAATTTGATTAGTAATTCTAAAATAAATATTGTAATGTCAGTGTTGTCGTTTTTTCGCTTAAAATATATAAAAAAAAAAAAAAAAAAAGTCTTTTTTTATGTTGCATTTTTGTGGCCAACGTGGCCACATATGTTGGTTACCTTATTTCTTGAGAAGCCGAGTCAGCCACATACGTGTGACGCTATTACGGCATACATGCCAACCAGGATAGCCAGGTGGGTAAAGTGCCTGCCTGGCAACCCAATGGTCGTGGGTTCATATCCCGCCTTGGGCTTGGATTGGAGTAAAATGCAAAACTTTGGGAGGTGCATTATGGCCACAGAAGCCGATGCACCAACAACTAACAAAAAAAAACAAAAACAAAAAAAAAAAAAAACGGTATACATATGAAGGTTGTTTGTGATTAGTTTATTGCACACGCAGAGAGCACTGCAATAAATTACAATAAAATAAACTCTCAAACATCGTAATAAGTCTGTCAGTATTGTTAGAGATTTTGTGAAAACAAGTTCATTAGCGCGCTGTATTATCCATCATATTGTTTTGTGTTTTTCCGCAAGTTTGTACAAGTGTGTTTGAAAAAAAAAAAAAAAAAAAAAATCTAAAAAGGAATGACTAAAAGAAAATTACTAAGATAAGAGGAACTGAGAGAAATTGCTGGAATTTACAATTAAGCAGAGTTAAACTTCTCACAGACACACCGCTGTCGAGTTTTTTTCAGAAGTTCAACTTTATCTGTTATGGACAATGTACAGTGTTTGCGCTTTACACCATGAGAGGCACTTCCTTTATGCATTGGAACCATGGCTGGGACTAAATGTGAGCAGGTTATAATAATAAATGCAAAAAAACAAGTGGGAATGGCTTGCTAATGTTTACAAGTTTGCACCAACAGCTGATGCTGCAACCAACGCCATCAAAACAGTAGTGGCAGGTCGGTGCGCAGACCTGGGAAATTTTAAATTATGTTTGCAGAAATTATGTCCAAATTAGCGGTGGAACCGGATTACCGGTGGCCCAATTAGTGATGGTCAATCTGTATAATTTTCAACCAATTTTATAATGCATACAGATATAGTTGGACACAGGAATCTCTTAATGATGAACTTAGGGAACTCTCTATAAGATGTTTGAACAGGGGATATACATTAGGTATAATTTAGAGTATTCAATGACAGGTGAAACAAACATCAGAATCGGTTTCACTTAATGAGAACACTATACAAAAATACTTTATTAAAGTTCCTTAGATATAAACAATGTATTAATATTTTTAAAAACACAGAATTTAAAATTGTTGCACAGCCCATTAGTAAACTCCACACAGTATTGAAGATGAGGAAGACAACTACAATAATTAGCATGGAATCAACCAACATAGTCTATAACATTGCATGTGGGGAACGTAACTCTTTTTACATTGGTTCTACCCAAAATTATCTTTCAATGCGAATTCAACAACACCAGGCATCTGTGAGGGCAAAAAGGACAGGTATGTCTGAACTTTCCTTTCATGCCATCCATGAGAACCATGTTTTTGTTTTTAATGAGGCAAGAGTAATGAATACACAACACGAATATACAAAACTCTTAATAGCCGAAACACTCGAAATGAAGTTAAATCCTAACTCTATAAATGTACGTAGACCATACACTTTTTTTTTTGGACTCGTGGACCTTTATACACATGTGTAAATAGTACTCTGATTCAATGCAGAAGGTTTCACTAAAAGGAAGACTTTAATTCCTTCTTCCTTAAAAGTGGTGAGGGTTACAGCAATATGGCTGCCATATTTAAATTCGGCAACGTCAAATCTACAAGAATCGGCCCGAATTTTAGCAGGGAGTGAATTTTTTTTTTTTTTTTTTTTTTTTTGCCGACCAGTGTTATGTGGGCTACAGAGTTTGCAAACCAGGAACCTGATTAAGGTTTATAAGGCTCTGAGAGGGGTTAGTAAAATGAATGAAGGCAGAATTTTCACTGTTATAAAAAATTCAAGAACTAGGGGCCATAAATTCTGAAATGTGTTATGGAGGAAGAGGTTTAGACGATATCAGGGAGTTTTCTTTCAGCCAGCATGTTATCAATTACTGGAACAAATTGCCTCCACAGGTAGTTGAGGCTAGCAGTTTGAAGAAACTGCCATTACTGTACAAAAAAATTCTTCCAGTGTTAGGAAGTATGTCACAGCTTCCCCATTTCAAAAATCATCCAAACAATATCATTAAAAGTGTAATTCACCCATGCTGTACATAATGCTTTATAATTTTTTTTTCAAAAAAAAGTGGACAGCTTTTTAAGAATTCTATTTTTTTTGAATGCTAGGTTCTCAAGGTTTTTACTGTATTTCAAGTTAAATAGAAATGAATTTTCCTTCAAACTAAACTAAGTCATTATTCTGTTGCTGTTGGGATTTAATGGCTCAAGTGCTGCTATGGTCATATTGTGCCTGTTCAAATGATACTGAGGGAAATGGTGCCATTATTCTGAGACCCATAATTACAACTCAGATTCTTGGTGATGAGAATGGGATTAGGAAGCAGCCTGCCACTAAACATACTATTACTACAAAAATTCATGCTTTTCTTAAACACTATTTAAAAATATTATGAAACTTACATGTGAAGAATAAACAATTTCCTCTCTGAGAAATTTATTTTCTCCAGCATTCTTTTCAAATAATCCCCAGTCCAGCTTTACATCCCAGAAATATGTGTAGCAAGAACTAACCACAGCAGAAATAATCCAGAGATGAAAGAATGGATTTCCAAATGATGATATGTAAATATCTAACAAAAAATAATAATAATTAAGATTTACTTCAGCACTCTAACCTTATAAATACTGGGCCAAATATTAATAATATAGTAGAAGCCCTCTTATCCAATGTGATAAAGACTAGCAGTTGGTCAGTTAACTGAAAAGGTCAGCTAAAGCAGGAAATTATATAAAAAAAAAAAAAAAAAAAAAGTTAATTTTCCTTTCACTTAAAACATGCATATACATTAATTTACATAAAATCTCTAATTTTTGTCTATTTATTAATGAAATATGTTTCATAGCATAGTTCCTCCACTTTTTTTTTTTTTTAAAAAACATCACTTGACTGTGAAATCAGGCTGTTGCTATAAATACGTATTTACAGGGTGTCTCAAAAATATTGGTACAAACGTTTAGGGGAGGTAGGTAACATCTAAAGGAACGTGAATCGCATAGGAACCCATAACCAGAAACGTCACCGTAAGTCGGTACATGGCGCTGTTCATCAGTTCGCGAGAGGGAAAATTTCTGGTTTACTCATTCAAGCAGTAGCCGTCGCACGAAGAGCATGCATCGATATATGAACTGAGCTGGCGGACATGCACCTAGTGTATGGATTAGCAGAGAGCAATGGATAAGCCACTCAATGAATTTATGGAGAATGCTTCCCAGACAGACATGTACTGGACCACCGTTTGTTTGGGCGTGTGCATCAAAATTTGTGCAATTATGGGTCATTTAGAGGTAATAGGAGTAGTGTGGGCAGACCACGTTTGACGCAAACTCCCGCCATGAAAGAAAGCGTGTTGAATGCCGTCCAGAATAATCCTACTACCAGCACACGTGCTGTTGCCTCTGCCTTAGGAGTGTCTCATTGCAGTGTACAGCTGGTACACTGCAATGAGTAGTTGCAGTGTACAGCTGGTTGCAGTTGCAGTGTACAGCTGGTACACTGCAACCCCTCACCTGGTAGGTTCCCCACTGCCAGCTAACATATCCCACCCCCAGAGCGGGATGGGCAGCTGGACCTTCATACCGGACTCGACATTCCTTGGACATGACACCGACGAAGACATTCTGCAGCTTTGCTGCCAACACGCCATTGGCGATCCGAACTGGGTACTCTAACCTGGTTCCCTTTAAAACCCCATCCCCAGGCAGTGAATGGAGGAGACGGATCTCTGTCTCCTCTCCTCCCTGCCTACCCCCCATATTTCGCCTGGTGGGGCTCGTCTCCACTGACCTCTTTAGGGATGCCTACTCCATCCCTATTCTTCTATCTGTTTCCTCCCCAGTCTTCAATCTCCCCCCCTCTCTCTCACTAAATCGACCGAGTACTCACTGCCCCACTGCCGCCAAATTATAACCAACGTCTAAATTCTACCGGTTTTGTACAGATCTCTAAGATATCTAACACTATCAGCTTTTATCTAGCGTTACATGTCTAAATTTAATAACATCAAAATTTTGCCCGACCTATTTGACCTTTAACACATTTCTTTAGTGTTCAACCCTAACCAGCGATTTCCTAACAGCAGTCCCATTAAGCATTAATGTCAAATGCATAAACTTTTTTTTTTTTTTTTTTAAATAGGCCCTAGCCACTGAAATCCCAGGAAACTAGGTGGCAGGACCTGCCAGAGCAAATTGTTGTGATACTGGATACACCCGGCTAGCCTCCACGTGGCAGGGTATGGGCAACGTCGGGCCCCACTAGGGGCCTGGCGGCCAATAAGCCGGATAAACAATGGGCACAACATATCACACTGCACAGACACGACCCACACACTTTCAAGTCTCTGGCTTGACAGTGTACTGTCCTCGATACAGCGAAACACACACGGAGATGGGAGAAATCCCAGGTGCCGTCTGACACGAACATACCTTATACCTTATGCAGTGTACAGCGTGTCTGGTACGACGATTCCTTACACCCCTTTCATCTCCAAAGGGTTTGTTTGTTTGTTTGTTTGTTATTTGGATTTTAGGAGCATTAGCAACTAAGGCCATATTGCTCCGGGATATGCGGTGGTCATTCTCTCCAAAGGGTTCAGTTACTGCTCCCCCAAGATCACCCTGCACGTGTTGCTTTTGCACAGTGGTTTCTCCAAGAAAGTGTTCAAGACTTGAATTTTCCAGCCTATGTTTTAGTAGAGGCACATGATGCAAGAAAGCAAGCTTATGTAACATCGGCCAAAAAAAAAAAAAAAAAAACCCACTCCCATTTCACCCCTCTGTTCGTTCGAAATACCTGTCCAGATGAGCCTTAAATTTATTTAGGCTATCAACTTCCACAACAATGGATGGAAGTCTGTTCCACCAACCAACTACACGCTGGCTAAAGGCAAATTTCCGCACATCTATCCTACATCTGTCTTTCCTCAATTTGAATTTATGCCCTCCCAGGTGATTATTCTGAGCAAGAGGAAGAATCCCATCGGCATTGAGCATGCTGAAACCATTCAAGGCTTTATACACCTCTATCAGATCACCTCGCTGGTGCCTAGTCTCCAGACACTGTAATTTGCAAAACTTAAGCCTTTCTTCGTAAGAGCAACCCTTTGTTCCATTCACTAATCATGTTGCCTTTCTCTGTACTTGTTCCAGCAGCTCTACATCCTTCTTGAAATGAGGCCTCCAGACCTGTATACAGTACTCGAGGTGTGGCCTGACCATTGCCTTATACTAGGGAATAATCACCTTATCCCTGCTAGAAAAATTCCTGTATATCATTGACAAGACACCATGAGCTACTCTTGCAGCCCGTCTGCACTGCTCAAAGAACTTCTTATATGCCTGCACAATTACCCCCAGGTCCTTTTCATTCTCTACCATTGTCAGTGTAGTACCAAAGAGTTGATACGTTGCTCTGGGGTTACTCCTTCCCATATGTAGTACTTTACATTTGTCAATATTAAATTTCATTTGCCACCTCTCAGCCCATCTGTTCACGGATGAGACTTATTTCACTCGGGAAGGCTTATTCAATGAGCACAATGCTCATGTGTGGGCTCACAACAACCCACACAGTGTGCGGCCCCATGTGGCACAACATCGCTTCGCAATAAATGTGTGGGCAGGTATGGTCAGTGACTGCTTAGTCGGCCCATACCTGTTACAATCCCGCATGAACTCTGCTAAATATCGGACTTTTCTGGAACAAGTTCTACCAGGGTTATTTGACAATGTTCCAGCAAATGTGAGATGCAACATTTGGTTTCAACATGACAGGGCGCCTGCCCATTATGGAAAGTGTGTTCATGACCATTTGAACAGGCGTTTTTGGCGTCGATGGATTGGCCGTGTTGGACCCGTTGCCTGGCCCCCACGCTCACCTGATTTATCGAGCCTTGATTTCTTTCTGTGCGGGCCCTCAAATCTATAGTGTATTAATCGCCTGTGGAGACAGAAATGGATCTCGTGGCGAGACTCGTCTGCACTGCTGCTACTGTCAAAGAAACTCCAAGTGTGTTCGATTGCATCCGCCAATCCATGCTGCGTCGGTGTCACCCATACATTGCGTCTCATGGTGGAACCTTCGAGCATCTGTTGTATCATCATGAAATGCATCCATCTCATACTCCATTGTTAATATTATGTCAAATAAATGTTTGCCACTAATTACTGTCTTGTGTCATTTCTGCTTCTTGTGCCTCTGCTACTACTTTCCCGTGACGTTTCCAGTTATGGGTTCCTATGCGATTCACATTCCTTTAGATGTTACCTACCTCCCCTAAATGTTGTACCAATATTTTTGAGACACCCTGTATAGGTAATGTAAATCTGTATCATAGGATGCTTTTGTCATTTTGACAACTGCATAAGAAAGCTTTGGCCCTGAATATTTGAGAACAATATTCACAAACTGTTCTTTATTATCTTCTTGTAGTTTAGGAATTTCATTAGCATTGTCCAAGCTTTAGCAAATATTGAACTTGAAATTTCATTCCATACTAGTGCTATATTGTTTACACATGGGTGACGTTGATGACTTTTAACAATTTTATAAAGAATTCTTCAGTTGTGTTCTTGATTTTCTTCTTTTGTTTAAAGTATTCTTCATTTGTCTTCTATTTTTTCCAAATTGAACTCAAAACATTTTATCTATGTCATCTCTTTAAACCTTTTAGAACACCTTGATCCATAGATTAGATCAAAGATGCTACATTCAGTAGTAAAAACATAACCTTTATCTAGAAAGAGAATAGCCTTTTCAGGTAAATTTATTTTTTTCAAGTATTTCTTTACAGAAGGTTCAAATTTGTGAAAAAACGAGTCATTGAATAATTCATAATCCATCCATGCCGATTTTTATGAGTGGTAGTAAATTAGTAAAAATGAACAATTTTGAAAAGGAAAACTCTAGGATTGGTTGGTTTATGAACAACAAAAATGAGAAATTTATGAATTCCAGTTGCACTTTGCAGCTATCAGTCTGCTACCACGATTCTCTCACTTCGGATTTTTTTGTATCCTGGCACTGCTGTTTTTTTTTTTTTTTTTTTTTGTAAGCAACATATTATAATTTAGACTTTCAAATGGTTGTGCAACTTTTATATGGATAAAATAAAAAATTACATATTTGCTTACTATAAACTCAATATAACAATCAGTATTTTTTAAATGTGGATTTTAAACCTAAAATTTTATTACCAACACATTTAACCCATGTGTTGCTAATGAAATTTTAAGTTTATCTAATGCTTGCAATTGGTGCTACATTTTGGGTCCTCTACAGAATGCTTCTTCAGGTCAAATGGATAGCTGGTGGTTTTTAGTAAACGATACAGAGTGTATGACACCTCCAACAATAAGAAGGTAGACAGACAATTTTCTTGTATGTACAAAGAGAAAGTGAGAGTTCATGCATCACATCAGTGCTAGCCTAAATTACTCAAAACCTTAGTGACTGCATAGGACACTGTTCTTAGAAGGGCATATTTCACACAACTGATAAGAATATTTTTTACAATCACTAGTAACTGGTTTACAATTCAATTTTATTGAAAAATTAGTATATACGAGTGTATATTTCCAAAATAAGCATAACTCAAGTATCCATTAATTTCCAAATAATATTTATAAAAATACCAGCTAATCAAACACTGTTCTGGTTCTTTTTTTGCCTCTGGTGTTCAATCTGGAATAGCGATAAAAAATATTTGGCTACAAGCTGTACTTAACCATGTATATTCAGAATAATTTGCAGTTACTATGGTTTGAGTGTATACTAAGAATTAGCTTTTGTGTTAGACATGAATGTGGTACATGCTATACATTATACTTAAATTGAATAGATTTCACTGAGATTATATAAATTTAATTTATTAATAATGCTAATTCACAAAAATAGTTATTACTAAGATGAGTATAAAAGCTTTCATGTTTAAAATGTTTTAAAATCAAAACTAAACAAGTTGTCATGTCTACAGTAATACGCTTGTAAGTCTTAAGAGTCTGATTGGTCACACAAGATCTCCTCTTAACAAATCTATGTGATTTCTGTATAACTGCATTCCTCTCAAGATGATCGTGCATTACCACTGACTCATTACTTTCTCTGGAACAGGAGATTTCAGGTGTGTTATAATTATTCACTTTACCCTTTCATTCTCCTTTATGAATTGAAGAGATATTTGCGCATCTCCAAAATACAGATACATTCTTTGAATCCAAGGATGCTCTCATAATTATAGCCAAAGGTTTGTTTGCCTTTTTTACTACTTCTTTTAATATAATTGGATAGATCCCATCTGCCCCAGGCACCTTGCTGATGATGAGGTTGCCTCAGCAACCTCTTACACTGTCCTCTCAGTTATCACAAAATTATTTAGTCTCGCTGTTAGAATTTGGTATACTTCTGGATCTCCATCCCTAAAAAATTCCTCATGTGTGCACACACAGATGCAGAATATCAATCCAATTTGTCAGCAACATGATCAAAACCATCAGCAATTATATCATTCATATCTAGTGGACCAATGTGATATATCCCTTCTAGTGTTTATGTAAGTAATGATGCCTTTGGTACTTTCCTTTGCCAGAGACCTCTCATACAGATACATGGCATGCATTATCTGTATGCCATAGTTTGCCTAATGCCCACTTTGTGACTTGAGTGACGTAGCCGAGTGGTCAGAACGTGAGTGCAACAGCATGCTCTTTGAGCAGACCAGGGTTGAAGACCGTGACTACTAAATACGATTAACGTTTGTATTAATGATTTATTGTAAACTCAACTGACATGATGGTCGTGCGGGAATATAAATAAGAACTCATATGACAGTTTCCTACTGTAGGTTTCTGTATCCATAATAATTTATATGCATCCCATGTATTTTTCTTCTCTCCCACTAGTCTGACATCCATTTAGGACTAAACCCAGAAGAGTATCTCTTAGTTGGTATAAAAAGCTTACTAGCTTCTATCACTACTTCCCTGAATGCTTCTCATTTAAAATTTTCTCTTGTAACATCATCAGTTGGTCCCACTAAATAGAGTTTAAAAAATGTCTGAGATCACTGTAGCCACCTTTTTGAAAAAAAAAGATATGCATCCCATGTATTTTTCTTCTCTCCCACTAGTCTGACATCCATTTAGGACTAAACCCAGAAGAGTATCTCTTAGTTGGTATAAAAAGCTTACTAGCTTCTATCACTACTTCCCTGAATGCTTCTCATTTAAAATTTTCTCTTGTAACATCATCAGTTGGTCCCACTAAATAGAGTTTAAAAAATGTCTGAGATCACTGTAGCCACCTTTTTGAAAAAAAAAGCTGTTCCCTTTGCCACTGGAAGTAGTTACATTAGTATTAGTAGAGGCATGCAATGCAAGAAAGCAAGCTTGTGCAGCATCAGCCAAGAAAAAAAAAAAAAAAAAACCGCTCCCATTTCACCCCTCCGTTGGTTCCAAATACTTGTCCAGCTCAGCCTTAAATTTATTTAGGCTATCAACTTCCACAACAAAAGACAGAAGTCTGTTCCACAATTCAACTATCCGCTGGCTAAAAGCAAACTTCCGCACATCTATCCTACAACTGTCTTTCCTCAATTTGAATTTATGCCCTCTCAGGTGATTAAGGCCTGCTTCTACAGGGATGGGATACACTTAAATAGAAAGGGTGCAAGAATATTTGCTGATGCTATTGAGGCAGTGTTGGGTGGGTCATAAAACTGCTAGCTTGGGGGGGGATACAAGGACTAATAGATTAACAGTAGCCACTGGCAGAGGTGAAAGTGATTCTTGCACTGCTTCTATTGGAATGAGCAGAGGCCTGGAAAACAAGATGCAGGATATTTCAGAGACTGCTGGGAGTCATTGCGGCACAAGTAAACACATGGGTTGTGTTAGGGTAGCTAAGAAAAAGAACAGGTGCATGTATACCTGCGTGTACACCAATGCTAGGAGTTTGGTAAATAAATTTGATGAATTTGAGGTATTGCTCAAAGCATCAAAGGCAGATATTGTTGGAATATCAGATACGTGGTGTCACACAGATATAAGGAATGCAGACCTGGAATTTGGAGAGTACAACGTCTACAGAAAGGATAGACAGGATATAAAGGGAGGAGGGGTTATGCTATTAGTTAAGAAACACATAAAATCCAAGGAAGTGAAGCCAGTCGACATCGCTAGACAGTGCAGTGTCGAGTCAGTTTGGCGTGAGATAAGCATTGGGAAATCAAAATTGAGAGTAGGAGTGTGCTATAGACCTAATGACTCTGATCAGTATAATAAGAAACTGTACAGGGAAACAGAGTGGGCCAGTAAATCAGAGAGCCTTATAATGGGGGATTTTAATTTCCCAGATATTGAATGGAATTTGTGGGTTAGTCACTCACACACTAGCAAGGCTTTTGTGGATTTATTGGATGATTGTTTTCTACATCAGCATGTTTGGGAGGCAACTAGAGGGAGCAAATAATCTTGATTTGATTATCAGTAGTGATTCTTCATGCATTAAGAATCTGCAGATAGAGGAACCACTAGGTGGCAGTGATCACAGTGTACTGAAGTGGGATTTACTCAAAGAGGTAACTACCATCAGCGGTAAAGGGAAGGGTTATTGCTTTCGTAAAGGCGACTACGATGGTCTGGGACAGTATTTAAATTCTATACAGTGGGACCAACTGATGATGTTACCAACAGCAAATTCAAAATGGGAAGCATTCAAAGAACTTATCTTCGAAGCTACTAGGCTTTACATACCAACTAAGAAATATTGTTCAAGGTTTAGGCCTAAGTGGATTTCAGATGAACTAATGAGACATATGGCAGAGAAGAAAAATGCATGGGATACATACAAATTAACACGTGACACAGAAGCCTATGATAGATACAAGTTGATCTGTAACCAGGTTACAAAGGAGGTTAGGCAGGCGAAGGCAGATTACGAGAAATCTTTGGCAAGGGATGCAAAGAAAAACAGCAAAGAGTTCTTTTCTTATGTAAACTCTAGAAGGAAGGGGATGAATCAGATTGATCCACTTGATATCGATGGTTCCACTGTTGATGATCCTGCTCAGGTAGCTAATAAACTAAATGAATATTTTGCATCGATATTCACACATGAGGAGTTATTCAGCTAGGGGAATGGCAGAGGTGTATTCAATTCTGGCAGTAAGCTAGATAATCGTGTAATAACTGAGAGTAAAGTGGGGGAGAAATTGTTGAAGATAAACACAAGAAAGGCACCTGGGGTGGATGTGATCTATCCAGTTCTATTAAAGGAGGCAACAAAGGAAGTAAGCAAACGCTTAGCCATAATTATGAGAGCTTCCTTGGACTCAGGGGAGATACCCATAGACTGGAGAAGTGCAAATGTGACCCCAATTCACAAAGGAGGATCAAAGGCTGACACAAGTAATTATAGACCTGTGAGTTTAACTTCTGTTCCAGGAAAATTAATGGAGGCACCGGTTAAAGAAGCACTGCAGGATCATCTAGACAAGACTTCAGTTATAGCTCAGACACAGCATGGTTTTGTTAAGGGGAAGTCTTTCCTGACCAATTTGATTGGATATTATGATGTAGTCACAAAGAAACTGGATGCAGGGAATAACTTTGATATTATATACTTGGATCTTAGAAAGGCTTTTGATACTGTTGCACATGGAAGACTGCTACACAAATTGGAGCAGTGTGGCATTAGAGGCAAATTGCTGCTATCGATAACGGGGTGGTTGAGGGGGAGAAGACAGAGAGTGGTAATCAACGGACACTGCTCATCGTGGACTAATGTTATTAGTGGAGTCCCTCAGGGTTCAGTGTTGGGTCCATTATTGTTTTCTTTATTTATAAATAATATTGATGATGGTATATCAAGCTTAATGTCAAAGTTTGCAGATGATACAAAGGTTGGCAGGGTTGTTAAGGACACTACTGACACTATGCTGCTGCAACAGGATCTGGAAAGGTTGAGCAGATCTGCTGAGAGGTGACAAATGAAGTTTAACATTGCCAAATGTAAAGTACTACATATGGGAAACAGCAACCCCAGAGCAACATATCAACACTGTGGTACTACACTGACAGTAGTAGAGAATGAAAAGGACCTGGGAATAACTGTGCAGGCATATATGAAGTTTTCTGAGCAGTGAAGACGGTCTGCATGAGTAGCTCATGGTGTCTTATCAAGGATATACAGGAATTTTTCTAGCAGGGATAAAGAGGTGATTATCCCCTTGTATAAGGCAATGGTCAGGACACACGTTGAGAATAATAACCTCTTGCTCAGAATAATAACCTGAGAGGGCATAAATTCAAATTGAGGAAAAACAGATGTAGGATAGATGTGCGGAAATTTTCCTTTAGCCAGCGGGTAGTTAGTTGGTGGAACAGACTTCCATCCCTTGTTATGGAAGTTGATAGCCTAAATAAATTTAAGGATAAGCTGGACATATATTTGGAAAGAACAGAAGGGTGAAGTGGAATTTTTTTTTTTTTTTTGGCTGATGCTGCATAAGCTTGCTTTCTTGCATCATATGCCTCTACTAATGCTAATGCTAATTATTCTGAGCAAGAGGAAGAATCTCATTAGCATTGAGCATGCTCAAACCATTCAAGGCTTTATACACCTCAATCAGATCACCTCGCAGGTGCCTGGTCTCCAGACACTGTAATTTGCAAAACTTAAGCCTTTCTTCGTAAGAGCAACCTGTTGTTCCATTCACTAATCTTGTTACCCTTCTCTGTCCTCGTTCCAACAGCTCTACATTCGTCTTAAAATGCGGCCTCCAGACCTGTATACAGTACTCAAGGTGTGTCCTGACCGTTGTCTTATACAAGGGGATAATCACCTCCTTATCCCTGCTAGAAAAATTGCTGTATATCATTGACAAGATACCATGAGCTACTCTTGCAGACCGTCTACACTGCTCAGAAAACTTCATATATGCCTGCACAATTACCCCCAGGTCCTTTTCATTCTCTACTACTGTTAGTGTAGTACCACACAGTTGATACGTTATTCTGGGATTACTGCTTCCCATATGCATTACTTTACATTTGTCAATGTTAAACTTCAGTTGCCACTCCTCAGCTCAACTTTTCTAGATCCTGTTGCAGCAGCATTGTCATTAGTGTCCTTAAAAACCCTGCCAACCTTCGTATAGTCTGCAAACTTGGAAATTGAGCCTGATATACCATCATCAATATCATTTATAAATACAGAAAACAACAATGGACCCAACCCTGAGGGACTCCACTAATAACATTAGTCCACGAAGAGCAGTGTCCATTGATTACCACTCTGTCTTCTCCCACTCAACCATCCCTTTATCCATAGTAGCAATTTATCTCTAATGCCACACTGCTCCAATTTGTGCAGCAGTCTTCCATGTGCAACAGTATCAAAAACCTTTCTAGGATCCAAATATATGATCAAGTTATTCCATGCATCCAGTTGCTTTGTGACCACATCATAGTATTCAATCAAATTGGTCAGACAAGACTTCCCCTTAACAAAACATTGTGTCCAAGCTAAAACAGAAGTCTTCTCTAGATGATCCTGCAGTGCTTCTTTAACCAGTGCTTCCATTAATTTTCCTGGAATAGAAGTTAAACTAACAGGTCTGTAATTACCTGTCTCCCCCTTGATTCTCCTTTGTGAATTTGGGTCACATTTTCACATCTCCAGTCCATGGGTACCTCCCCTGAGTCCAAGGAAGCTCTCATAATTATGGCTAAGGGTTTGCTTACTTCCTTTGCTGCCTCCTTTAATATAACTGGATAGATCCCATCCGCCCCGGGTGCCTTTTTTATGTTTATCTTCAACAACTTCTCCTCTACTTTCCTCTCAGTAATTACAATATCATCTAGCTCGATGATTTTGTAATATAACTGTCAGTGTTAAATTCACCTCTGGCATTCCCCTCCCTGTATAACTCCTCATGTGTGAATGTAGATGCAAAATACTCATTTAGTTTGTTAGCTACCTGAGCAGGATCATCAATAGGTAGACCAATCTGATTCATCCCTTTCCTTATAGAGTTTACATAGGTAAAGAACTCTTGCTATTTTTCTTTGCATCCTTTGCCAAAGATTTCTCATAATCTACCTTTGTCTGCCTAACCGCCTTTGTGACTTGGTTACAGACCAGCTTATATCTATCATAGGCTGCTGTGTCACCTCTTAATTTATATGTATCCTGTGCATTTTTCTTCTATGCCACATGTCTCATTAGTTCATCTGACATCCATTTAGGCCTAAACCTTGAACAATATTTCTTAGTTGGTATGTAAAGCCTAGTAGCTTCCAAAATGAATTCTTTGAATGCCTCCCATTTTGAATTTGCTTTTGGTAACATCAACAGTTGGTCGCACCGTATAGAATTTAAATACTGTCTCAGACCACCGTAGTCACCTTTACATTGTGATCATTGCCACCTAGTGGTTGCTTTATCTGCAGATTCTTAATGCATGAAGAATCACTACTGATAAACAGATCAAGAGTATTACTCCCTCTAGTTACCTCCTGAACACGCTGATGTAGAAAAAAAAAATCAGCATATTTAACAATCAGCATTTACATATTTAAATAAATCCGACATGATTGCTACCTAGTGGTTCCTCTATCCAGATATTTTTAATGCATGAAGAGTCACTGCTGATAATCAGATCAAGAGTATTACTTCTCCTCTTTGCCTCTCACACAAGTTCCAGTCAATATCTGGAAAGTTAAAATCCCCATTTATAACACATTCTGATTTATTAGCCCATTCTATTTGTCTATTTGAATTTGAGGTATTGCTCAAAACATCGAAGGCAGATATTGTTGGGATATCAGAGACGTGGTGTCACACAGATATAAGGGATGCAGAACTGCAATTTGGGGAGTACAACGTCTACAGAAAGGATAGACAGGATAGGAAGGGAGGAGGGGTTATGTTATTAGTTAAGAAACACATAAAAACCAAGGAAGTGAAGCCAGTCGACATCGCTGGACAGTGCAGTGTGGAGTCAGTTTGGTGTGACATAAACATTGGGAGATCAAAATTGAGAGTAGGAGTGTGCTATAGGCCTAATGACTCTGATGAGTATAATAAGGAACTGTACAGGGAAATAGAGTGGGCCAGTAAATCAGAGTGTCTTATAATGGGAGATTTTAATTTCCCAGATATTGACTGGAATTTGGGGGCTGATTACTCACACACTAGCAGGACTTTTGTGGATTTATTGGATGATTGTTTTCTACATCAGCATGTTCGGGAGGCAACTAGAGGGAGTAATACTCTTGATTTGATTATCAGCAGTGATTCTTCATGCATTAAGAATCTGCAGATAAATGAACCACTAGGTGGCAGTGATCACAGTGTGCTGAAGTGGGATTTACTCAAAGAGGTAACTACCATTAGGGGTAAAGGGAAGGGTTATTGCTTCCGTAAAGGCGACTACGATGGACTGAGACAGTATTTAAATTCTATACAGTGGGACCAACTGATGATGTTACCAACAGCAAATTCAAAATGGGAAGCATTCAAAGAACTTATCTTGGAAGCTACTAGGCTTTACATACCAACTAAGAAATATTGTTCAAGGTTTATGCCAAAATGGATGTCAGATGAACTAATGAGGCATATGGCAGAGAAGAAAAATGCATGGGATACATACAAATTAACACATGACACAGAAGCCTATGATAGATACAAGTTGATATGCAACCAAGTTACAAAGGAGGTTAGGCAGGCAAAGGCAGATTACGAGAAATCCTTGGCAAGGGATGCAAAGAAAAACAGCAAAGAGTTCTTTACTTATGTAAACTCTAGAAGGAAGGGGGTGAATCAGATTGGTCCACTTGATATTGATGGGTCAAGTGTTGATGATCCTGCTCAGGTAGCTAACAAACTAAATGAATATTTTGCATCGACATTCACACATGAGGAGTTATTCAGCGAGGGGAATGCCAGAGGTGTATTCAACTCTAGCAGTAAGCTACAGAATCTTGAAATAACTGGGAGTAAAGTGGAGGAGAAACTGTTGAAGATAAACACAAGAAAGGCACCCGGGGTGGATGGGATCTATCCAGTTATATTAAAGGAGGCAGCAAAGGAAGTAAGCAAACCCTTAGCCATAATTATGAGAGCTTCCTTGGACTCAGGGGAGGTACCCATAGACTGGAAATGTGCAAATGTGACCCCAATTCACAAAGGAGGATCAAAGGCTGACACAAGTAATTATAGACCTGTGAGCTTAACTTCTGTTCCAGGAAAATTAATGGAGGCACTGGTTAAAGAAGCACTGCAGGATCATTTAGACAAGACTTCAGTTATAGCTCAGACACAGAGTCTTGCCTGACCAACTTGATTGGATACTATGATGCAGTCACAAAAGAACTGGATGCAGGGAATAACTTTGATATTATATACTTGGATCTTAGAAAGGCTTTTGATACTGTTGCACATGGAAGACTGCTACACAAATTGGAGCAGTGTGACATTGGAGGCAAATTGCTGCTATGGATAAAGGGGTGGTTGAGGGGGAGAAGACAGAGAGTGGTAATCAATGGACACTGCTCATCGTGGACTGATGTTATTAGTGGAGTCCCTCAGGGCTCAGTGTTGGGTCCATTATTGTTTTCTGTATTTATAAATGATATTGATGATGGTATATCGGGCTTAATGTCCAAGTTTGCAGACGATACAAAGGTTGGCAGGGTTGTCAAGGACACTACTGACACTATGCTGCTGCAACAGGATCTGGAAAGGTTGAGCAGATGGGCTGAGAGGTGGCAAATGAAGTTTAACATTGATAAATGTAAAGTACTACACATGGGAAACAGCAACCCCAGAGCAACGTATCAACTCTGTGGTACTACACTGACAGTGGTAGAGAATGAAAGGGACTTGGGGGTGGTTGTGCAGGCAGATATGAAGTTCTCTGAGCAGTGCAGAAGGGCTGCAAGAGTAGCTCATGGAGTATTGTCAATGATATACAGGAATTTTTCCAGCAGGGATAAGGAGGTGATTATTCCATTGTATAAGGCGATGGTCAGGCCACACCTAGAGTACTGTATACAGGTCTGGAGGCCTCATTTCAAGAAGGATGTAGAGCTGCTGGAACGAGTACAGAGAAGGGCAACAAGATTAGTGAATGGAACAAAGGGGTGCTCTTACGAAGAAAGGCTTAAGTTTTGCAAATTACAGTGTCTGGAGACTAGGCACCAGCGAGGTGATCTGATAGAGGTGTATAAAGCCTTGAATGGTTTAAGCATGCTCAATGCTGATGGGATTCTTCCTCTAGCTCAGAAAAATCACCTGAGAGGGCATAAATTCAAATTGAGGAAAGACAGATGTAAGATAGACGTGCTGAAATTTGCCTTTAGCCAGCGGGTGGTTGGTTGGTGGAACAGACTTCCATCCCTTGTGGTGGAGGTTGATAGCCTAAATAAGTTTAAGGCTCAGCTGGACAGGTATTTTGAACGAACAGAGGGGTGAAGTGGAAGTGGGTTTTTTTTTTTTTTTTTGGCTGATGCTGCATAAGCTTGCTTTCTTGCATCAAATGCCTCTACTAATGCTAATGCTAATGTCTCATCAGTCATTTGGCCTATAGCAAACTCCTATGCTCTCCTTAGTTTTCCTTAGTGCTTACATCACACTAAACTAATTCAAACTGTTCTGGGCATCCACATCAGTTGGATGTAATTGCTAGTAACCCTTAAAAAAAAAAAAAAAAAAAAAAAAAAATACATATTTGCTTGTCTCATGAGGGGCCCCCAGCAAACCTTGTAATCTCTGACATATCACTTTCCAGGCTGTTGCATATCCCAGTAGAAGCAGAGCAAAAATCACTTTCATCTCTGCTTGCAACCTCTGTTAACCTGTGTATTTTCTCCTCCTACCCATCCCCCAAGCTAGCAATTGCTGACTAACTTAAGGAAGGCTTGATAGCATCAGCAAATATTCTTGCTCTCTTTCTATTGAAGTATATCCCCTCCCTGTAAAAACAGTCTCACTTGTTAACAAGCACAGACCATACTGGAAAAATTATAATGAGCTTTTCTCTCTCTCTCTCTCTCTCTCTCTCTCTCTCTCACACACACACACACACACACACACACACACACACACACACACACACACACACACACACACACACACACACACACACACACACACACGGCGCCTCCATAGCCAGGAGCAGCAGTGCATAGCACAGCACACGCTTCTTGATTAGACCGGGGGGGTTCGAGCCCGTGACCACCAAATACGGAAAGGTCAGGGAATGATCACCGCATATCCCCAGAGCAATATGGCCTTAGTTGCTAATGCTCCAAAAAACCAAATAACAACACACACACACATGCATGCATGCATGAGTGTGCGCGCACACACACACACACACACACACACACACACACACACACACACACACACACACACACACACACACACACACACACACACACCATGCCTGAATTGCAAGCCACTTTCAAATTTAATCCAAACTCCCAACATTTTTTCAGCATCGCCTTATGCCTGTTAAGTAAATCATCATATCTCCTATTCTTAATAACATTAGTACCAACATGTATGACAGCATCACTTTTTGGGCCTTGAAAGGTAATTGCTGTGCATCATTAACTTTAGTCCCTATTAGACATACCCTGGTCTTGTTCCACCTTCCTTTTTGTGTGTATATTTCTTGTTTCTCTGACAATAGTCACTGATAAAAGCCACTTACCATGGGACCATTTTGCTCTGCTTGTTATTTGGTTTTTTTTAGGAGCATTAGCAACTAAGGCCATATTGCTCCGGGATATGCGGTGATCATTCCCTGACCTTTCCGCATCCTCCATATTTGGTGGTGACGGGCTCGAACCCCAGTCTAATCAAGAAGCATGTGCTATGCACTGCTGCTCCTTCCCACCTGGCTACGGAGGCGCCTATTTTGCTCTGCCATTGAGGATATCATTGTATTGTCTGATGCATGTGAATAAGCTCCTATGGCATTGAGCTGTGCTTGATAGGTCATTCATTTTAATAGTTTTGAGGACATCAGCCCTCTTCTTCAAGCTCTTGTATTTGGCCATCAGAACACTCAATTCATGTTTAATCCCTTCATACTGTGTGTTTGTTGAAAAAGAGTGCGAGATTAAACAGGTAAATAGGATATGATACTGGCAGATTTGCAGAGAGGCAAAAAGTAGTGCATATTATAAATTCCTAACGTTTAGGAAGTTTGCCCTTGGCAGTTCTCTCCAGAGGTGAAGCATTCCCTCTACTTTGATATTTTTGCTTTGATACTCTAGTGCAGGGGTCGACAACCTGCAGATCCCGAGCCACATGTGGTTCTTTGAACATGTAACTGCAGCTCTTTAACTTTTAGCACACATGAAGCACAATTTAAAATAGAGTTGGAGGGCTTAAAAATCAAGGACATGTGGAGTGCAAGACTAAAATGCCTTAAAACTGAAATTGAGGATTTTGAAAGGCAAAAGGCTACCCTTGCAATTCTACACAAATGGACAGCGATAAATGAGTTGAAAAAGCAAGACCAAATTGTGTTCGATGCGTGGACTGGACAAGTATATTACTGAATTGTTACTAGACAAGTATATAAATTTGAAAATATTTGTATTTGGACTTCTTAGTTTTTTGTTCGATGTATTTCTGCGGGCAAATATTTTCAAACATGAACTATATTAAAAATAAATCAAGAAACATCTGAACAATGTGAGTCTCTCGGCATCTTTAAAGATGAAAATTATGGCATAATCGCCTGATGTTGAGAGACTCGCTCAAGTTCAGCAGCAAAAGTCACATTAAACCGTACCTAATTGGATGTTTCTTATGTTTGTTCAGCATTAATAAATAATATTTCAAAAAATATATATTTTTTAATAAAACACTTTCCCACTCTATTCCATTTCTTAAAAAACTCCACCCCCCCCCCAGCTTGAGCTGAGGTGTGGCTCTTCAGATTCTCTTTTTTTTTTCTTTAATTAGATCAAAAATGGCTCTTCACTCAAAAAAATGTTGCCGACCCTGCTCTAGTGTGATGCTTGTGATTTTAGTAAACTTTAATTTATTCAAAAATACTTTACAAAACTAATGGATATGAATGTATTAATGCTACACTATTTGACAGCAGTACTTACTATGTTATTTTAATTTATGTTATGTGCTATGTGATACAGTTAAGTTTTAACATCATGTTTGTGTTGCTGTAAATTTATTAGTTATGGATGTAATAAAAACATTTCTAATATTAATTATACTCCTATGGAATTACATAGAAGAATATTAAACAGTATTTATATTATTCATAATGACAACAATAACAGTGGTAGAATTCATCTTTCATTTTTTAAACAGTTTCAAAGGCCAATAAAGAAAAAATTCACCAACTTTAACAGATAAACACACCACTAATTTTAAACAAAAACCAATAATTTTTAAGCAATAAAAAATGACATAGCCTCAACCAAGAAAGTGAAAGAATTCCTTCTGTGCTGAGTACTATTATTGTTCAGAGTGATGCTAACTGCTCTGACCTGCTGGATGTTGAGTGACTGCTTAGTCTTGTTAATGATTGTTGCTGTAGGTTCAAGAACCAGCATATGTTTGTAGATGAGCAATCAGTATTGGCTGGTCTGAGGTGTTTGAAAAAAGATCTCTTCAGTTTTGCATATTTGTAAGTTTGTCCGTAAGCCTTATTTTTGAAGATGGAAATAATTCCAAGAGAAACATGTAAGCAAATCCCCCAAATCATACCTCCCCTGGAACCTTATAGATTCCCTCAAGTCTTGAGTTAATCCACAAGGCTTTCAGCATATAATCCCTCCATTAATATCTGGGCAGAATTGCAGACACATACTGACCTAACTTGTGGCATTTTTTCTACATAGTCCTATACTTATCCAGCAGATGGTCAGGTTGTGTACCTTTAATATTGTTAGTCCTTACATGAATAATAATAATCTCTTTACCCCCCTTAAAATCTAACAGTCTGTTGGTAACATCATCAATTGTTGCTCCTGACAAACACACTCTGGTTCTGGCCCACCTATCTTGTTTACAAAAAATGTTACCCGTTTCCCTGACAATCTTCCAATAAAACTAGGTCACCTTTGACCAGAGCAGTCTGCACTTGACCATTCTTTACTGGAACCTGAATTTCGGGGGAAGGGTGCATCACTTGGCAGGTCACGAGATATGAGTTCCTAATGAGCACCCAGTTACATTTATTTCTAGTGCAAGCATTCATTTCTTCAGTGACTCATTCATCTCGTAAAGAACCAAGGTCTAATTTGAGATTGGTACACTCCTTACATTTGTTGCAAAGAAAAGAATCATCAGTTGAGCTAGGTCTGTCTACTAGACCAGCCTTAGAATACATGCCACTTGCTATACAAAAGTCGCGACTCAACCAGAAATTCCCACAGGCATTTCTGTTTGTGATAAATGGAAACGATAAACATCTACAGTCTTACACTAGTTTTTTAAAGATTTATTGTTTTCACATAGTAAAAATAGATGAGAACATAAGCTCAGTATTCTCTTAAAATGGCCACTGCACAAAGCAAAATTCACAATTTCAAATTTTGTACATACTATGAAGCAGGCCAAACTTGAAATAAATTTTAAATAAACCAAAACAGAAGTAACTAATAGTGTTAAATACATAATTTTTAAAAAAAATTTTAATATTTTTAATTAAAAAATTTCAAAATAATTTTTAATAACAGGTTGTTTTTTTTTATAGTTATTTCACCTACTTATTCCTGTATCATGCCTTCTTATTCATTTATATACCTACTTTTACTTATATCAAGTTTATCACAATTAGTTTTCTTCAAATAATGTGGGTATTTTCTTAATATTTATTTGGCTGATTTCTGGATTAAAACCATTGATTTATTTCTTTATCTTACTGATCTCTCTCTCTCTCTCTAATTTCAGATGTTTGCATTAACCATCATCTATGTCAACTTAGTTGGCACAATATCTTACCATATCCCCACTAGGTTAAAGAGGTCTGTGTTCTATTCTTGTCACTAACCGGAGTATATTCTAAAGGCATCTTTAACTGAGTTGTAGTTAGCTAATTTCAGATGGAGGAAGTAGGGCTGGCTCCTAATGAATTATTGTTTTTTCCAGACCACAAAACATGCAAATCATACTGTGAATACACGTCTACAGACAACTACATACATTATAAGTGGTAAGCGTGGATTATACGAAAATAATAATCTGAACTTGTTTTTGAAAACCTTAGGAGGGTTAAAAGTTTAGAAAAGCTATGGACACACACACACACACACACACACACACACACACTGAATATTTAAGTTGATTTACCTTTAAAGTGCCTAAATAAAGTAGAAAAAATCACAACAAAGAAGGTTGTAGAATATTTTCCTGCATTAGCTAAATGAGGAAATCTTTCTCCAGTATCACGATATCGCCGGAGACACTGGGCAAATCTAAAATATGCTGGTAAACAAGCCACAGCAGGACGTATTATGGATGATACAAGGGTATCCACACAGTTCACAACATCTGAAAACAGATAATTTTAATTTATTGAATATCAAGTTTCTTTTAATATTGCTTTGAAAATGTATTTTTTCTAAAAATTCTCTATCAAATGCAAATAACTATGGTTTTAAATAGAAATCATTTTTGACACCTATGTTCCGCAAAGCAAAAATATAATGAAAGGAGTATCAATAAAGGGTGACTGTGAAGCCAGGATCGATTGAACTGGGCCAGCAGATATATGTTGAGTTGTAAACTCAAAGGCAAATATAATTAGCACACAAAAAAAGAAAAGAGCTACTATGTAGAGCTGAATATAGTTTCAATTTGATTGAAACAGTTTGAGCATTAAATGCTGAGAAAAATTAACACTGCTAAAAATGTTTACTTACTAAATATTTCCTGATAAAATTAGGAAAACCAGTAAAGATACTATTTTCTTTACACAAGAGAAACTAAAAATCTTAATCCTTTGTACATAGTGCTTCACAATTTATTGGATGCTTTTCAAATATGATACTGATTCCTCTTATACAGACATTTCATGATAACTTTCTGCTTGACTTCTACAGTGTGCTACACAGGCAACAAATAGTTACTTTTACCAAAGATAAAATGGATCAAAATAATTTTCAAACTATTTAGAAATTATTTCCATCATGTTCATCTTTGACAAAAGTAAATTATTTGCTGTCTTTAGAAGAAGTGGAGATTTTGATTTGATTTGGTAGTTGTTGGCGCAACGGCTTCTGTGGCCATATTGCACCTCCCAAGGTTTTTGCAGTACTTTGATCCAAGCCCGAGGCGGGAATCGAACCCGTGACCTTTGGGTTGCCGGGTAGGTAACTTTACCCACTCGGCTAGCCCGGTCGGCCAAGAAGTGGAGAAGAATCATTATTATTTTAAAAGCAAATAATTTACTTAACCTATACATCATGCCATATAGAGACTGCAATAGTTATGTTTATCTCCCACACTATATTTAAATCTGATTCAATGACATTAAAATCCACAGCAAAAGGGAAAAAAAATCATATTTAAGTATTCTGGAATACTTAATACATCTCACAGTATTATTTATTTATTTTTTTTTCAACAAATCTAAATTTTTAAATATTTTTTTCAATTTAAAAAGTGATGATAGCTCTGATCTATATAGCTCTGATCTTAATATCAGCACATAACCTTACATAATACAGATAACAATCCTTGCAAACTACTTACCAGTGTTTGATTCCCAACTGCTGATAGTAGCATAAAAGCAAAGAAAATACTGTGCATCAAGAAACACTGGAACAAGGCTGTTTAATTGATCTGCCAACCAAAAATCTGCAAACCCTACACAAAAAAATGGGGCAGCTACCACTTTACCCTGTAACATAACATAATCAGATTATATCAATCAACTTGAAAAGCCTCCTATCTATTTATTGCAGAGCAGAACTTTTCAATGTTCTATTTACAAAAGAGAGGTATTAAAGCAAAAAGATTTATTCCCATTCATCTTACTGTATTTATTCAAATTCTACGCCACATTTTTATATTTTTGGTGAAAATTTTTAATCATAATCATGGTTATCCTGAAAATCATAACCATGCTTATAAATAACTCAATGTAAGGATAACAGTCTTCCACTAAATTATTTATTTACATCCCCACCAATCCCTGAAAATCAAGGGGGAGTGGGGGGCAAATAATGTATTCCAGCAAGTTGAGGTTACAGGTAGATTAAAGTAAACAATAAAAAATCTCTGAATTTACAAAATTCTCATTTAAAAATCAAACAGATTTACTTGTATGCCACAGGTGATGATTTGCTTTGCAATATGAACTGCATACACTACACATAAATAGCAATGAGCAATATATTACTGTTTACTTGTAATGTGTGTCATTACCATTTCAGACCTAATTTCCCTTCATCAGCAATTAAATGTGAGCTGGATTAGTTTGTAAATTTTATTGGTGTTTTGATCACTTGTTTTAAATTTGTAGTGCTATTGTAGTTTTGATCATTCTGACCATTGGTGTTTATTGTTTTATTTATTTTTTTATGTTTACATATTTTTATGTTTATTTATTTTTTAAATAAATAATTTGTTTAGGAGTTACATTAAGACTTAAATTCTTGTCAGCTTTGACATCATAGGATAAGTATCTGATTGTGTGTTTTCAAGGAATTTTAAAAAGGACAATTACTACTCTTAATTATCTAGGACTTGATTTTCTTTAATTTATTGAATATTTTATTCATAAAATTATGCACTATAAATATATATACGGAATATTTGGCTCATAAAAGCAGATACATTCCTGTGTGACAAAGGCACTTTTCTCAGTCTGTGTCTACTTAAAGGAACGGTTGTATTTCTTAGCATGGTAATTTAGCAACATAACTCCTTGTTATATAGCATACAGGTTAGTGCAAATGCATCATATTAGTACATAGCTAAACTCTGAGTTAGCAAATTTTTGCAAAGTGGCATTGTTTAAGTTATATCTCATATTGTGAATATCTTCACAATGAGTTGCCTTGATATTGCACTACTTTGAATAAGTAACGCTTCACCAAAGGAGAAGACTACTGTTTCTTATTCTCAGCGGATACCACCATCCAGACAGCACTGTTTCAGGACTATTTGGCCCTTCTTCGGTGGGTGGGTAGGTACCCAAGTGATGTAATGATGGCAAAACAGTTATGAAGTATAACTCCACAATATGAGAGATGCCTGATGGTGTATAAGATAAATTCTTCAGGCATCTCTCACATTGAGTTATACTTCACAACTGTTTTGCCATCGTTACATCACTTGGGTACCTATATCCACCCACCAACCAACCAACCAACCAACCAAAGAAGGGCCAAATAGCCCTGAAATGGTGCCATGTGGGTGGTGGTGGTATCTGCTGAGAATAAGTAACAATAGTCTTCTCCTTTCGTGAAGCGTTACTTATTTGAAGTAGTGCAATATCATGGCAACTCATTGTGAAGGTATTCACAATATGAGATATAACTTAAACGATGCAGCCTTTGCAAAAATTTGCTAATTCAGAGTTTAGCTGTGTACTAATATGATGTATTTGCACTAACCTATATGCTGTCTAATTCTCTCGCAGCATGAGGCTTAAGCCCTTAAAGCATTGTAGTTTTACTCCTTGTTATATATAATTATTCAAAGTGTACAGCCCAAGAAAATGTCTGAAAAATAGAAGAAAGTTGTGTGTACTATAAAAAAAAAACACTTCAGTTAACTGAGAAATTTGATAAGAGAAAATCTACAACAAAACTTAGAGAAAAATATGGAATTGAGGGTTCAAACTGTTCATAACATAAACAAAGACAAAAGGAAGTTGTAGGAATTCACAAGAGACTATGATAGTGGTGTAAGTCCTTCCAAACAAAATTCCCTGAAAAGTCATCTTATGAAGGCTTGGATTTAGCCCTACTTTGATTGTTCAATCAAAATCAAGCAGAAAGAATACCCGTTTCTGGTATACTGTGTACACATGAAGCCAAGTTATTTCATGAAATGCTAAAATTGAAAGACATCTCTGCCTCATCTGAGTGGCTAACCAGATTTAAGCAATGACGTGGTATTCATGAACATTCTGTGCTTGCAGAACAGCTCAGTGCTTGTGCTGCAGTAGCTGATGCATTTCACTTAGAATTTCAAAAATATATGGAGGAAGAAAATATGCAGCCTGATCAAATCTATAATGTAGATGAGAAATGCTTATATTGAAAATGCTTGCCTACAAAAACAATATTTTTGGCTAAGGCTTTGCTTACCCTCCTTTGCTGCATTCCTTGATGTAATTAAATAGATCCCATCCACCAAAGGTGTATTTTTTGTTTAACTTCAACAATTTCTCTTCCACATTCCTCTCACTTATCACAAAATCATTTAGCTTCCTGTTAGTTTGATAATTCCTCATGTGAATGTAGATGAAAAACATTTATTCAGTTTTGTCACCAACCTGAGCAGGATCATCAACAGTTTAAACCACCAACCAATATCAAGTGGGCCAATGTGATTCAACCCCTTCCTTCTACTGTTAACATTAGGAAAAGAATGTGTTTGCTGCTTTTCTTTGCAGATATCTTGTAAGCTGCCTTAGCTTGCCTAACCTCCTCTGTGACTTTGACTGCAGACTAGTTTATATCTACCATAGGCATCTATATCACCTGATAATTTATATGCATCCCATGCATTTTATTTCTCTGCCATGAGTTTCGTTAGTTCATCTGACATTCATTTAGGTCTAAGCCTTGAACACTATTTCTTAATTGGTATGAAAAGCCTAGTAGCTTCTACAATTACTTTGTGAATACTTTCCATTTAGAATTTGTTGTTGGTAACATCATCAGTTGGCCCCACTGCATGGAATTTAAAAACTGAGACCACTGTAGTCACCCTGAAAAAAGCAAAAGCCCTCTTCCCTTACCGTAGTTATGTCTTTAAGTAAATGCCAATAAGTACACTGTGATCACTGCCACCCAGTGGCTCTTTTACCTGCAGATCCTTAATGCATGAAGAATCACTGCTGATATTCAGATCAAGGATATTGCTTCTTGTTGTTTCTCTAACATGCTGCTGTAGAAAACAGTCACCCAATAAATCCATAAAAGTCTCACTAGTTGGTGAGTGACCAACCCACAAGTTCCAGTCAATATCTGAAAAGTTAAAATCCCCCATTAAATTAATTATAATTTACTGGCTTAACCTATTTCTCTGTATAGTTGTCTGTATGAGCATAAGATTTTAACCTTATACTCATCACAGTCATTAAGACTATAACAAACTCTTACTCTCATTTTCGTTTTCCCAGCTTATGTCACACCAAACTGACTCAGCATTTCACTGGCCACCCAAGTGTCTGACCTTTCTCTAGAGATGACAGGTTATTGTTATTTAGTTTTTAGGAGCATCAGCAACTAAGGCCATGTTGCTCCAGGAATATGCGGTGGTCATTCCCTGACCTTTCCGCATCCTCCGTATTTGGTGGTCACGGGCTTGAACCCCGGTCTAATCAAGAAGCGTGTGCTACGCACTGCTGCTACTGCCCACCTGGCTATGGAGGCACCCTAGAGATGCCAGGAGCCGGCAAACAACACTCAACATAACAAACACACCACTCTACATGCCCACACCTACTACACTGCTGGCATTGGCACATGCCTCATACAGATGCTACAGCAGCTAATGGGGTAAACCCTGGGGACCACCATGAAACAAACACATTTTGACCTTTCTCTAGACAAGAAACGCTATACTATGTCCTTTCTGTATGACAGAGGAAAACGACGATCACAGTGAGTACTAGAGGTCAAGGTAGGTGCATTTCTTACATGATTTATGCTTATTTTATTATATAATATTGGTGTAAATACACCATAGTTTATCCATAAGTTTAACTACATACGTAGTGTAACAGCATCATTTAGATTTAATCTCATATTGTGGCTGCCTTCACAACAAGATACCAGGTATTGCACTACTTCAAATAAATAACACTTCTCTAGTAGAGGAGACTACTTTATTTATTTTCAGTGGGCACCACCACCCAGACAAGTTTTGGAGCCTGTTGGCTCACTCATCAGTGGGCAGGCAAGTACCCTGATAATGCAGAGATGCCATCACAGTTGCAAAGTTAATTCCACAATAGAGTAAACTATGGTAAATTATGGGTAAACTATGGTGTATTTACACCGATATTATATAGGTAATTTCAACCCATAACATATTATGCCTTGAGCATTCAGTCTTCAAAATATTATCATTATCTTCACCATTTGGCATCTCTAATATTGTGGAATTAACTTTGCAACCGTGATGGCATGTCTGCATTACCAGGGTACCTGCCCACCCACTGATGAGTAAGCCAACAAGCTCCGAAACACGTCTGTGTGGTCGTGCCCACTGAGAATAAATAACAGTAGTCTCCTCTACTAGAGAATCTTTATTTATTTGAAGTAGTGCAATACCTGGTATTTCGTCGTGAAGGTAGCCACAATATGAGATAAAATCTAAACGACGCCGTTACACTACATATATAGTTAAACTGATGGGTAAATTGTGGTGTATTTATACCGATATTATATAGTTAATTTCGACCCATAATGTATTATGCCTTGAGCATTTAGTCTTTAAAATATTATTTATTTTATAGAAATGGATTGTTTTATTTCCTTAATTCCAAGAAAACAGAGTTACATTAGTTAGATCCATTTTAACTATACTGTATTTCTGAGATTTTTTGCTGGATCTGACCATTTCAACTTTCTGAGTGCTAACAATGGCAATCTCAATTGTGATCGCTGTTGTTATTGTTTAGGGGTTATCTACTTTTTTGGAAAGATTCTCCTCCCATGCTCACTTCTGGCTGAACTTCAAAGGTGGATGTGAGATTATTATAGATCCTACTAAAACTACATGTAATCTGTGTAAGATTGCTAAGTGTGCTAAAACATTTGTAATTTTTGAATTGGCTGTTCACTTGACTTTACTGCTCAATTCCACCCCTCCCCCATTTGCAGAACTAAGCTTCCACTCTTATACTGGTCCTACAGTAAAGAGCTATTTTATTTATGACTTATTTCTGGATTTTTTAGATCCTGGGAGTTTGGAAGCTAACATTAAACTGAACCAATCTTCAGTTAATCATAAGTAGATGAAAACAGTGGGAAAATAGTGAACAAAGAAATTAGCACAGATTCAGACAATGACTGTCAGAATCTGCAACCTAAAGTGCACCGTACATGCACAAACAATATGCAAAACAGCTCAAAATATGCACGATAAATATACAAAACAGCTCAAAACATGCACAATAAATATGCACAACAGCTCAGAGGATGAAGAAATCCCTCCAACTTCTGCTTCAAAAAAGAAGCAAAGTTCAAAAACCAGATCTACCGCTGAGTCCCCAAATCCTGAGCAAAATATTATATTCAGAACACAGATGAGGTCAATATTGAGAACATAGATACTTTCTCTCAGGCACTGCCCTGGATAAAATTATCATGACCAGGCTAAAACTCAAGCACTTATTGATAAAGTGAACTGGCAGGATCACCGCTACAACTAGAAAAAAGATAATCCAGTACTGGAAAATACTTGAACATGTAGTGACTAACCTGCACATAGAAAATCAAATCTTGAGAACAAAATTAGACACAAAAGAGACAGAAATTTAAATTCAGAAGCAACAAACCCAATCTTATGCACAAGCAATAAAGAACAAGAATCTCAGTAAATCTAGGAAGCAAGAGACTCTACCTAAACAGGGCAAAGTTGAAAATGTGGTCATCTTAAGACCTTCTGAAGGCCCTAAACTTGACACAAGCAAGGCCATAAAACAGGCCATCAGAAAAAAACTTGGAAAATGAGTTTAAGTCAATCAAAATCAAGGGACTCTGGAAAACCAGACAGACTGGACTGGTAATTGAGACAATTACTAAACTGATACACAAAATCAGGAATAACCCAAGGTAAATAAAAGATGGACCTGAAAATGGAAAATCCCAAAATCAGGGGTCCAAACATTGTTATCTTTGATATTGACAACAAGACCAAAAGTGATATCATTACAGAAATTTATGAAAAAAATTTCCAAAATTTCATTACTGAAGAAGAACAGAACAGTGAATTTATACGAAGATATAACTCTAAAGCCAGATCAGCATAATCCACTAGCTAGATTGCTGAAATCTCACCTAGAGCATGGCAATTACTTAGCAACCAATAGAGAATATACAATGGCTGGGGAAACCATAATAGAGAACATTTCCCAATACAAAGTGATACAGGTATCTGAAGTTTGGATATACTTCACACACCTGTTCCCAAAAAGAGCAAACCTGTGGCCATTGCACTGTCAGAAGTCATAACTACAAAGAATATAGAAAGATACAAGAGGCAAAGTGCACAAATTGTAAAACTGCTGGGATGCCCTACAATAATTCCCTTAGGGGTCAAAAATGCCCCATATACAGGGTGTCTCAAAAATATTGGTACAAACGTTTAGGGGAGGTAGGTAACATCTAAAGGAATGTGAATTGCATAGGAACCCATAACCGGAAACGTCACAGGAAAGTAGTAGCAGAGGCACAAGAAGCAGAAATGACACAAGACAGTAATTAGTGGCAAACATTTATTTGACATAATATTAACAATGAGATGGATGTATTTCATGATGTTACAACAGATGCTCGAAGATTCCACCATGAGACACAATGCATGCATGACACCGACGCAGCATGGAATGGCAGATGCAATCGAACACACGTGGAGTTTCTTTGACAGTAGCAGCAGCGCAGATGAGTCTCGCCACGAGATCCATTTCCATCTTCAGAGGCGATTCATACACGATAGATTTGAGGGGCCCACAGAAAGAAATCAAGGCTCGATAAATCAGGTGAGCGTGGGGGCCAGGCAACGGGTCCACCACGGCTAATCCATCGACACCCAAAACGCCTGTTCAAATGGTCACGAACACACCTTCCATAATGGGCAGGAGCCGCGTCATGTTGAAACCAAATGTTGCGTCTCACATTTGCTGGAACATCGTCAAGTAACCCTGGTAGAACTTGTTCAAGAAAGATCTGATATTTAGCGGAGTTAATGCGGGATGGTAACAGGTATAGGCTGACTAAGCAGTCACCGACCATACCTGCCCGCACATTTATTGCGAAGCGATGTTGTGCCGCATGGGGGGCGCACACCATGTGGGTTGTCGTGAGCCCACACATAAGCATTGTGCTGATTGAATAAGCCTTCCTGAGTGAAATAAGCCTCATCCGTGACCAAAACATAGGCTGGAAAATTCAAGTCTTGAGCACTTTCTTGGAAAAACCACTGCGCAAAAGCCACACGTGCAGGATGATCTTGGGGGAGCAGTAACTGAACCCTTTGGAGATGAAAGGGGTGTAAGGAATCGTCGTGCCAGACACGCTGTACACTGCAACGAGACACTCCTAAAGCAGAGGCAATGGCACGTGTGCTGGTAGTAGGATTATTCTGGACGGCATTCAACACACTTTCTTCCATGGCAGGAGTTCGCGTCAAACGTGGTCTGCCCGCACTACTCCTGTTACCTCTAAATGACCCATAATCGCACAAATTTTGATGCACACGCAAACAAACAGTGGTCTGGTACATGTCTGTCTGGGAAGCGTTCTCCATAAATTTGTTGAGCAGCTCGTCCATTGCCCTCTGCTAATCCATACACTAGGTGCATGTCTGCCAGCTCACAGTTCGTATATCGATGCATGCGCTTCGTGCGGTGGCTACTGCTTGAATGAGTAAACCAGAAATTTTCGCTCTCGCGAACTGATGAACAGCACCGTGTACCAAATTACGGTGACTTTTCTGGTTATGGGGTCCTATGCAATTCACATTCCTTTAGATGTCACCTACCTCCCCTAAACGTTTGTACCAATATTTTTGAGACACCCTGTATATCAAAGGAGTCAACCAACTGAAGCAGAAAATAAATTATGGATCATAATCAGAATAATGACCAAACCTTGAAATTCCTGCAACTAAATGACCAGAGAGCTGTTAGTGCAATCTATTATAAACTGACAGTAAACTCAATCTTATTGATTTTGGGATAATACCAACACCTGGAATTGTGTCGGTTTTTACGTTATTATGGTGAAATGTGTTTACACTTCTATGAAATCTTTAATCATATAAAAAAATAAATTTTCACAATCTTCTCTTCATTCCTATTTTTTAAGCTTTGTAACTTGTTACTACATTCTCACTTGTGCGTATCGTGTTACTTGTGATTTGTGTGTGCTGTGTTCTTTGTTATTGATTGCTTATCTTTTTTACTATTTTAACCCACACTCACAAATGTTAGTGAACAGAAATATCAACTAGTTAGTATGTGCATATTACAGTACGTATTAATTAAGCTATGCACGTAAGCGTAAATTTATTTTTTTTTATTTTGCTAACCTGCGGAAAATATTCTTCTGATTTTCATGTATCGTTTAATTTTTTAATTGGTAAGGTAATAAAATATAAATTTGTACTTAATATATCTTTACTTTTGTAGCCTGCAGATAATATTCCTCCTATTTTTGCTAATTAAAATCGCTGTTTAATAGAATTAAAATTCAATTCAAAAATGTAATACTAGCCATTGTGATCACATATCGTATCGTGAATGATACTTTACTATGGTGAATCCATTGTAATGTGATTTGATCATACAGAGAATCAATCGTAAAGTGGGGAGCCACTGTATTTTTAACTATTTACGTGAAACTTCGCATAATTGGGGCAGCTGTTAATCGGGCCAAAATGCACTAGTCCCGATGTGTCCCAAATAACCAGAATCGACTGTAATTACTTACAGGACTGGTGTCTGGTTCCCTAGGAAACTACCAAATTACAACAGAACTAAACTAGGATCCATCCAATGTGTCACTCTACTTACAGTTTCCAAGGCAAGCCACATGGTCAGCACCTCAGCCCTGCAGGTTCTGGCTAGTGTGCTGCCATTAGATTTGGAAATAATTCGAAGAGGCCTCAACTATAGGCTTAGAAAGCAGATCCCTACTGACATCTTTGGGATCAACATAGACATAACGGCTGATCCTAAACAAGAAAAAAGCAATGGCAAGATAGGTGGGACCAATCAAATTGGGGACGTCACTAATAGGTTCCTGCCACAGGTAATCCCAGTCTCCCCCAAACCTCTCACCCTGGTGTGTACTAGGCTCATACACTACAATTTTGGTAATAGAGCATGGCTCCCTCAATTCAAAACTATGCCAACTGGGCTTCACACAGGACCCAAAACGTACCTGTAGTGCTGTTGAGGGTTGGGCCCATGTCTCATGTCTTATTTGACTGTCCCAATTATCATCCCCGCACGGTTAATCGTAACCAAAATAGGACCTATAAGCTGGAGAAATTAACAACTTCTCATCTCTGATGACATGCATCACATGGCCTTCTCTGAATTCACTCAAAAAGCTTTTGAGACTAGGAGAAGCAACCATGCAATAATAACCTAAACTATGACACCTCCCTCTACCTTGAAAAGTTCCCCTCCCTGACTACTGTGACAACTACAAATAGAGCAGTGAAAAGGCACTTAGGGTCCCTGGATGCAAAAGGAGTTAAGAGGGCTTGTTTATTTATGTTGAGATTTATGGCTCCCTCGACTGGGGCCTCTAACTAGGGGGGGGGGCCTTGTGCAGCCTCCCCCATTTGCATGGCCCTGACTACAGGATAATGACTGGCTTGCTAGAATGTGTTTCTTGCCCAGTACAAGCATGAAAAGAAATGTTTTTGTTACTCTGGTTATAAATCATAACTTGAATGTATATTGAATAATTTTATAAAACTACAGACAAAATATCACATTAGATTTATTGCACAACCTCTTTAGGGTTAATGCTTGTAAAATAATAAATTTTAATTTACATTACCTTTGTCATTTCATATTTACAATAGCATCCCATCTTATACCTACCTAAAATCCTATGTAATCAGTGTTTTTAAAGGGTTACCAACTTACATATTGTTATATGCTAAATGATTACTATAATTTTATATATATTAAATTGTTTTAAAGACTTATATGAATGAGTATCTGAGTGTGACTGAGTGCATGTTGGCTGTGTGACTGAATACTTGCAGGCATGTAGATATCTATATGCTTGCCAGGATATATATACTTGTATAAAATCATACATGAGTGTAATGGGATGTATGTGTTAGTGTATAAGTTAGTGTTAATGTGTGCAACTTGCTGGGTGGGAAATGAGTCCACCTAATCTGCAGGAAAAAAAAATGTTTGTGCTACATCTGTTAAGGGTACTATTATAAAAGTGATATGTGTGTGTGTGTGTGTGTGTGTGTAAATGATGAACAAATGAGAACGTCCAATATACGTTAATTGTCATACCCTAAATACATACACCGATGAACCAAAACATTACGACCACCTACCTAATATGATGTTGGTCCTCCACATGCAGCCAGAACAGCTTTTACCCAGCGAGGCATGGCCACTACATGATTTCTAAATGTGTCTTGTGGTATCTGGTACCAACATGTAACCAGCAGATCCTTTAACTCCTGTAAGGTCTGTGGTTGAGACGCCGCAGATCGGAGCTGCTGTTCCAACACAAATCACAGGTGCTCGATGGGACTGATGTCTGGGGAATTTGGAGGCCAGGGCAATCAATACCTGGAAGTCTTCCTCGTGTACCACGAACCAGTCTCGAACAATCTGGGTGGTGTGGCATGGCACATTATCTTGCTGAAAGATGGCACTGCTAGAGGGGAAGACCGTTGCCATGAAAGGGTGTACCTGGTCAGCAATGATGTTTAAGTAGGTGGTAGACATCAGAGTGCCCGGCACATGGATGACTGGACTCAGAGTATCCCAGAAGAACATCGCCCAAAGCATGACGCCACTGCCACCAGCTTGTTTTCATTCCATGTTGCATCAGAGGTGCCATCACTTCCCCAGGTAAACTATGCACAAGCACCTGGCCATCCACATGGTGCAACAGGAAACATGATTCATTGGACCAGACGACCTTCTTCCACATGAAATTTATTTATTTAATTGGTACATCAAATACATGAAATTTATTTACTATGCTCCTAGCATTAGTGTAAATACAAGTACACATACACCTATTCTTACTCATAGTTACCCTAACACAGCCCATGTATTTACTTGTTCCATGATGACCCACAGCAGGGCTTGAAATCCCCAACACCTTGCTTCCAAGGTTGCTCCAATAAAAGCAGTGCAAGGATCACTTTTACTTCTGCCTGCAGCTCTAGTTATCTATTAGTCTGTGTATCCACCTCTGAGCTAGCAGTTTTTCAACTGTCTCACATTGCCTCAATAGCATTAAGTGCATCCCATTTCTGTAAAAAACAGTTTCTCCAGTTAACAAGCATAGAGCACACTGAGAAAAATTCTGCTCCATGAGCCTTCCACAGTCTCTCCAGGGCCAAATTGATTGACAAAACCTTCAACATGTACTCCCTCCTATTGTGTTCTGGGCAGAATTGAAGAAAATATTAATGAATTATGATATCAGCTATATCATAATATGAATTATGATATCATTAATGAATTATGATATCAGCTATGAAAAAATTGTTTGCAAAACACTCAAAGCTAACAAAATAATGGGAGCGTGTGTGGGCGGGGGGATAAGCCTCTTATAATTAATAATTAGACCAACCATGCTCTATCCAATAAGCATATGTATATATATGTCACCCGCACAGAGCAGGTCTAAGTTCACTGAAATAGGTAGAATCAGCACTGTGACTGGTTTGAGGAGCATTCTACTATAAGTCAACATATTCTGAGCCCCACACTTCATTTCTATTGAGCATCTTTGAGATATGTACAGCAATAGATCAGAAGCAGTGTGCGTGTGTGTCACATTCCTTGTTGGATAGTTGGAATATCTACTGCTGGATGAATAGTTGGAATCCTGACAGAAGACAAGACCTCCACACCATCAATGAACCAGTACTAAGACAGTGTTCCACAATTACAATAACAGATGATTAATGGAAACACATTTAGCCATTAAAAACCTATATTCTTCACTTTTTTTAGCTAGGCAGCATAGCAGCATTGGCCTCTAATGTACATATATCTTCTAAACAGAACATCACAGCAAAATAACTTACTGGTAATAATCGTTTTTTTTTTTTTTTTTTTTATAATTCTAAATTGCAAGTGAATAATTTAATATTGCAAGAAAAGTGGTTTGTATGTCTGCACCTCAGTCTCAAAGTATGCCAACCAATATTTAATTAAAAAGCAACTATAAATAGCTTCTGGACGGCTGAATATTAATAATTGAATAATGATAACTTACCAGAACTCTAAGTAGCCAGAAACGTGCTTGAAAATATAATGTCTTTGTAGGATTAAGGAGAAATAGGATCATCACTAAAACCAAAGCAAGGGGATTGGCATATGCAGGAATATATGTGACACTACTGTAGAGGAATGACAGTACACTCAATGCCCACATAATTCCAAAAACTGCTGCCGTCTGAAAGATTTATATTTTAATCAGTATATCACTCGCACTATTATTTATATAAACTAAAATCATACAAAAATTACTTAATATTCAAAAAATTAATATCATACGAAAATTATTTATTATTCATACACAATTAAAATCACACAAATACTTACTAAAACATAAATCTTCAACAGTATAACATATGGGTTTATTATCAGGTCATCCCATACGTAATGGTTTTTTTTTTTTTTTTTTCAAATTGCTAAACCTGTGTCTTATTTATACATGCAGCTATAAACATTGCACGGAATATTTTGGTTAATTATTAGTCTACACGTAAATTTAAATGAGTTAATAGTGTTCCATTTTTTTTTTTCAGAAATTCAAAACAAAATGAGGTGTTAGAAAAGCACATCTGGCACATAATGCTTTCAGAATATAATAAAAGGAATAACACAGCTGCAATCACAAAAAAATGTATATATTGAAGAAGCTGCAAATGCAAGGAAATGAATGGTTCAAAAAGCTCAGGTCTGCTGATTATAGCTTAGTCTGAAGCACATAAAGCTGAAAAATCCTGCTGTAAATGTTCAAGGACTTGCCCAGAACTCAATTTTAACTGTTTCACTGTTCACTGCAATTTAACAGCTGAGAAAAATGTCAAAATTTGAAAAGTTTGTTTCGTACATCATCTCACACTCTTAAAGATTAGGTAAACTAGCTGTTCCCATTGTGAAATTTTCGCAATTGGTAGCAGATATTTCTCTAGCTGTCCTAAAAAAATGTATTCCTTGTTTTGTCGTGAGCAGGTAAGCCAGTATGCGTCGAATCCTTTCTCATTTATTTCTTTAAAATACAACTATTCTTTCTTTTAAGGTAGGCAGAGCTAGTAGAGAAAATTGGCCCATCCTGTAAAATAAAACTATTCGGATTTTTTACTATTCAGAATTTTTGTATTTTCCCACGTTTCTACACACCTAGGAAGAAATATCTTCAATTTGAGACCAAATAAGTTAGGCCTATCATTGGCTACACCTAGCTGTACCTCTTGCAAAAATTTTGCAATTGGTAGCAGAGTTTTTCTCTAGCTGTCCTAAAGAAATGTAGTACCCATGTAGTATCAATATATATGTGTAAATGTATTCAAGATCGGTTTTTCAAAACAATCCTGAATACATTTGCAGAAACACGAAAAGGTGTGTTTCTCCTTTGCTGCAAGGTACATTCAATACGTAGCATTTTGTAAGCATTGAATGTACCTTGCAGCATATGTAGTATTCAACGTACATTCAGAGTAGCATTTTGACTGTGACATACTTCTAAATCCTTAAATTGCTTACCTTAAATAACCTAAAAACAAACTCAAAGTTGATAACAATAAAATGATGAGTTCTGAACGTATTAAAGGTACTGAATGGCAATGAGTGCATGGGCTCGCCTGCGCAATGTGGGGACATATAGTGAGCTGTGATGGAATCCTAATGGTTAGTTCTTTCTTTTAAGGTAGACAGTGCTAGTAGAGAATTGCAATTGGTAGCAGAGTTTTATTATTATTATTTTATTTATTATTTATTTTTTTTCGGAACAAAGGACACGACTGTGCCATCGTTGTTGTTGTTATTTGGTTTTTAGTAGCATTAGCAACTAAGGCCATATTGCTCCGGGGATATGCGGTGGTCATTCCCTGACCTTTCCACATCCTCCGTATTTGGTCGCTCATGGGCTCGAACCCAGGTCTAATCAAGAAGCGTGTGCTATGCACTGCTGCTCCTTCCCACCTGGCTACAGAGGCGCCTCTCTCCCGAAGCATGTTCAAAAAGATCAAGCCTTGATCAGGATATGTTCTACAGCAGCATGTTTTGGAGGCAACTAGAGGGAGTAATACTCTTGATCTGATTATAAGTAGTGATTCTTCATGCATCAAGAATCTGCAGATAAAGGAACCACTAGGTGGCAGTGATCACAGTGTGATGAAGTGGTATTTACTCAAAGAGGTAACTACCATCAAGGGTAAAGGGAAGGGTTTTTGCTTTCGTAAAGGTAACTACGGTGGTCTGAGACAGTATTTAAATTCTATTCTATTCTGATGATGTTACCAACAGCAAATTCAAAATGGGAAGCATTCAAAGAATTAATCTTGGAAGTTACTAGGCTTTTCATACTAACAAAGAAATATTGTTCAAGATTTAGGCCTAAATGGATGTCAGCTGAACTAATTTCTTCTCTGTCACGTGACAGAGAAGAAAAATACATAGGATACATATAAATTGACATGTGACACAGAAGCCTATGTTAGATATAAGCTGGTCTGTAACCAAGTCACAAAGGAGGTTAGGGAGACGAAGGCAGATTACGAGAAATCTTTGGCAAAGGATGCAAAGAAAAACAGCAAAAAGTTCTTTACCTATGTAAACTCTAGAAGGAAGGGGATGAATCAGATTGGTCCACTTGATATCGATGGTTCAACTGTTGATGATCCTGCTTAGGTAGCTTACAAACTAAATGAATATTTTGCATCGACATTCACACATGAGGAGTTATTCAGGGAGAGGAATGCAAGAGGTGTATTAAAATCTGGCAGTAAGCTAGATAATCTTGTAATAACTGAGAGCAAAGTGGGGGAGAAATCGTTGAAGATAAATATAAGAGAGGCACCTGGGGTGGATGGAATCTATCCAGTTATATTAAATGAGGCAGCAAAGGAAGTAAGCAACCCCTTAGCCATAATTATGAGAGCTTCCTTGGACTCAGGGGAGGTACCCATGGACTGGAGATGTGCAAATGTGACCCCAATCCATAAAGGAGGATCAAAGGGAGACACGGGTAATTACAGACCTGTTAGTTTAACTTCTGTTCCAGGGAAATTAATGGAGGCACTGGTTAAAGAAGCATTGCAGGATCATCTAGACGAGACTTCAGTTATAGCTCGGACACAGCATGGGTTTGTTAAGGGGAAGTCTTGTCTGACTAATTTGATTGGATACTATAATGTAGTCACAAAGGAACTGGATGCAAAGAATAACTCTGATATCATATATTTGGATCTTAGAAAGGCCTTTGATACTGTTGAACATGGAAGACTGCTGAACAAATTGGAGCAGTGTGGCATTGGAGGCAAATTGCTGCAATGGATAAAGGGATGGTTGAATGGGAGAATACAGAGAGTGGTAATCAATGGACACTGCTCTTCGTGGACTAACTGTATTAGTGGAGTCCCTTGGGGTTCAGTGTTGGGTTCATCGTTGTTTTCTGTATTTATAAATGATATTGATGATGGTATATCAGGCTTAATGTCCAAGTTTGCAGATGATACGAAGGTTGGCAGGGTTGTTAATGTCACTAATGACAGTACACTGCTGCAACAGGATCTAGAAAAGTTGAGCAGATGGGCTGAGAGATGGCAAATGAAGTTTAACATTGAGAAATGTAAAGTAGTACATATGGGAAGCAGTAATTCCAGAGTAACGTATCAACTCTGTGGTACCACACTGATAGTGGAGGCCGGAATCGTCAACCATCGATGCCATACAGAACCTCCTTGCTAAAGCTATGCAATGCACCAAGAAATACTTCCTTGTCGTCGCTGTGGATTTTGCCTGACAAAACCAGGGCCACCTTCCCTATTGGCCCATACTTCTATCTTTCTTCACCCCAGCCGTCAGCCTCCCTGCCCCCATTCTACCTGTATACAAGCAAAAGCCCCACGCATTGAAACTTAAATACTTCTAAAAAACATTACGCCCAACTTTTGGCTTTTCAAACCCTAGTGCACACCCCATGCAATCTAACGAAGAATATATGTGTGTATGTACATGTATATTTTATATATATGTATATATATGTAAATTTTTTTTAAGGTCCTAGCCACCAAAATCTCAGGAAATTAGGTGGCAGGACCTGCCAGCGTATATATAAGCTATGGGTTCCTGGTCTGCCTCAACGGGGTGTAAGTGGAACAACGTTGGGCCCCGACAGGGGTCCAGCGGCTAAATGACCAGAAGAACAATGGTACATGACATAAATGATCCAAGACGCGCACACTTTTAAATCTCTGGCATTTACAGTGTACTATAACACATCACAATGTAAACTACACGGAGATGGGGGAAACCCCTGGTGCCGCTTGTGACCCTAAATACACTTACACTGATAGAGAATTAAAAGGACCTGGGGGTAATTGTGCAGGCATATATGAAGTTTTCTGAGCAGTGCAGACGGTCTGCAAGAGTAGCTCATGGTGTCTTATCAATGATATACAAGACTTTTTCCAGCAGGGATAAGGAGGTGATTATCCCCTTGTATAAGGCAATGGTCAGGCCACACTTTGAGTATTGTATACAGGTCTGGAGGCCTCATTTTAAGAAGGATGTAGAGCTGTTGGAACGAGTACAGAGAAGGGCAACAAGATTAGTGAACAGAACAAAGAGTTGCTCTTACGAAAAAAGACTTACGTTTTGCAAATTACAGTGTCTGGAGACTAGGCGCCTGCGAGGTGATCTGATTGAGGTGTATAAAGCCTTGAATGGTTTGAGCATGCTCAACTGATGGGATTCTTCCTCTTGCTCAGAATAATCGCCCGAGAGGGCATAAATTCAAATTGAGGAAAGACAGTTGTAGGATAGATGTGCGGAAGTTTGCCTTTAGCCAGCGGGTGGTTGATTGCTGGAACAAACTTCGATCTGTCATTGTAGTAGTAGAAGTTGATAGCTTAAATAGATTCAAGGCAGAACTTGACAAACATTTGGAGTGAGGGGATGGGTGAAATAAGGGGTTTTCTTTTGTTTGACTGATGCTATATAAGCTTGCTTTCTTGCATCATGTGCCCTTGCTAATGCTAAGTTTAGAATGGAAGGATGTTTACGCAGAGGCAAAAGTTCAGGATAATGTCAAAGACAAAATTGTGGAGAGTGTTCTTTCAAATTTTTTTTTCATAGTTCAACAATATGGGCATGCCAAGAGTTGCAGATGCCTCACAGCCAATCAGGTGAAGAATTAAAAGAAAAAAAGTTTCAATGAAAATCGCAAAAATTTAAAATATTCAAAGCAATCACATAACAATTACAAGAAACACTATCAGTTTTGTAGCAAATGATTTTATGAACTGATTAGGTCATGACAATTTTTTCCAAAACAAATCTCAAAAATTGAAAGACAAAGCAGCATTTCTCTTGTCATGAAAGTCAATCAATTGAATTAAATTGATTTAAAAATTGCACACATTTCTGTAGCCAAGCATGAATCTTCTGTATTTCAGCACATTTTAGTCCCTAAAGTGCTTACGGCCCAAACATGGCCATCAAAGCATGAGCTTATGCTCACCTTAGAAATGAAACTGTTATTTATGGATCAAGCCAAACTTACTAATATTTTAGACAAATGGCATCACCAAAAGGTCAACCTGCCATTTGTTTCAAACATTACCATGACAGCTGCTTAAAAACTACTTGTCTTTCATCAGACAACAAGCAGCCTTAATTAGCAAATGAATACCAATCTGTGAATAATATATAAAATCTAAGTGAGCAGTCAAGTAGTATATAGAAGAAACCTTCCATAATGTTGGACTACATTTGCACTACACCATAAAAGAGTAAAGATTGCAGGGTTCTGCTTCAATGTCTTCAATCACAATAGTGATAGCTGTTTAAAGTCATTTCAAGAGATGCCTTTTGGTTTGGTTTGTTTATTTAGTGTTACTTGCACAGAGGTTTGGTTGGTTATTTGTTTTAGGATTTTATGGCGCATTAGTGTCTAAGGCTGTAATGTGCCAAGTCAAGGCACAGAAGCATCTAAGGCACAAATTCACCAAGTGTAAGTTTTTATCATTATTCTTATTTAATAATCGGGAGAAAGATTATAAATTAAAAGAATTGGAAAAAACTTATAAAACATAATAAAAGAAAGAAAGAAAGAAATTAAATAAAATTATATAAAGTTGTCTTTGTTTTATGTGATGACAATGTGTCATGGCACATTATCATCACATAAAACCTGCTTGAGTGTATGTGCCTCAGGCAAATGTTTAAAAGCAGTAAAAGACTGCTTTTGTGAAATATCACTGAAATTTCACATTTTGTCACTGACAAAATGTGAAATATCAATCAGTAAATGTTGAATAGTTAAAGAATCAATAAGATTCACATGAAAAGGGATCAGTAGTCCTTAAAAAAAAAAAAAAAAGTGTGTGAGGTGATTATGTTCTCAAGCCAGAAGGAAGTCTTCTTTATGTATTTTGTATTGACTAGAGTACCAAGATGTGATTTTAGATTTAATCTGTTATAATTTATTTGTTTCAAGAGTATGCCAGAATGTTTGCAAATGTACATGAGAAAAACAATATAATAACAATGTAGCCGGCATAATATGGATGAGGTTAATGAAAAAGTAATCAGCTACTTCACACATGCAGGATTTGTTGCTTTGAATGATGCAATGAATGAAGCTTCACATTCTTCTTCCTCTATTAATCATTTAGAACAATCCATTAATAATGAAGAAATTTTTCAGGATGTGCATCATTGCTTAAACTTGGAAGTGCATTTTGATAACCATGCTGAAGTGGACAATGACAATGTTTGTTTCGGGATATACATGAATGAAGAGGAATGCACTGCAATGTAATGGACCTGAAAATTTGTAGTGATGAAGAAGAGAACCTATTGAGCAAGAAGTAACTTAAAGGATGCCCATCAAGGATTAGAACTTGTATGTCATGCTTTTCAAATACAGCTTAACTGAAAAAATGAATTAAGTGCTATCGTGCATCTTCATATTTCCTTTAAAATATGATCTATCACTGAAACAGAACGTTTTGACAAATTATTTTAAAGTCTGAAACCAATTCTCTTGTCTATGGTTAGCACTTGATATATATATACTTATGTATACAGTAATTACTGCACATAAGAAGTTTACAAATTTATCTTATTTCACTGTACAATCAAAGCTAAACTTACAATCTTCATAATAGAGTACAAATTCCAAATTAGATTATACTACATTGTATTAGTAGGATTACATTAAATGTTCAGACTTTTCTTTGTTCTTTTGCTGATTTGATCAACTATTAATGTAACATCCTTTTGATATAATTACTGTTTTTTTTACATTCCCCTAGGAGGTGTCGCTACAAAGAGCTTCAGCTGAATCATTAATGAACCTAAACGTTAGCTGATGAGCTAAATAAATTTTCTGCTTCAATATTTACATGTGAGCATTTTTTTACACTTGATAGTAGTATTTAACCAGTTATCAGGCACTAGATAATTGCATGATCACTGTAAATAGATTATGAGAGAAACTGACATGCTTGAATCTAAAAAAAAAAGATGAGGCACTCGTGGGTTTCATGCATTGATATTAAAGGAAGCAATGAGACAGACTGCCAAACCCTTATCTATTATAATTCAAGTTTTCTGAGGTCATGTGAAATCCTAGCAGACTAGAGGTTCAAATATTTCTCCAGTTTGCAAATGTATTCCAAGGGTGAAATAATAAGAGAAAAATGCAAGAAAAATTATAGAATAAATGATTAAGGATGTGCTGCAAGATCATCTGACAAGAGTGAAATTATATGAAAAATACAGAACAAAGTTTGCTAAAGGAGAAATCTTGCCTACCTCATCTGATAAGCTATTATATTTTTAAGAAAGAACCAGATGCAAAAGGATAATTTTGATATAGCACACTTAGACTTGAATAAGGTTCCTAATACCATTCCATAGAAATAACTTTTACATAAATTGGTACAATGTGCCACTGATAGGAAGGTACCGTGGTGGACAGAAGTTAAGCTAAGTGTTAGGAGACAAAATGTGGTTATAAATGGCTACTGTTCTGTCCAAATCATGACCGCAAATGGAACTCCACAAGGTTCAGCGACGCCTCCGTAGCCAGGTGGGCAGGAGCGGCAGTGCATAGCACACGCTTCTTGATTAGACTGGGATTTGAGCCCATGACCACCAAATACAGAGGATGCAGAAAGGTCAGGAAATGACCACCACATATCCCCGGAGCAATATGGCCTTAGTTGCTAATGCTCCTAAAAACCAGATAACAAACAATAACAAACAAACAAGGTTCAGCATGGGGTCCCTTGCTGTTCCGATGTTTGTTAATGATTGACAAAGCAACAACACACACAATCTTTGTATTATCAGCAAAAAATTATCAGTTTTGTTTGGAGGGTGTTAAACAATAGTAACCAAGGTATGATGCTTCAAAAAGAGCTAGATTAATTATTGAGTTTGTCTAATAAATGGCAACTCCGATGTTTGTTCATTACACAGACAAAGGCACAGTGGGCTTAATGTCAAAGACTACTGGTGATTTACCAATGGGCTGCCTGTGGTCCTGGGGTAACATGTATGGGCTCAAAATTTTACATTGCAAGTTCATGCCCATACACCACCACAAAATGTGCACAGCTCATTGTTAGCTGCTATGCTGTTACATCAGCTGCAATAAAACAGTTATAATGAAGTTGTAAACTCTTCTGGCTATGGCTGTCCAGAGTATAATATAAACAGACATTTCTTTTATTTTATTTATTTATGATATAGCAGTTGGGTTTGCTGATGATAATTAGACCGACTGAATAATTAATCTAGGTCTTGCTGAAGCAAAACCTAAATTAATTATTCAGTTAGTCTAAGAAATAGCAGTCTATATTTGGGCAGTTGTAATTGAAGGTTATCTTATTACATGTAAAGCAACAAACTTAGGCACATGACAATTAAAAATACTTAAATGTAATTAATCAATCAAACATTTCATATACTATAATAAAATACTGTTACAACTAAGTGAATAGCAGAAAGAAAACTTAAATTATTTACAAAATAAATAACCCTGATCATTCAGGAATGTACAAAACAGAGGATAAGATACCAAATTCTACTGCCACATTTTCAATTTTTCCATTTTTTTCTTCACACAAATACTGTTTTGCATTTCTTTTTTCCTACCATAGCCATATTTATGATATGAGATGTACTTCTTTTTTTATTATTTTTTTAATAGTAATAGTATTTGCCATATATGCAAGGAAGCAATGGGATTTTTCTGCACTGGCAATAAAAATAAAAAAATTCAAGTAGATAAGAAAATAAACAAATTATATGCTTCCCTCCTCACACAGGTAACTATCCCCAGTTGACCTTCGAATTTATTCAAACTGTCAGCCTCAACTACCTCTGAGGGCAACTTGTCCCAACAATCAACGATTCACTGGCTAAAAGAAAACTTCCTACAATCTAATATAAACCTCAACCCCTGTATTTGAATTTATGGCCCCTAGTTCTGGAATTCTTCATAAAAGTGAGAAGTCCACATTCATTCATTCAACTAATCTCTCTCAGAGCCTTATAAACCTCAATCAGGTCACATCTGAGGTGGCTGGCTGCCAAGCTCTGTAGCCCGCATAATCAGAGTCTTTCCTCGTACGGCTGTTCTTCTGCTGATCTCACCATTCAAGTTACATATCTTTGGACCTTTTCAAGAAACTTAATGTCTATTTTCAGATGATGTCTCCATACTTGAACACAGTATTCCAAATGTGGTCTTATGATTGCCTTATACAGTGGGATTATGACCTCCCATCTCTAAATCATCATAAATCATCAATAGGACGCCATGGGCTTTCCTGGATGCCTATCTAAACTGTTCAGAAGATTTCGTATCTGTCCGTATCATAAACCACAGATCTCTTTCCTCCTCCACTGTCTTTAATTCAATCCCACCAAGCGTATAATTTATTTGGGAATTGATATTCCCCAAATGTAAGACCTCGCATTTAGCAGCATTAAAATATAGCTGCCACTTCTCTGATCCTTTGAAGTCTATTCAAGTCAATCTGAAGAAGCCCTGGTTGGCACTGATCACTAACGACTCTGCCAATCAATCTTTATGTCATCTGCAAATTTTGATATCATGCCTTCTATCCCTTCATCAATGTCATTTATGAAAATGAGAAACAACAGTGGTCCAAGAACCAATCCGTGAGGGACCTCACTCCTGACGTTAACACCAATCTGAAGAATGTCCCTTAATCAGAACTCTATGCCTTCTGCCCTGCAGCCACTCAGCAATCCAGCTTAGAATCTTACCAGTAATCCAAACCTGCTCAAGCTTCTACAGTAACCTCTCTTGCTAAAATCCAAATAAAATATGTTGAAATTAGCATTAGTTAGCATAAGTAGAGGCATATGATGCAAAAAAGCAAGCTTATGCAGCATCAGCCAAAAAAAAAAAAAAAAAAACCCTTCCACTTCACCCCTCCGTTCATTCGAAATACCTGTCCAGCTGAGCCTTAAATTTATTTAGGCTATCAACTTCCACAACAAGGGATGGAAGTCTGTTCCACCAACCAACTACCTGCTGGCTAAAGGCAAATTTCCACACATCTATCCTACATCTGTCTTTCCTCAATTTGTATTTATGCCCTCTCACGTGATTATTCTGAGCAAGAGGCAGTATCCCATCAGCATTGAGCATGCTCAAACCATTCAAGGCTTTGTACACCTCTATCAGATCACCTCGCCGGTGCCTAGTCTCCAGACACTGTAACTTGCAAAACTTAAGCCTTTCTTCGTAAGAGCAACCCTTCGTTCTGTTCACTAACCTTGTTGCCCTTTGTACTCGTTCCAGCAGCTCTACATCCTTCTTGAAATGAGGCCTCCAGACCTGTATACAGTACTCAAGGTGCGGCCTGACCATTGCCTTATACAACGGAATAATAACCTCCCTATCCCTGCTAGAAAAATTCCTGTATATATCATTGATAAGACACCATGAGCTACTCTTGCAGCCCGTCTGCACTGCTCAGAGAACTTCATATCTGCCTGCACAATTTCCCCCAGGTCCTTTTCATTCGCTACCACTGTCGGTGTAGCACCACAGAGTTGATATGTTGCTCTGGGGTTGCTGTTTCCCATATGTAGTACTTTACATTTGTCAATTTAAACTTCATTTGCCACCTCTCAGCCCATCTGCTCAACCTTTCCAAATCCTGTTGCAGCAGCATAGCGTCAGTAGCATCTTCCTTAACAACCCTTCCAACCATTGTATTGTCTGCAAACTTGAACATTAAGCTTGATATACCATCATCAATATTATTTATAAATACAGAAAACAACAATGGACCCAACACTGAACCCTGAGGGACTCCACTAATAACATTAGTCCACGATGAGCAGTGTCCATTAATTACCACTCTCTGTCTTCTGCCACTCAACCATCCCTTTATCCATAGCAACAATTTGCCACCAATGCCACACTGCTCCAATTTGTGCAGCAGTCTTCCATGTGCAACAGTATCAAAAGCCTTTCTAAGATCCAAGTATATAATATCAAAGTTATTCCCTGCATCCAGCTCTTTTGTGACTGCATCATAGTATCCAATCAGATTGGTCAGGTATCCAATCAGACTTCCCTTAACAAAACCATGCTGTGTCCGAGCTATAAATGAAGTCTTGTCTAAATGATCCTGCAGTGCTTCTTTAACCGGTGCCTCCATTAATTTTCCTGTAACAGAAGTTAAACTAACAGGTCTATAATTACTTGTGTCAGCCTTTGATCCTCCTTTGTGAATTGGGGTTACATTTGCACATCTCCAGTCTGTGGGTACCTCCCCCGAGTCCAAGGAAGCTCTCATAATTATGGCTAACGGATTGCTTACTTCCTTTGCTGCCTCCTTTAATATAACTGGACAGATCCCATCCACCCCAGTTGCCTTTCTTGTATTTATCTTCAACAATTTCTCCTCCACTTTACTCTCAATTATTACAAGATCATCTAGTTCACTGCCAGTGTTTACTTCATTTATGGCATTCCCCTTCCTGAATAACTCCTCATGTGTGAATATCGATGCAAAATATTGATTTAGTTTGTTAGCTACCTGAGCAGGATCATGAACAGTTGAACCATCGATATCAAGTGGACCATTCTGATTCATCCCCTTCCTTCTAGAGTTTACATAAGTAAAGAACTGCTTGCTGTTTTTCTTTGCATCCCTTGCCAAAGATTTCTCGTAATCTGCCTTCGCCTGCCTAACCTCCTTTGTAACTTGGTTACAGATCAACATATCTATCATAGGTTTCTGTGTCACATGTTAATTTATATGTATCCCATGCATTTTTCTTCTCTGCCATATGTCTCATTAGTTCATCTGACATCCATTTAGGCCTGAACCTTGAACAATATTTCTTAGTTGGTATGTAAAGCCTAGTAGCTTCCAAGATAAGTTCTTTGAATGCTTCCCATTTTGAATTTGCTGTTGGTAACATCATCAGCTGGTCCCACTGTATAGAATTTAAATACTGTCTCAGACCATCGTAGTCACCTTTACAAAAGCAATAACCCTTCCCTTTACCGCTGATGGTAGTTACCTCCTTGAGTAAATCTCACTTCAGCACACTGTGATCACTGCCACCTAGTGGTTCCTGTCTCTGCAGATTCTTAATGCATAAAGAATCACTACTGATAATCAAATCAAGAGTATTGCTGTCTCTAGTTGCCTCCTGAACATGCTGATTTAGAAAACAATCATCCAATAAATCCGCAAAAGCCTTGCTAGTGTGTGAGTGACCAGCCCCCAAATTCCAGTCAATATCTGGGAAATTAAAATCCCCCATTATAAGACTCTCTGATTTACTGACCAACTCTATTTCCCTTTACAGTTTCTTATTATACTCATCAGAGTCATTAGGCCTATAGCACACTTCTACTCACATTTTGATCTCCCAATGCTTATGTCACACCAAACTGACTCGACACTGCACTGTCCAGCGATGTAGACTGGCTTCACTTCCTTGGATTTTGTGTTTCTTAACTAATAGCATAACCCCTCCTCCCTTCCTACCCTGCCTATCCTTTCTGTAGACATTGTACTCCCCAAATTCCAGTTCTGCATTCCTTATATCTGTGTGACTCCACGTCTCTGAAATCCCCACAATATCTGCCTTTGATGTTTTGAGCAATACCTCAAATTCATCAAATTTATTTACCAAACTCCTAGCATTGGTGTACACGCAAGTATACATGCACTTGTTCTTTTTCTTAACTACCCTAACACAACCCATGTGTTTACTTGTACCCCAATGACTCCCAGCAGTCTCTGAAATATCCTGCATCTTATTTTCCAGGCTGCTGCTCATTCCAATAGAAGCAGTGCAAGAATCACTTTCACCTCTGCCAGTGGCTACTGTTAATCTATTAGTCCTTGTATCCCCCCCAATCTAGCAGTTTTCCGACCCACCTAACCCTGCCTCGATAGCATCAGCAAACATTCTTGCACCCTTTCCATTTAAGTGTATCCCATCCCTGTAGAAGCATTCTCTCCTGTTAACAAGTACAGACCAGGCTGAAAAAAATTCTACCCCTTGAGCCTTGCACAATCTTTCCAGGGCCGAATTGATCCACAGGGCTTTCATCATATACTCCCTCCTATCATGTCTGGGCAGAATTGCAGACACTTTCAAATTCAACCCTAATTCACGGCTTTTTTTTAACAGTGACCTGTACTTGTTAAGTAATTCCGCCGGTCTCCTACTCTTAATATCATTAGTGCCAAAGTGTACAACTATATCACTTTTTGTGCCCTTAAAAGATGATATCCGCTCTACAATATCATCAACCTTTGCCCCTGGCAGACATACCCTGGTCCTGTTCCACCTATCCTTTTTACAAAGCATGTTTCCCATTTCCCTGACAATAGTCACCAACAACTACTAGTTCCTTTGGGATCAGCGCATTCTGACTTGGGGGTTGCCGCTGTGTTGCGTGATGCCCAAGTGCAAGCTCTGGCGTTGGTGTGGGCAGCTGAGAGCTTGATGGGGCCCTTCACTTTTAATCCTTCGAGGGCATCCACCCTGTCCTTCAAGCTCTCATATAGGCCCATAACAATGCTGAGTTGTCGCCTGATTTCCTTACACTCCTTGCATCGCGCACATACAAAGACATCCCCCATGGCAGTATCATGTCCCGTAACTGACTGTCCACAAACATCAAGCAAATAGTGCATTTTAAAAGGCTGTGATTCAGAGGGCAACTGCCCCCCCTCAGTTCTCCCCTGAGCCACAGCACTTCCATTAGCTTGAGCCTTTTTCTTTGCTGCTCTGGTCTGAGTCATGATTTCGATTTAATTTCAATAAAATTTCAATTTCAGTACAAAATTAAAACCCTAAACTTGTATCCCAACACAGTTATAATGCTATATTTATGTTTCAGTATCGAGTGTTATCTACGAAATCCCTTTATATAACTTCCGTATCAACTTAAGTATTAATTATTTATTTTTGCTAATTATTTATGTTACGTAATCTAAGTCGTTAAATGTATATAGTTAAAGTACAATTTAATTGACAATGAAGTTCAACAAGATTAATAGATATACTGATTAACTGACAATATTATATTATGTACTATACTACACTATACTAAGCTTATGCTATCTAGTTCGAGATATTTTGTATCGCGTAACAATGACGGCAATTTACGAACGGTAAATCTACGGACATTTAAGTATTAATTAACTTCCAAATCTTGCTGTCTCAATTCAGAATAAACTAAGGATCCTGACTAGCTACTTACAGAAAATAATTTGATATAACAATTGGTTAATAAATCGGCTAAATATGGTTAAAAAAAAAAAAAAAAAAAAAAAACTCTCGTTCAACGGAGCTGCAACTTGTACATGTGGATTTGATACCCTTACCAATACTAAGTAATACCTACAAAATCTCTATCTAAGTTAAATTTTAAACTAAGTATCGTAACTAGGAATATAAAGCTACTCTAGAAAATAAGTTAATATGCCAATTTAAGCTAATAAAACAGAAAATAAATCAGAAAAAACTTCTCTGTTCCAGGAGCAGCAAAAAGCTACGTCCGCATAGGCTAACTCGTTCTCAAACTCGTTCCCTTATTCCAGCTCCCTTAATTGTTCCCTTAATCCAGCTCATGAGTAACTGCGTCAAAATAGTCTAAGTTAGTTAAACATGATTTTCCCTTAACAAGTCATGCTGTGTGACCTTCATAATGCCTTATCTATCTAAATGTCCCTGGATTGCACTCTTAATCATTGCCTCTAAGATTTTTCCTACCACTGAAGTCAAGACTAACCAGTCTGTAGTTCACTCTTAGAACTGCTTTTACATAACGAATACATTGGTACATCTCCAATCGAAAGGAATCTCCCCCAAGTCCAAAGATGCCCACATAATTAACCTCAATGGTTCAATACACTCACTCACATTCTCCCTCAAAACTACAGGGTATATGTCATCAAATCCAGGAGCCTTATTTGCCAGTCAGATATGAAGTTCTCTGAACAGTACAGATGGACTGCCAGAGTAGGTTATGGAGTTTTGTCAATGATATATAGGATTGCTAGCAGAGACAAGGAGTTGAATATCCCCTTGTATAAGGCAGTGGTCAGGCCACACCTTGAGTACTGCGTACAGGTCTGGAAGCCTCATTTTAGGAAGGATGGAGTTGCTAGAACAAATACAGAGAAGGGCAACACGATTGGTGAGAGGAACAAAGGGGTGCTCTTACCAAGAGAAGCTTAAGTTCTGCAAGTTGCAGCATTTGGCAACTAGGCACCTGCGAGGTTTGGTTTGGTATAAGATTTTTCTGGCACATTAGCAACAACGGCTATTATGCGCCAAGGCAAGGTAAAAATAGAATCTAGTAACCTGCGAGGTGATCTGATTGAGGTGTATAAGGTTGTTGTTGTTATTTGGTTTTTAGGAGCATTAGCAACAAAGGCCATATTGCTCCTGGGATATGCGGTGGTCATTCCCTGACCTTTCCACATCCTCCGTATTTGGTGGTCATGGGCTCAAACCCCGGTCTAATCAAGAAGCATGTACTACGCACTGCTGCTCCTGCTCACCTGGCTACGGAGGCGCCGAGGTGTATAAGGCCTTGAACGGTTTGAGCAGGCTCAGTTCTGATGGGATACTTCTGCTTGTTCAGATTAAGAACCTGAGGGGGCATAGATTTGAATTGAGGAAAGACAGTTGTAGAATAGATATGCGGAAGTTTGCCTCTAGCCAGCAGGTAGTTGATTGCTATAACAGACTTCTGTTGTTGTGGAAGTTATCGCTTAAATAAATTTAAGGCTGAACTAGACAAACATTTGGAGTGACTGGATGCGTGAAATGGGAAGGGATTTTTTTTTTTTTTTTTTTTGGCTGATGCTGTATAAGCTTCCTTTCTTGCATCATATGCCTCAACTAATGCTAATCTTATCATCATTCATGTTTGTGGCAACAAACATGAATTTGAGGTGATTGCAAGCATTACTTTGACCAATATCCTCAGATAAATGCAGATCTAAACCATGTTCTTATTCCAAGTTTCAAATAAGACTGATGAAACCAAAATAGTTTATTTGTTCCTGCAGTAACTGTTCCTGATTTTCAAATTACAATGTTTCTTCTTTTTAAACCAACAGATTTTATGTACATGTGGACTTTGAAAACAATCTGTTGTACCAAAATTTTTCATCAGAATTATTTTGTTAAAATAAGACTTAATAAGCACTAATAAAATGGAAATACATGTATTTTATTATAGCAAAATTTTCATGAAATGATATTCAAATAAGACTGATGAAACCAGACTAGTTTATTTGTTTCTGCACTAACTGTTCTTGATTTTCACATACAGTGTTTCTTCTTTGTAAACCAACAGATTTTACGTATATGAGGACAGTGTCTTTTTTTTCTTTGCACCGGGATTATAAAAGAATTTTATAGTATCTGGGATGTCTTTCGCATAGTTATATTTGGATTACTGATTCTAATGTGAAAGGTATCCCAATGCATTCCAGCAGCTTCTTATTATAGAATAAGCAGAGAAAGACTGTAGTTGGCCAAATTTTGAAATTCGTGTGTGAGCTAAATATCACTGAATATCAGCTTCATAAGTGTTCTAGCAAAGTGACTTGGGTTGCTGATGATGCAACACATTGTAATCCTCATACACTCTAAACTGAGCTCAGTAGTGCACAAGTTACTACCATAACTTTAGCTATATTGTGTGTATTTCTTTGAAATGCTACCATGCTTTACAATCAACAGATACTTGCATACAAGAAATTTGATTTAGCAAACTTTGGGGATACATATACGTGAGCAAAAATACTATGTAAACCAAGAAAAATAGGAATTTCCATTAACAAAAAAAAAAAAAAAAAAAAAAAAAAAGAGACAACAACACAATGATTTGAACTTACAATAATCTTTAAACTAAATTCTGGTTTTGCAATGTATCTATTTCCAAAATCAAAGCAAAATACTGGAACAGTCTCACCCTGTGCTATATAACAGTTGATATCTCCATAGAGTTCTTTGTATGTGCTTTATGTGATTGACTTTTATTTATATGCTATTAAATGTTTTTTCTTACAGCTGCTTGTTCTCCTTTCCTTACTGGTGTAAGTCTGATTTTCAAAGCAAATTCCACTAGTACCACCAAGTAAAAAACATCATTTATTACAAGTGTGATCCTAGCCCACAGCTACTTTCTCTCTCACACACATTATTATTATTTATTCTGTTTCTATAATAGCTGTTTCCATTAGCAATTCTGACTGACTATATAATGAATGTGAAACTCACATATGCACAACATGAAACCAAAAGTGTCACACAACAGGTTTTGAATTTGGTGACTAGATATAAAAATAAGTAGATAAAAAAGAAGATATAAATAATATAATCTTTCTGAAATGAGGTAAGCACATTTTTTTTTTTTTTTACTTTTATTCTAATTATACTGATGTAAACTAACTTAGTTTTGTTTTGTTTTCCGAACAAATTAGCTCCGTGTGAAATGTTAAGCTGCGACTACTCCATCACAGTAAAGAAGCACAGTACCAAAACTTAATTATTCAATAACTTTCTATTAATTGCAAGGAGCGTGTAATATAACTGATATAATTATTAATGAGAATTCAGCAGGACATCACATAGACAGTATCGCTATCTGAATGAATATCATCTACAATCTTTGGGGACCTTGGGGGATATTTACATACAAAAGGAAAATAATCACAAAAAAAGAAAAACTAGCAAGAACCAAACAAATCTTTAAAAAATTTAACAATTAAAGAAATTCTTAAAAAAATAATAAAAATAAAAAAACAATTTTTGTATTTAATAAATTTTAAAATTTTCATATACAGCTGACTCTCGATTTATCGGGATCGGATTAACTGGAACACTTCTAGATTCCAAATTTAAAAAAAAAAAAAAAATCAACCAGTTTATTATTTTGCAATCCCTGCTGTCTTCACACCCACCGCACAAAAAAAAAAAAAAAAAAAAAGAGCGACCAAATGTTTAGTTTGTTTTAGTGCGTCGCATTGATTGTTGTGTTCCATTGCACTGCAAAAGGACAAATTTTGTTTCGTTATTTATGTCAGGGATGTCGGATTTTTTTTTTTTTTATAGTAACTTTTTTATTTTTCATTTAGAAATCACGAAAATTATGGGCAAACGCAAGAGTTGTGCGTTCATTTAAACAAAAACTTGAAATTATTCAAAAGTTTCAAAATGGTGCATCCGTTAAATCTCTAAAGAGCCGTTGTAACGTTGGTGACCAAACCATACGCGATATTGTAAAAAATAAACAGAAGTATCATATTGGACACGCGAATAGTGCGTGATAAGTATTTTTCATCATATTTTTTTGTTTTTTATCTATCACCATACTTTTTACGTAGGTTGCTGAACATTTTTCAATACAGTAAGTCCCCGACTTACGTAACTTCAGACTTACGTTATGTTATTTATATATTTTTTTTATATGCCTGAAGATTTCTATGAAGGAGACACACAATTTCACCACAATAACATAAAAACTCACAGAATTCCAGCTATTGGTATTATCGCAAATGCAATAAGATAGAGTTTACTACCTGTTTATAATAGATTGCATTAACAGAAAAGCCCAATAACCCGGAAAGTGGAAATTGTTTTTATTGTTTTATGGCAGTGACCCCCCCCCCCAGAAATGTGCTTTAGTAAAATGTGAGCTCACGTGGGGTGATAATAGTGAGCTTTCACCTTAACCCTGTGAAGTTCTTTTCAGAAAATTTAATTTTGACTGTTATCATGGTGCCAACTAAGAGAATAAGTGACAGCGGTACTAGTAAATCTATCAAGAAAAGGAAAGCGATCGAATTGGATCAGAAAATTAAAATAATAAGGACGTATGAAAATGGCCAAACATTAACAAGTATAGCGTGGAATTCAGATTTGTCAGTAGCAACAGTGAAGACAAAAAAGGAGAAAGACAGAATATGAGAAGCAGTCGGCACCAATGAAGGTCAACTATAATAATAACCAAGGCTATGAAATACAAATCAGTTTTTACAGTTCAATAACATGCGTTTTTTTCTTCCTTTTATGTTTTCTTTTCTTATGTGCCACTCTGGCTACTTCACCTCTGTCCCTAGATAAAGTTTTTAATTGAACTAATTTAAAATATATAACTATTTTTCTTCGTGCTTCTGAGGATATTATGTGGTTTTTGTAATTTTGGCATATCAAGGATATAGTAGCAATATTTTATTAGTCATTCTCGAGTTACGCAAATCTCAACTTACGTAAGAAGTCCTGGAACATATTTTTTTTTACATACATCGGGGACTTACTGTATTTTTGAAATAACCCGGAAATCGATTATCCAGGAATATTTTTTTACCGTCTATCCCAGAAAATCGAGAGTCTACTGTATCAATAATATAATAGAGCAGTGTAAGGAAAATTTTTAAACCAAAGATACTTACTTCTGTAAAATGTAGTCCTGACAAATGATGACGAGGATCTAATTCAAATATAAGTACATGATTTACTCCTGATGCACTCCAACCACAAACATTTATTCCAATTAGAAAAATAAATAATACAACAATTAGAGGGCCTCTGTACAAGCGAAAAACTATTCTCCAATCATCTCCTATTTGTTTGAAACTAGCTAAAATAATTATAAAAAAATTGAAAATTAATTTTATACGCCAATTTTTTTTGTTCTTTACACAGCATATAAATTTAATATAAAAATAAAATCTACATAAAATAATTATTAATACATACTCCCAACCCATTAAGGAAGGAGTTGCTCTTCTTTGAATATCATCCTCATATGTCACCTTGTGTGCTGAAAGGAGAAGGGGTGGAGCAGTGAAAACTGAAGTCTCCTATTATATGTAGCAATTGAGAGAAATATGCACAGATTACAATTTTCATATTATAAGCTAGTATGTGATCAAATGGGGGAAAAATATTTTCATATAAACTCTCTCCTTCATCCAATGATTTGACCACTAACATATATAAAAAGGTAAATCAGGTGAAATGACTATTCACATACAGGCAAGTGCAATTTACACTGCATCAGTATTAATATCTACCAGTAATAACTATTCAGCAGTTGCAAGGATGTGCAGATTATAGCAGTAGACAGGTAAAACAATAAACATATCCTCAAAAGATACTTTATAAATGAATGCAAAAGTTTTGGCAGTTGTATCTCATTGTAATCATAATGGACAAATCATCACCAAGGTTTGAAAATGTGATAAATTTTGTTTGAACATAATTATTACTTGTATAACTTTCTTTAGAAATACATTTGCTCATCTCATTGTAATGGTCACTTAAAAAAAACCACTATTCCCCCTCATGGTCCCATGTCCTAAAAGGTATCAATGAATTATTCAGTATGGCTTAAACAAAGTTCAGTGACTGCTGTCAGAACTGCTGTTCTTAGTCCCACTATAACACCGGAATAGCAAAAGGCATCGATTTATGACTACCTCTAAGCCTGTCCACAAGCTTGTCCCATAAGTTGCGACAGTAGCTTCAGCTATGATTTTAATACCGCTTCTTCACAAATATAGCAAAAGCTATCAGGCTTATTTCAGCAAGAATGCGACATATTTCATGTACAGTTGAGGTATGCGTGCATAAGAATGCAATTAAGAAATCGTAGATTTTTATTTCTAATTTAAACAGTTCACAATTTACACTAATGCACGCAACACTTGTTTACAAACACTAATTCACTAAAATACTTGTTCACTTTGTTCACAACTTGCTCTCTGAAACACATACACTTTTTGAAATACAAAAGTGCTTTCTTGGTGCAGAACCCACTTGTACAGGCAACCCCTGTATAACATGGTACTTCTACAACATGCTTTCGCTCTAACATGATTGATAAATTGTAGCAATCCTCACACAGTACGATACTTACATAACACGGTTTCACTTTAACAAGGTTAGAGAATTGCAGTAAACCTTGCATAACACAGTATTTTTGAGCTTTTGTGTGGGGAAAACCCTTCTATTATGTTGGATGTTATTTTTCAACATTTCCATTCTTTCTTGTGAATCCTCTCTGTTGACTCACTAGTTATTATGCAAAAAAAATTATTGGGAAATTCTCGTATTTTATTTTTTTAGGAAATCCCCGTGTTAGGTTTTGTGCTATTGAACTTTTGCATGTTTGAGACAATAAAAATTTATTTGTGACTTTCAAGAGTGCAGTTCGTGACTTTGAAGGATTTTGTAAGGGTATTTTGGGTTTTATTTGATCATTTATAAATTTTTCCGGGGTATGTATTACTAAACTTTGTTCTTAAGAATCGTATTGGAATAATTTATTTGTTGTGAATTAAATTCCAGCCCTGAATCATGCCTGAGGAACTTAGGCATAATTTGCATAATTGCTGATTTATTTAAAGAATAGTTTCTAAATTGTTTTGTACCAGCTGTGGAAAACTATTTGAAGCAGAAAAATCTAGATTTCAAAGTTTTTATTACTATTGGATAACGCGTCAGGCCATCCGAAAGATTTAAGTCATCCAAAATGTTGAAGTAATTTCCTACCACCTAATACAACTTCTTTAATTCAGCCATTAGATCAAAGCATTATATCTACCTTTAAAACTCGTTACATCAGAAAATTGTTGCAATGGATTTAAAAAAAAGTGCTTCCGAATCTATTGAAGTGATGGAAGCATGGAAACATTTTTTTCAATTGTGGACTATCAGAATCACAGCTTTATTGCTCAAAGAAGTAAAACCAACCATCAACATTAAATGCGCGTTGAAAAAAATGCATGGCCAGAGTCAGTTCATTCAGGAAATATGGTCGAACCAGCAGAAAACAAAATCGGTGTGATAGTAGAACTTACTAAGTTGGTAGGAGGAGAAGGTTTTGATGATATGACTACTGAAGACATTCAAGAATTACTGATAGAAAAAGTGGCTGGCAAAGAGGATTTTGTGGAAATGGCATCGGAGGTAAATCAGATCAGTTCAGAGGATGAGAGCACAGATGAAAATTTCGAAGTTCCAAATTTTAAACTAAAAAACATCCTGGAAGGCATAAACTTAGCCAAGCAATTAGAATCTTATTTTTTGAATATAGGTCCTTCAACTGAAAGGAACACAAAATTCAAAAGGGAGCTTCAAAAATGCTTAGCACCATATCATGCAATTTACAAAGATCTATCAAGCAAAAGCAAACAATCCCAGAATACTGATTTTTTTAAAGAGAGCAGAAGATAAACAAAATCTAGATGCTGCAGAAGAAAGTTCAAAAGGTAAAGATATTCTGCAACAGAAGAAACGTTCTCATTTGATTGTGCTTAGCAGCTATGAAGAGGAAGAAAATTAAATGAATGTACATTATCTGACATGTATGTATCACAATACATGTCAGATAATGTACATTCACACAGTTTGTAAGATGTTTGTTCAGTTAACACTATTTTTAATAAAAATTAAGTTTCTGATAGTTATAAAAAATTATGTATTTTTGTTAGCTTTTGGAACGCAACCCCCTTTTTTGTACTGGTTCTTAGTCCCGTATAACATGGTTTCGCACTACACAAGATTTTATAGGAACCTAACTACTGTGTTATAAAGGATTACCTGTACACCAGTAGAGAAGTTTCTAGAAGGCTCACAATGTTTCTAGAGAACTCTGTCGAAAGTTCTAGAACATTCCAGAAACATCCCAACCTTTCTTCTGCACATAACAATATTCTAGAATGTTGCGGGGAACATGCTCGAATATTGTAGAAAGCTGCCAAATGTTCTAGGGAAAAAAATTTTAAAAATAAATGTGTAAAATAGACGAAAAAGATGATTAAGCCAACTGGAGATCTTGGTTTTCTGTCATTAACCTACAATATTTGAAAACTCAGGGTGATAAGAACTTTCAAGCACATATCTGAGTTTTTGAACATATTTCGTATGAGAATCTGTTGAAATTATTTCAGAGAGGGAATAGATGCCAACCTGTGTTATTTGGAGAGTATGGCCAGGTGATGTGGGAAGGTTTTTTTTGCTGATGCTTTATAAACTTGTCTTCTTGCATCATATGCCACTACTAATAAATAAAACCATCCACAATTTCAAAAATTAAAAAAAAAAACTGTAAGCAAATTTAAAGAAAAAGGAATTACTTTAATTCCAAATGAATAATCTGCCCATACAAAGAGAAGAGGCAGTTAGGAAGCCAAGAATTGCTATAGGAAATAGACTCAGAAAATCAATAAAGAAATTCTTGACAGATCTAGTAATAAACAAGAATATTTTTCAACACTTCCCACACAAAAATTTGACTCTTCAAAGTGTTAACCAATAAAGATGGAGAAAATAAATGAAATATGGTGAAATCTGAAATGTGACTATGATACTTTTTATTTAGATGATATGCTCTTTATAGATGAACGTTATATTTATTTACACAGTTAGTTCTGGGAATTGATCTACCTCTAAGATATCAATAAGCATTGAGGTACATTACGGTACCTCTGCATTCACCAAAAATAACCATTTGATGTGAAATTTGCTCCACACAAAGACAACTGCACTGTGTCCTGTTGTGGATGCATCAAGCCAAAGTGTTACAATGACTGACATTTACTCTAACATGTTTCAAACATGTCTGGAATAACTCAGAGTATATGCTCCATAAGGCCACATACAAAGAGGGGCAACTTTATTTGGCACACCTACCTAATAATGAGCATATTCTCTTTAGCCTTCTGAATGCTGTAAATTCATCACAGTGTGTACTCGACAAGGTGGTGAAAGCATGTCGCAGGGATGCTGGTCCATGTTGACACAATTGCTTCCCACAGTCACTGCAAACTGGATGGTTACAGATCTCTACTCTAAAGAACTCACATTCCATCCCATCCCAGCCCAATGAGATTCAGATCTAGTGACTGAGGAAGCCACCATAGTAAGCTGAATTCACTCTCATGTTCCTGGAACCATTTCTATACAATCTGGCCTTGTGATATGGCACATTAACCAGCAGGATAATGTGCCATGTCATAAGGCACATTATCCTGCACATAATCCTCCCATCAGCATGAAACAGAGGGAACTGGCATTCATAACACTAGGAAATATTTTTCCAGTCCTACACTGACCAATGTTGACAGTGGAGGATTGGAAGAATCCTTTGTTGTCAACACTGGGAGTTTTTGCTGACAGGATTAGAATCCAGTTCAGTTGCCATTTTTGTATACTGAGTTGTTATTTGAATGACTGTAGCCTTTCTGTACACACTGCACAAATATTGTTATAGGCCTCTTGCATCAATGAGCTATTCCCAACCATAAAATCTCTGTTGGCTGCATGCCATTTGGTTATTAGACCAAACTCGACATACCCAAGACAAAGTTGTATGTGACCACTCCAGAAATGTAGTTTCTGAGATACTCATACCAGCACTTCTGGTGTTGACTACTACATTCAAAGTCACTTAAATCTTTAATTTTGCCTATTTTCACATAAAACTGCACATCCTACATATCTCTCTCTACCTGTTTTTCATTGTTTGGTATAAACTTGTGATACTATTACTGAAGGAATGATCCATTTTTTTATGAAAAAGGTACTTGATTCTAATAAAGTGGCTATTTAGGGTAGTTTTTACAGAACAGTGCTAGAGCATGCATGCACTTGTGCATACACACACACTGCCAATACATGCATGAAATAGTTAAAGGAGAAATGTCCCAATCGTGTCACTAGTTAGTATGTTTGGAGACTAGCCACTCAAATTTCCTCATCTGTCACCATCTGATATGGATTTTTGAAAGACCACACTTACTTACAGACTTCAAACTTGTCACTGTTCAAGAGACGTGCCACATCTTGAGAAACCATAAGAAAAGTCATTAAAAACAATACTGCTCTCCATTTCCATTTATGAAAAGTTGTAGGAAAAAATGATGGTCATTTCTAACATGTCCATTTTTAAAAAAAATCTGGGAACTGTACCTCTAGATGACTTGTCTTTCATTTGTATACCTTCAATTGAAAATAATACTCAATTTTAATTTTTAAATGTGATACATGTGTGTCACCTTATATGTTCTATACAAAAAAAAAAAAAAACAGCAAACTTGTTGAAGATAAAATTAATAAATCATTACAACAATCATAGTCTGTTTGTTCACCAAATACAATAAATTCACTAACCTGACAATATTACTGCCACAGCTAGCACAATAAAAGCACCAGTAAATAGCCCAACTCTGAAGATTGTCCTTGGAGATTGCTGGAAGTTAAAGAAATACTTCACCATTACAGCATAGACAGCTAGAAAGAAAGAATAACTTATTTGTACTTTACAAAATACTAAAAAGAGCTATGTTTTGCTTAAAATAATTAAATACTGCCTGGGACAGTAATCTAAATTAACTTATAATTTCAATAAAAGAAAAATAAAGAAATAAATTTAAAAATTACTTATACAGGTAAACCTCAACATATTCATTTTCGATCAATGCAGTTTCAGTTAATATGGTCAGAAACATTTATACATATATGCGTATAAATCCTCTATATGTATATGCCCACTAAAATTTCAAATAGTGCAGTCAAATTTGTCTGGCAAATAAAAAGTTATCATTATGGGCCATGAAAGCTTTGTTTGAAGACTGGTTTAAGAATTATTTTTGTCCCGCAATCGAAAACTATTGCAAGCAAAATAATCTTACATTTAAAGCCCTCTTAGTTCTTGACAATGCCCCTGGCCATCCTATTGCGCTGAACTACCTGTGTGAAAATGTAAAAGTACAGCAGGCCTTCGTTATAATGCTGTTTGCTTTATGCTAATTTGCTGTTCTTATATAATAACCTGTATCTTCACTATAACGCTGTCAAAACTCACTGTAACGCTATTATACAGATTTAATTTTTGGCAAATCCTTCTTCAATCCAGTCCGTTTTTAAGCCTTTTTTTTTTTTTTTTTTTTTGGCAAAAGGAGAAAATAGCCACCGTGAAATTAACTAATTATTTTTATAATTTCTACTCTATGTGCAAAATTGAAACTTTCAATATGTCTTTTTTTTTTGGTGTGGATTTGATGTTATCACAAAGTTTCAAGGGAGAAATTCTTTTTTAGTACACAAGCTGAAAAAATTTACCATCCAGTGTCATATGCTGTTACGAAGTCTGCATTTCCTGTTCTGACCTGTAATAGAAAGATACTGTATACCCTATTGAAAAATATATTTACTCCCTATCTCTTCTTTTGTTTTACTGTGGGAATTATAACTTGCAAAAAGGTTTTTCACACAATCAACCCCATGAGTTCTAAATGCGGTGTTAATTCTTGTATTCTCTTATCTTCTGAACTCCTATGATCATGTGGTCATCCTGAAGCACAGAAAATTTGTTGTTTTACTATCCAAATGGCTTTATGTACTCCATTCTGTCTTCTAAGTTGCATTGCCTTGAGATCATCCCCTTTGGGAATATTGGCAAATACATCTGTTAGAAGCAGTTTACATTCCCCCACCGTAACGAATTACTGTCTTCACACCACTTGACATTATTTCCAGATGGAATATTGACAAGTACTTTTCATCCGTTTGAAGCAGAAAACATTCTCATGACTCATACCATAATTGATTACTTTTCATGCAATAAAGGATTACAGTACAACCATTTGATTTTACCACAAGATAAAATTGAACTTTTCAGATAAATAAAACTTTTGTCACTATCTTCAGCTCACTTTCCAGAGGAATTCTGGTCATCATTCAGTTGTTGTTGTTATTTGGTTTTTAGGAGCATTAGCAACTAAGGCCATATTGCTCCGGGGATATGCGGTGGTCATTCCCTGACCATTCCGCATCCTCTGTATTTGGTGGGTCATGGGCTCGAACCCTGGTCTAATCAAGAAGCGTGCACTGCTGCTACTGCCCACCTGCATCATTCAGTGCATACAGCGTTAGACATACGGAGTTTACTGTACTCGAACATTGTATCACAATTAGTGCAACGCAGTTACATTTTCAGAGAGTTATGGCAGATAAGAATGAAAAAGCAACAATGTTTGGATGCAGTAAAAAGACTGGAAAGATAAGAAAAACATTGTGTTTGAAAATTTAATTAGACATTTTGAAGAGAATCGATTCCGGTCAACAAGTGGATGTGTGCAATAATTTAGGACTGGCAGGTTCAACTGTAAGAACAATTATAAAAAATAAAGAATCAATTTTAGAAGCCGAAAAAAATAGCTGTTCCTCTGCAGGCAACTAAATTGACTAGGGCTAGGCCAGCTATTATGATTGAAATGGAGAAACTTCTACATAATTTTATTGAAGTTAATATTCAATGCAGGATTCTGTTAAGTTCAATTATTATTAAAGAAAAAGCAAAGAGCCTATATGAAGATTTGAAGGAAGCTCACCCCAAAAATAATGTGGAACCATTTAATGCTAGTAAGGGCTAGTTTGATGGATTTAAAACGTGCTATAACCTACATAACATAGCAATACAGGGAGAAGCCTCAAGTGCAGATCAAAAAGGAGCTGAAACTTTCAAAAAAAGAATTTGTTAAAATTATTGAAGAGGGATGTTATACTGCTCAACAAGTTTTTAACATAGATGAAACAGGTCTTTTTTGGAAATGAATGCCTAAAAGAAGTTTCATATCGAAAGAAGAAAAAAACATGCCATGTTTCAAAGCGGCGAAGGATCGGTTAACTTTGTTGTTGGGTGGTAACGCTGTGGGGAATTTTAAATTAAAACCCATTTTAGTTACCATTCCAAAAATCCAAACTGCTCTTAAAGGTTTAGCTAAATCAAACCTACCTGTAATCTGGAAGGCTAATAAAAAAAAAAAAGCTTGGGTAACCGGGCCGCTTTTCATTGATTGGTACACTGAGTTCTGTTCCGCAGTGGAAAGATATTGTGCAAAAAATAACCTTGGTTACAAAGCAATTCTGATCATGGACAATGTGCCATAACACCCAAGCAAAGAGAGCTTAGAAGACTTGAACAATCACATAAAAGTTTTTTACATGCCTCCAAACACTACGTCTCTGATCCAAGGAGTAATTGCCACATTCAAAGCATACTACATAAGGAATTTGATGGCTTTAATAGCTTTTTCCAAGCTATTAAAGCCATCAACACTGAAAATGTGCTGAGCTTAAAGGAGTTTTGGAAATCATATAACATTAAAACTGCCGTCTACAACATTTCAAGTGCCTGGGATGAAGTGACTCAGAAACCCATGAATGGATTGTGGAGGAAAGTTTGGAAGAATTGCATATAGAATTCCCAGGAACCTGATGATTCCGTTGAAAATGTTAAAACGTAAATTGTTGAGCTCGAAAAATAAGCAGGATTAGATGAAATTGACAATGACGACGTACAAGAGATGATCGACAACTACAGGGATGGCCTCTCTAATGAAGAACTAATGGAAATGATAAAAGAACAAGAGCTTGCTATTGAGGGAGATGATGATCAAGATACTACAGATGAAGAACTGATGAAGTCGCTGACTGCAAAAGGACTTAAGCGAAGCTTTCGAACACTTCAAAAAAATGTGTGATTATTTCCAGGAGAACGATCCTGACATGAAACGAAGTGCCAAGGTAATAAATAATTTGAAGAAAGAAATGAATTCCTACATGATGTTGTACAATGAGAGGAAGAGGGCCAAAACACAACCCAAAATCGACACATTTTTCAGTCCGAAGATACAAAAACTTGAGAGCACAGGGCCATCAGATTAATAAATTCATGATTTTAGTTAGTTAATTACCACATAATTATATATGTATGTAATGTAGAATATTTATATGTACAAAAATTTGAATATTAAATATTTTTAACCGACATTTGTGCGTATTTTCACTACTGTTTATTATTGATTAGGAAATATCCTATGGAATAGACCGCAACTCACA